>NC_133660.1:199839451-200152598 GCF_037893015.1 Macrotis lagotis
TGCAAGCTGGATAAGTGATTTAAACTCTGTTCTTTAGCTTACTTCTTTGTAAAATGGGAATGATAATACCACCTGGTTCCTATAAATATAGTGGAGAAAGTACTTCATAAACCTGAAAGCCCATATGAATAAGTAGTATTCCTCATAAAAGAAGATGCTAGCCTTTGATTTATTTTTTTTTGCTTTTGCATACAGGAAAAAAAATTTGGAATACTCTGAGTTTGAGATGAGGGACAAACATAATCATTCTATAGTTTTGGGAAGAGAGTGTGCTGTAGTAGACAAAGCATTGAATTTGGGATTAGGTAGCCCTGGAGTATAAATCCAGACTGCAGGACCTGGGACAAGTCATTTAACCTCTCTGTCTGTGTTTTGCTATCTGGAAAATCAGGATAATAAAGTATTAGCACTTATCTCAGAGGGCTGTTGTGAGGCTCAAGTGAGAGAATATATGTAAAACATTTTTCAAATTTGAAAGTACTATCTAAATTTTAGCTATTATTATGTAGAACAGCAGTCTATAATGACTTCCATATGATATAAATTCCTTTTATGCATTAATTGAATTTGGATGTCTATAGGTTCTTGCTTGTATGTCCAATAGAATGTAAGAAACAAGAGTTGGATTTGTATGGTTCTTATTGGACAGGGGCCATCTTAATAGGTACTTTTAGAGAATAATGATAAGGATCATGCACAAACAAGCATCCGTATATTCACAATGACCAAAATTAGAAATACATACTCTCTTTCTTTGTCTCTCTGTCTTTGTCTCTCTCTGTCTTTGTTTCTCTGTCTCTGTCTCTGTCTCTGTCTCTGTCTCTGTCTCTCTCTCTCTCTCTCTCCTCTCTGTCTCTGTTTCTGTCTCTGTCTCTCACTCTATGTCTGTCTCTCTGTCTCTGTTTCTGAATCTGTTTGTCTCTGAGTGTCTCTGTCTGTGTCTTTGTCTCTCTCTGTCTCAGTTTCTGTCTCTCTATCTCATTCTTTCTCCACATGCATGCATGTCTCCCCTGATAGACTGTAAGTTCTTTAAAGTTAGGGCCCATTTCCAGTTTATATTCCCAGGAATATGAAATGTCTTGTATAAAATTGGTACTTAATTAAAACTTGTTACTGTTTGTTTTCTTGTTTTGAGGAGAATATTGAGTTCCAGCAATGAATTTTGAGGATAGTTTCATCAAAATCTTTGTCTCTTTCCCATAATCTCTCTCTGTGTATGTCTGCATGTGTGAGTGTAATCTGCAATAAAACTAATATAAAATATATATATATATAAATATTTATTATAGAACACACGTATATATGCATATACTACATAATTCTGTGTGTTTGTTTCTATAAATGTGAATATATATTATGAAAATATATACACATACACATACACATACACACACACACACACACAAACACACACACACACACACACACATATATATTCATTATAGCAATTCATAGCCTTGGTCACCAGGAGACCTAAATTTTTTTCCCTTTTTTTATTATTTCATGATAAAATAATACACTTGTCAGATGGTTTCTATCCTAGTTGCACACAGAAAGTATTCTTCATTTGTTTCAAGGTGATTTCATTTCATTTGTTGAGAAGTGGTTCCTATAGAAACAGAATTAGTATAGAGCATCCTTCAAATAGATTTATTTTTTTCCCCTAACCTATTAACCTTGATAAACATTCATGGTATCTCTGAATTGGGCGGCACATCAGAGGCTCTTAAGGGCAATCTGGAGATCCATATCAGGGTACAATTGCAGATATTCATAATCACTCAAACTCTGTTTACTAGTACACAGGCTCAACACTCTTGTCACAGGCTGTCATTACTGTCACTCTCTCTACTGCTACAGCATAACAGCCCTATTTAGAAGCTGGTTAAGAATCTTCCTTTCCTTCTAAGCTCAGTAAGAGCCACCCTTTATGGGAAGTCAATGCTGACCTTTCCCTCCAGCTCCCAGTGCCTTTGCCTCCAAAGAATCTTTACTTTGTATATTACAGAGTGTATGAATAATATTGTTGTTCAGTCATTATCGGTTGTGTCTGACTCATCTTGATTTCATTTGGGGTTTTTTTTTTGGCAAAGATACTGAAGTGATTTGTGATATCCTTTTCAAGTTCATTGTATGGATGAGGAAACTGAGGCAAACAGGGTTAAGTGACCTGTCCCAGATCACACAGCTAATAAGTAAGTGTCTGAGGCTGGATTTGAACTCAGGAAGATGAGTCTTCTTAATTCTAAGTCCAATGTTCTACACACTAGGCTAACTAGTTACCCTTATTGTATATATGTGTGTATATTTTATTTATATGTGAGTGTGTTTATTTATGTGTTTATGTATGTAAAGATTTTATGTATATTTGTGTACACATCCTTTGATTGGATATGAGTTCCTTAAGGGTTGGAACTGTTTTCTATTTGACTTTGTGTATCCAGGTAAAATGCATTACATATAATAGGTGCTTAATTAATGCTTATTTTTATTATTTTTTATGGAGAGAATGAGTTCTCAAAATGAATTTTGAATATTGTTCCCTCTGTTGCATTGGACTCAGCAAAAGCCTTTCACCCTATCCCATAACCTATTTTTGTTACTGAATTGAAGCACCAGGAAATTATTACCAATTAACAGTCCTATGGACATGAAGCAGTGAAGAAAATTGTGCTTTATTGGCATCATATAGATGTGAAGGCTTCATAAAGGTTTACAGTTATTTGTTTGGAATAAGCTTATTTATAATGAAAATTGATATGGTCAACATAGAACTATGTTTAAATCTTTTTACTGGAAAGAATGCCATATTTAGCACTTAATGGAAAATTAGTATAGAGGGATTTTAGGTGTAAGATGGTAGATAGAAAGCTGGTCTTGAAATTTGGAAGATCTGAATTTGAATTCTGCCTTAGATGACCCCAAAGAAAATCATTTGTTCATTCTCAGCTTCATTTTCCTCATCTGCAAAATGGGTATTAAAATACTATCTATCTCATAGGGCTGTTGTGAGGGACAAATAAGATTATAACAATAATGATAATAATAGCAAACATTTGTGTAACATTTTTGCTAAGTGTTTTATAAATAACCCCTTTAAATCTTACAACAATCCTACCAGGATGATACTATTATTATCCCTAGTTACTATAGATGAGGAAACTGAAGCAAATAGAGGTTAAATGACTTGTTTGGAATCACATAGCTAGAAACTGTGAGAGATCAGATTTGGATTCAGGTATTCTAGACTCTACTATAGAACTTAACTGCAATAATATATTAAAGCCACTTCAAATTCTTTGAATCATTATATAAATGTTGGCTGCCATTTTTGTTATTATTGTTTCAGAAACTCTTAGAGTAGATGGTTTGACTCCAAGGTGACCCATAATTCTAAATTTATGATAATATGAAAATGAAAACAAAGTATTATAAGTCTGGGCCCATGTTTACATTGATAAGGGCAAGTAGTGGTGTAGAGATTCCCTGAATCAATTCATTTTGACAAGTTTTGGTAATGTCTTTTAGAGAGTGACTCATAGCATCAAGTGGTTAAAGGACTTCTTCATGTTCGGCTAGTTAGCATTGGTCAAAGTTAGGTCTTTCTGAATCCAAGTTTGGTACTTTATTAAATATGGGACATAGTAGCTTGTGGAATCAGTATAGGAAATGGACAAATACTTCATAAGGAAAGTGATCTAAAGATTTTATGAGGTAAAAATGAGCAAGATTTAAGATAATCAAGGATCCTTGTAGACTGGAATAGAGTGGAAATTGGAATTTCATATATAGGGACCATTTAGCAGGCCAGTTTGATTGAAACAGAGTGCAGGAAGTATAAGTATGAATAAGTATGATCAAGTCCAGATAAAGATAGAAGGAAATAAGATTATTCTTCATCTATAATTTTTCTGAGATCTTCCTTTTGGTGATAATTTCCTTGCTGTTTCCATCTTTGTCAATGTTTTTCATGAATAGAGGAATATTTTTAATATAGATTATATATATTTTGTCCTTTTCAAATCATTACTTTTAATTTATTCAATGCTAACAATGTTAGAAAAACAAAATACTTCAGGGAAAGAACCTAGGTTGGAATTTAGAAAATTCCTGGTTCTGAATCCAGATCTGCCATTTACCTCCTGTGTGAGCTTGAGCAGGTCATAGAATCACAAAGTTTTAAACTGAAAAAGGCTTATAGAAAGCATTTGGTACAACTGAATAAGATCCCCCTCTGCAGCAGACCTAACAAGTGCTCATCCAGCTTTTGTTTAAAGAGCATCAAGGAATAAATATTGATTATTCTTTTGGATTAGAATGCCTTTAGCAAATTTTCTTAAGTCATCTAAAAAGGCATGAAATGCATTAAAAATTTCCAGTTAGAAGCCACATAAATATTTGAGATCTAATATAAATTGAATTATAAGGCTTTTTTCAGAAATAAAATAACTAAATAATAGGCTAAATATCACAGGTAAATGGTTGAACTGTGGTAAGGGAGTGCTATTGTGGAGGAAAATTTCCTGGAAGAGGTGAGATATGAGCTCTCAATAACTCAATAAGAGTGGAATAGCATTCTAAATGGTGATGATGATGTTTTTCCTTCATTCTTGAAGAAGACCATGACATCAGAAGTGACTCAATAACAAGCAAATGAATTAGATTTGAGTAAGGGGTGGCTGAGTTAAATCACCAGCTTCATGTTCTCCTCCAGAGCCATCTGGGTCTAGTGGTCAGATATGAATCAGGATGACTAGAGATGGCTCTGGGATTCAAGACAATCATAGCTAAGTGAGCTAGTGTCAAGTGTCTCAGGTCAGATTTGAATTCATATTCTCCTGACTCCAAGGCTGGTGCTCTATACTGGTTCCTAAGGTAAAAATATGAGAAATTATGCTAAAGATTTTCTTCTGTGCAAATCAAATGAACCAACAAAAATTTTAAAGAACTGAAAACAACTGACAAAATTTATTTGGAGGCATAAAAGAGCAATCATATTAAGGAATATTTTTTAAAATGGGAATAAGCAGAGGTTTAGTTTAACCAGATATGACATTATAATATTAAAGAAGTATTATATAAACTAACTGAAACCAGGCAAAAATAGAAAAGTACATACATACAGTAGAAAAATCACATTAAGAATGAGAAGAGATGATTTACAGAAAAGTTCTATTTATTAAATATCTCTGATATATATTTGACATCTCAAATCACAGAGGGCATTTTCAAAAGTAACTGACAGTGTCTCAGCAATCACAGCAGCCTATTTTTCAGTATCTACATCGTTTTGATGAATTCTCTTCAATTCAGCAAAGGAAACTAGATATTCCCTTACTAATCTTGGTTATCTTATCCCTAGTTGCCATTTATATTCTGTTCTTCTTGGTCAAAAGCTATTTTTTAAAAGTACATAGCCCTCCCAAGTCTCAGTTTTTGTGTATTTGTGTGTGTGTGTGTGTGTGTGTGTGTGTGTGTACATGTGTGTGAGAAATAGGAATGATCATATGTCCATTCTATTTTATTTGAATACTGAGAGGAACAAATAAGATAATGTGCATAAAATTCTTTATAATCTTGAAGAACCATGTAAATGTGAGTTATTTTTTTATTACCATCACATAAAAACCATGTAGATCAAAGACATGAAGGAAGTTAAAAATAATTCATGGGACATGCATTAGCATTTTGAGGCTTCTTCATGAGCATCGCCAACTGAGGTTCATTGATGTTTTGTATCTCTGATCATTTTCCAATTATCTTAACTATCCCCGTGAGCAAGACCATAAACCAAGTACTCTTTCATACAGATAACTGAAGAGTCATGCATTGAAGGTAATAATTATGTAATCATAAGGGCTACCATCATTCATACTAACTGTTTAGAGAAGATTTTATGAAATGAAATAGTAAAAAAAAATGTTGCAAGTATATAAAAGATCAACAAATAATTTATGTCCAAGATATCACAAGCCTAATCTCTCTTATCTACTTCAAAGTGACATGGGAGCTGCTAGAAAGGGTCGCCATGCTTAAAAACTCTAATTCCTTTTTTTTGGAAGAGCTTTTACTCTAGAAAAGCAGGACAATTGATCTGTGGGACAGAAAAGCAACAGCTGTTGCCAGTCACCTTCATGAGACCACCAACTTGTCCTGTCCCCTGAGGCTTCCTGTGGCCAGTTGATAAGAGAATAGTCATTACTTATGCTGCTGCAGAACTAACTGTGAGGATGAGAAGGATAGCAGCAGACCTAGGGGAAATTTCTATGTAGGGAATTCTGGTTCCTAGGCAGCTTTTCCTTTTTTGCATTTGTATTATTTTCTTTTGTGAATTTCTCTGAGTAGAGTACCAAAGCAAAGAGCTATACTACAAAAAAGCTAGAGTTCTTATGATAATGAGTAAGAAATGATGATAACATACCACAAAGTCAATGATAACTGTATCTTTAATGTCACCTTCCAAGTCCCTGTTATTCCCCCAGCTCATCTCTGTCAGAGATGAGCCTACCACAGTCCATGATACTAGAGATTTCTCCATTGTAGTAGATGGTCCTGAGCCGTTGGTGGCTGAAGAGAAGAAACAAAATATACTACATCTTGGGGATGTGTAACTAGAAGTGAATGATGGACACAGCCAATCATGTGAGTGATTTCAAAGAGCTTTCCCCTACTTCACAATTTAGCTTAGTGTTGGCCCCATTCCACAGATTAATCTTCTGTTCACATTTATGGAAAATAGGCACTAATTACTAGCAGCCATTGTCCCCTCTTGTGACATGTTCTCTGGGTCAGTTTATCACTCCTGGATAATTGAGCAGCTGGTGCACTTAATAGTCACAATCCAAATGATAAATACTTTTCAAACATTAATTTAAAGTCTCTCTATCGCTACAGGGTAGGAGAGTGAGTTTTTCAGACATAGATTAGCCTTGGAAAATGAGATCACACTGTGAGAAGCAGCAAGTTGGCACAATGGATAGAAGGATGGATATGGCATCAGGAAGACCTGAGTTCAAATCTAGCTCAGACACCTCCTAGTTGAGTTATTCTCAGTGTAAGTCATTTATCTTATTTAATTTCCTCATCTGTAAATGGAGATACAGTTGATTTGCTTTAAAAAAAACAGGAAACATTTTCATTTTTTTTGTTCATTTAAAAACATTATGCTAAGAAGAAGTCTGTAGGCTCACCAGACTTCACAAGCCAAAGGATTACAAGACATCCTCTCTTCTAAGGTCTCTTCCAACATAATCATTCTATGATCCTATTCTGTCTGAAAAAAAAAAAACCTAGATAGATGGCCGTGTATGAGTCCAAACTGAAAAATAATGCAGACAAACTGCCTAAGTGCATCACTAAAGAATCTTTATTACAATGAAGGCAGTGGTTTTTCTAATTTAGATTGTATGAGAAATTAATCTTTTTTAAAGTGTTATATAAATTCCCAGCATTAGACTGTGGTGGGCTTTTGTTACCGGAAGAAGCTTGGGATTATTAAAAGTGCTGTATAGTCTCCAAAAAGCAGTCCAGACCATTTTGCTTTTTATAGTTCACTCTGTCATAACTTTTCAAGTGATATATGCTGATTAGCACTATGGTATGTACTTACAATGTACTTATCACTGCCTGGAAAATAGGCATTCTTCATCTATTGTTGTTCTATGTGCTTATAGTAGACTGAATTATGAGTGATTATAGATTTTATTGAAAGAGGTTCTATAATGTTTTTAATCTAAAGACCATGGAGAAAATAGACTAGCATTTCAAAATGACTGATTTCCTTTGTATTCCAATTTATTTTCGCAAATTCATTTAAAAGCATTATTTTGAGAAGACTTCTGTGGTCTTCACTAGACTGCTAAAGGAGTCTCTAATAGAAAAAAAAACAACAAGATTAGGAAGCTATCAAAGAAGAGCCAAAGAAAGCTTGCTGGGGAGACTTTTCTCTCTAGCCTCCCAATCCCTCTGCTCCTATAGAAAATGTTCAGGTGAACATGGGAAATAGTCACACTGGATCAGATGGTAGAGAGGAATAAACAAATCTTCATACTTTTTTGGATATGAAAGATGAAAAAGGAGGAAGAGTAAAGATAACCCCAAGGTTACAAACAAGATAAATGGTCGTATTACAGCTAAAAATAGTTAAGTCTGAAGGATAAGCAGGTTTTTATAGAGCCATAGAATCTCATATTGAGAAGGAATATCAGAGGTCATTTCACTTAACCTTATTCTGAAGAGTAGTCATCTATACAATAATCTTGAAAAGGTGTCTATCCACACTTTACTTAGTGATACAATATCCCTGGCCATTATAAATGATACTTCTCTTATATCACTGTTATATTGGGTCATGAAAAATAGTTATATTCTTTATGTCTCATTTTCACTTCAAGATTATTCACTTATTTCGAAGACTAAATTTCTTTAAAAATTGATTCCTGGGGCAGCTAGGCGGCAAAGTGATAGAGCACTGGCCCTGGATTTAGGAGGACCTGAGTACAAATCCGACCTCACCTCATACTACCTAGCTAGCTGTGTGACCTTGGGCAAGTCACTTAACCCTACTGCTTTTCAACCCCCCCAAAATATCCCTTCTTTATGCCGACTAGGGCTGTCCAAAATGTGGCTTGCCTGAGTGTTTATTAAATGCCTTAGTGAATGAATGCAAGCTACTGTAGAGCTCTCACTAAAATGCCAAATCAAAATGTATTGTCCATTGTTTCAATAAAAACTTTTAAAAGTAACGTTGGACAGCCCTACTCTGGTTCATTCACTCTCCTTGTTCAAGGTATATAAGACTATCCTTGGACTCCCAATTTACCCAATGCCTCCTCTCCTACCTTAGGAATGCAATTTGCATGTTTATATAACATCCAAAACCAACCATTTCATTAATGTTTTCACCTCCCAGGATCTACATCTTCCTTCTACTTCAGTCACTCATAAAAAATGATTATATTCTTACCCATAATTGTAGGAACTCTTAGGATTCAGAACTCTAAAAGACAACTTTATAACTATAGTCTTCTGCTGTTCAAATTCTCTGTTTTCCTTTCCCAGTTTTTTTTTCCTTTTTTCTTGAAAGCAACTTCTCATCTCTCTTACCTCATCTTTTTCTCCTTGTCCATATTATCTCCTCTGGCCTCACTTTTCTTTTTTTGAACCAGCTCAACTTTGTACTCTCTTGTTCCCTTGAATGTATTGCTCACATTACTTATGTTATCTACTCTACCTTCAGATGGTGGTAAGTTTGGCTTATCCCCAGTTTTACTTTATTTCAGTTAATAAGCTATAGAATGCTGCTTGTTAGTTCAAGAAGCTTGATTAATAATTCCAGTATAAATTGATATTATCCACAGTGGATTCACACTTGTTCTCCATTCTATTTGACTTCTTTTTAGGTTTTTTGTTTTGTTTTGTTTTGTTTTGTTGTTTTTATTTTTAGATTTTTGCAAGGCAGTGGGGTTAAGTGGCTTGCCCAAGGCCACACAGCTAGGTAATTATTAAGTGTCTTAGACCGGATTTGAACCCAGGTACTCCTGACTCCAGGGCCGGTGCTCTATCCACTGCGCCACCTAGCCGCCCTTCTTTTTAGTTTTTGACACTATTATCTGTACCCTCTTTAAAGAGAGACTTTCATTTAATTTCTCTAACATGTTTTAAACTCATCTGATGATTCCTCAGTCTTCTGGATCATCATCTATCTCTCACCCTTTAAGGTTTATATCAGATTTTCTGTCCCCTGTTCTCTTATTTTCTCTTTAGCCCAGCTTTCTCTTCCTCCACCTTATCTCTCCCCAACTTCCATCATTGTGTCCATTTAATAGATGCTTAAACATATGTAACATTTAATTGCAACCTCTAATGAAAGGTCATATACTACCTTTCACAATTGATTTTTTTTTTGATATTTTAATTAATAGGAAGTTTTTCCTTATAGGAGCCTAAATCTTCATCTTTATAATGACTACCCTTAATTCTTAGGTACAGGGGAAAAGATAATGAATTAAATTATGAAAATAATTAATATTAATTGTCTGAACATCATTTAGCCTTTAATACTCTTTCAGATAGTTGAAAATGAAGGTCTTAAAACAGGAAACACGGAATGTATTTGAGAGGGAATTATAAATTTGAGATTTATCTTAAAAAAAATGAGAGTTGGGGTGGCTAGGTAGCGCAGTGGATAGAGCACCGGCCCTGGAGTCAGGAGTACCTGAGTTCAAAGCCAGCTTCAGACACTTAATAATTACCTAGCTGTGTGGCCTTGGGTAAGCCACTTAACCCCATTGCCTTGCAAGAAAAAAAAAGAATGATGAGAGTTGAAACAATAAAGAGTGCATATACTTACCTGGAAAATCATGTAGAGTGATAAGAAAATAAGGTCAAAACCAGATTCAAAGAATGATTAATGAGACAAAGAAGAACCAGATAATTTGGAATCTAAAGTCAAGAAAAGAGAGCATTCTGTAATAGTAGATAAGCAATAATAATAATAATAATAATAATGATGATGATGATGTTTGTCCTTCATTTTCGAAGGAGACCACAGTAGCAGGGAGGTCATGCCATGACAAGCACGTGAATTGGATTTGAATGAGGAGATATTGTGCTAAGTCACCAGCCTCACTTCCTCCTGCAGAGTCAACTGGGTCCAGTGGCCAGATATGGATCAGAATGACTGGAGATGACCCTTGGATGTGAGGCAATGAGTGTTAAGTGACTTGTCCAAGGTGACAAAGGTAGTAAATGGTAAGTGTCTGAGGCTGGATTCAAACCCTTATCCTCCTGAATCCAGGACCAGTGCTCTATCCATTGTGCCAAAGGAGCACAAGAAGTTAAAAATGACTTCTGAGGGGTGGCTAGGTGGCGTAGTGGATAGAGCACCGGCCTTGGAGTCAGGATTACCTGAGTTCAAATGCGGCCTCAGACACTTAATAATTATCTAGCTGCGTGACCTTGGGCAAGCCACTTAACCGCATTGCCTTGCAAAAACCAACAAAAAATGACTTCTGGATTTGATGATTTGGAAATCAGAGGCAGCCTTAGATAGCTAGTTCAGTAAAGTGGCTAGCAAAGAAACAAGATTATAATGGGATGAGGAAAGTGAAGAAGTGAAATAGAAATAAGTTTAGTCATAAAAGAGAAGAGAAAGAGAGAGAGAAGGTAGTTGGGCAGAATTTGGTAAACCTAGACATGTTTGTAGGCCTAAGGAAATACAAGTAATAAGATGAGATTAAAGTTACATAAGAAAAAGCAACAACTATTGGATTAAGTATGAGAGAATGGGAACAAAGATTCAAACAGAGTCATTAGCTTTGATCAGGAGTAAAAGTAGAGAGAAGACAAGATGAATGGTGATGAGGGGTCAAGGGTGGAAATTATAAAGAAGAAGCTGATGTTGGAGCACCTAATCTTTTCAGGAAGGTAAGAGACTGTGATGGACTATAAAATTAATGGGGTTGAGGATGGCTAGGAGGTTAACAGAGAGAGGAACAGAATTGGAATAATCACTGTGGGAAATGACAAAATAGCAAGAAGGATGAGGAAACATTTCAGATGGTGAGGACTATAAAGCACATGGTAGACAAATCAACCATTTGGTCCCACTGGTTTCAGTGGGATGGAGCAAGAATAGATTTGGAGAAAAGAACTGGGTATGACAGCTTCACCTAAAGTACAGAGCCTAAATGACCATCCCAGATAAGCCTATCCAACAGGAGGTAGACTGCTGTGTTATATTTCTTTGTTAGAACTAATTAAATAATGTATTTAATCAGGTGATTTTTCCCAGAATGTGAAATAAAGTATAGACTCTTGATTTTCAAAATTAAAGTTTATTAAAAAAAGAATATCTATATTAAATACAAAATTTGCTGACAAAATATATATATATATATTTGATTAATTTAAATGCATTAAATATCTTAACTTATTTGAAAAGTTGTTAACTTTTATGGTAAGTGCATTTATTGTGAATATAGGCCTTTTCACTTTGTAATGGTTCATCAAGATCTTCCAGTTGTCTCAATATTTTTCATTCTTGCTGAGTGTAGTGAAGTCATAGAATTTTATTTTGTTAATATACTTCAACTTACTTAACCATAAACTTATTTGGGGACATTTGATTGGAAACTCCTCATTTTGTACACAGTTATGCATATTAATAGTTTTGTACAGGTAGCACCTTTCATTTTTAATTTTTATATTTGATGAGACTGATTTTTTTGCAATTTTGAATGAATAAATGACTGAAAATGTACATATAAGCACTTAAGGAAATGATAGTATAATAGGAAGGTTCAGTTACCATCCGATAGAAAGGACCATTGTGAAGACAGAGCATAATATAATGCCTCTTCTGTACTCATTTCCAATTGAAAAAGCATAATCTATTTTCAGACAGTGAACCATTTGACTTTACTATACTCAAAAAAGTGTTTATCTCTATGATGTGTCCACTGCAGGTATGCTGAGGTTCCTTAATTGAGTGGGACCTCAGACATTGGGCTTTAGACTTCTTTCCTTTAAGTGAAGAGAGGTGATGGTCTTCAAATTAGATGTTTGGCCTCTATAAAATGATTATCCCAGGAATGCTGGGGATTTGGGATTGAGAGACCTTAGTTCATAGAGACATGCTCTAGAGCTTAGAATAGAGGACTATTCAAGACTTCACACAAAACTTTTTTTACTCTTTTTTTTACTATTATCTGACATGTTTTATTTTCATGTAAACTTTTGTTTGGTGACATCAGTGTTGGGAGTTTTCAGTTAACAGATATAAAAAGACTTAAAATTTATAACATTGACTGTGCAAAAAAAAAGAATTGGAAATGAGTATTGATGTGACATGATTCATTAAGTATCTTTTAGGAAATGGTGACTTTTCACTAGAAAACAGTTGAAAAGCATTTTTAGTTTTTTTTAAAAAAACCAACTTGCAAACTAATGTTAATCTGAGAAGTGTCAGCTTTTAGTTTTGTTTCCTTACAGATGCTTGACATTTCTTGTTGAACTTATTTTTCAAGTATAAAGAACATAGTTAATCTGCTGGGGTGGAAGGCAGGGAATTATGTCTTTGGTAGCTGGAGATTCTCATGGGAGTAACAAGATGAGTCTCAAAATCATCATCAAGTTGCTTAGGCCGGCTACAATCCTTGCTGGTTTTAGTTTCTTGGATCTCTTGAACTTCATGCCCATGATATTGGCCAGAAAGAATGTAGTGAATAATGACATTTTTAACAACTTGGGAGTCACAGGAGACACAAGTTCCATAACTTGACAACAAGCCAAAGAAAAGAAGAGCAACCAAAGAGAAAACACTGCCTTTGTGATGTTATCCCAAAATACTTTCAAATAATAACTATACTGGCATATCCAAAACCATTACAGTCAATAGTAATGGTTATACACCTTGCATCCAGGAGCCATTCTGCCTCCTACCTACTGAACTCTCAGATTATTTACTTTTAAACCAAGTAATAGCAGGCTTAAATTTCTAATTTTTAACCATTGCTTTCTTAAATCCACAAATTAGAATATGGCTGTTTTATGTAGGCACACTGATGGTGGGTAGCAAGTAATAACAGCTTATATGAATGTATATATGAATGGATGGTAGTTATTATACTAAATTTTAGCTCAGATAAAAATATTCTGTTTAGTGAGGAAATTTAGAGAGATTGGCTACCAAAAAGTGAGTGATACATCAATAGTATTCTTATTTTTGTTTATTTTAAAGATTAATGCAGATTTTCACAACTGGATGATTCTCTATGACCAAGACAATTTACAGCTATGGAACTTGATTGAATAGCATTATTCTGTATATTAGTCCTAACCTAAAACATGGAATATATTTGGATATAATATATAATTATCATGGAATTCTGTGAACCATTATTTTTATTTACTAGTAAAGGAGTGAGGCAATATGGTGTGATGAAAAGAGAACTTCATTGGAAATCTGATTCTGGCTCCTATAACTTGTGTGATCATAGGCAAATCACTTCATTTTTCTGAACCTCAGTTTCTTCATTTGTCAATATTGTGCCAACTATTTCAAGAGGGTTATTGTTATAGAAATGTGACTTATTCCAATAGTTACTAATATAGAGCAGAGATCCCTGAACTACTGCCAAAGTCAAATTCCAGAGTCTGTCTTTGTATTATCTGAGAGAGCTAAGATTGGTTTTCACATGTTTAAGTACAATAAAACCATATTTTAAAATTTAAAAACAATTCCTAGCTCAAGAGTTATATAAAAACAGGATTTGGCCAGTTGGGCCTTAGTTTGCCAATGCTTCAGAACCCATTGTTCTGTGAATAGTAAATGTTTGATTGCCAGTATCAAAACCAAAGAAAAAAGGAAAGGATAAATCTGTTTTATGAATCCCAAATCCTTATAAGTGCTTACTTGAGTATATTAAACTCCTTTTTTCTCAATGTAGGTCACTCATTGAAATATTGAAGATGGTTCCTCTATGTACATTTAGAAACAATCTGTCAAATAAATTTACACTTCAAATGGATCCATCAAAATATTTGCTAAATTTATCTCTCTTTCCAATAAATGTGTTTGTTGATAAACCTGTTGGCATTTATGGTAGATTTTTCAATAAGTCTCTTAGAAGGAGAATAGCTAACTGGACAAGGCTATATGAAATTCTTAGAACCAGAAAATCTAAACATTCAGGCAAAAACGGGAGAGAAAAGTCTTGATAAAGGTACAGAAAAAAACACTTTCTTTAGCCTTTGTTCAGTTGAAATATATAAGAATGAACTAAAGGTAATAGAGAAATCATTTTGGAATTCAATTTAACACTTTTAGAAGTAAGTACTTGCATTCTACAAGATATTTTGCAAGGAGAAGAAGAACAATGTCATATCCCTTATGTTTTGCCTTTTTCAATTCAAATGCATTTGATTCTTTCAATTGATTACCAAAAGTCATGTTCTATAGTTCTCTGGCCTCTTTTGCAAAGACTCATACATAGTTTTTAAAAGTATACTCAGAAGGGGTGGCTAGATAGTGGATAAAGCACCGGCCCTGGAGTCAGGAGTACCTGGGTTCAAATCTGATCTCAGACACTTAATAATTATCTAGCTGTGTGGCCTTGGGCAAACCACTTAACCCTGTTTGCCTTGCAAAAAAAAAGTAAAAAAAATATGCTCAGAAATAAGTCAATTATATTCCTCCTGTAGTTTGACTATAGCAGATAAGATCAGAACAATTAGATTCTGAATGATTCTCTAATCCTATTTTGTATATACATGGTCTATCTTAAAATAGCCTAGCATAGGATTAGCATTGGGCAGCTAGGTGGTGCAGTGGAGAGAGAATTGTGCTTAAAGTCAGAAAGACTCTTCAGTTCAAATTGGGCCATGGATACTTAATAGTTGAGCAACCCCAGGCAGCTAACTTGAATGCATTTGCCTTGGTTTCCTCTTCATTAAAATGAACTGGAGAAGGAAATGGCATGCTACTTCAGTATCTTTGCCAAAAAAAACCCCAAAGAGGGTCAGAAAGGTTGGACATTACGCTAACAACAGCAGCATTAGGTCATTTAATTTAATATTTAATTTCCACATTGAACTGATTTCTTATTCAGTTTGGAGTCCACTAAAATTTCCAGATTATTTTCATATTACTCATAAAACCATTTTTCTTAATCCAACTGTACATTTTTACATGTGTCCTTAGGATTTTTTTTAAGTGATATAACCTATCAGTCTAATCTGTAGAAGTCCATTTGGTCTCTGCTCTCTAGAAGTTTGCTTATAGAAGGGTTAGATAAAGATAAAACAAACATGAAAATACAATAAATGCCACAACATGAGCATGTTGTGCTATGGGGTTTTAAAGAAAGGGAGATCTCATTGCATAGGGATATAAGGTTTACTGAATCTCAGAGATGGGACCAAAAAAGCCATCTCATGTACCTCATACTTGGAACTGATTCTCTGAAAACATTTCTAATATGTGACAATTTAGCCTCTACTGAAGACCTCCAGTAAGGCAGAATTCATTATGAGGTAGAACATTCCACTTTGAGGTTACTCTAATCATGAAGATTTTTTCTTTTTCTTCTTATTCCAGACCTAAATCTATTTCTTTGCAATTTCTTTCCTTGCTTCTAGTTCTGCTTTCTAAACCAATACAGAACAAACCAAATTCATTTCCCACATGACTATTCTTCAGATGCTTAAAGTCTGACATCATAAGGGAACAATCTGATGGTGGTGATCTGCCAGCCATTATCCCTTCCTCAGCTTGCAGGAAAGGGTTTTTATTGAATGGACATGCTGAGTCATTTGCAACTAAAACCTTGGACCCCTAAGGAATAGGGCCATCTCAATGTTTTGTATCCCTTTCTCAAATGAGTTTTTATGTGAGTTTGTCCAAGGCTAGTTTAGCACATCTTCCTTTTGCATAGCTGACCCATGATCTCTCTTTGTGTCACTGGAGATACATCCCCAGCTACATGTCCCTGTTATAAATCAAAGTCATCTGGCAAAGAAGACAGTGCCCTCTTACAGAATTTTGAACTTATTTTCTAGTAATAAGGAGGAATTAAATATTTTTGACCAAGTTAATGACATAATTTTATTTGTTTCTAAGAAGGTTAATCTGTGCTGTAAAAGAACTTGTAAGGTGCATTTGAGATAAATTCTAGAAAATAGAAATGGAAAGAAGAAAATGAGTGAGAAAAGTAGGGCTCAGCAACTGATTACATATGGGGCTGAATACAACTACATAGAAAAGTGGGAAATGATCCTGTTGTCCTACTATTGAAGTGTTTTGTATTTTGCTTTGATTTGATGGGTAAAAGTCAAACCAGCAAGGTGAACATTTTCTGTGGCCTAAATGTTTTTGTTAGGTTTTTAAATGTATTTTAAACTTAAATACAAAAAAAGAAAAAAATGCCATGTATACAGCAGAATGGGAGGATTAAATATAAAACAATGAATTTCCATTTCAAGAAAACCCATATAATAAATATTATACATTGTTTTCAAAACTGTCCGCCTTTCAGCTTAGTCCTACCCGATCTAAAATTATATTATACAGCATCAGTCATCAAAACTGTTTGGTATTGGCTAAGAAATAGAGTGGTGGACCAGTGGAATAGACTAGGTGTAAAAGCAGGAGATGATTATAGTAATCTGCTGTTTGATAAACCCAAAGAGTCTGGCCATTGGGATAAAAACTCCCTCTTTGATAAAAATTGCTTGGAAAATTGGAAGTTAGTATGGAAGAAACTTGGATTAGACCAACACCTCACACCGTTTACCAAGATAAGATCCAAATGGTTACAGGACATAGACATAAAAAACAATACTATAAGCAAATTAGAAGATCAAGGACTAGTCTACTTGTCAGATGTATGGAAAGGGGAACAGTTTATGACTAAGGAAGAGTTGGAGAACATCATCAAAAACCAATTAGATGATTTAGATTACATTAAATTAAAAAGGTTTTGCACAGATAAAACCAATGTAACCAAGATCAAAAGAAATGTAGTAAACTGGGAAACAATCTTTACAACTAATGATTCCTACAAAGGACTCATTTCTAAAATATACAGAGAACTGAGCCATATTTTTAAAACAAAAAGCCATTCCCCAATTGACAAATGGTCAAAGGATATGCAAAGGCAATTTACAGATGAGGAGATCAAAGCAACCCATAGCCATATGAAAAAATGCTCTAAATCATTAATTATTAGAGAAATGCAAATTAAAGCTTCTCTGAGGTACCACCTCACACCTCTCAGATTGGCCAGTATGACCAGGAAGGATAATGATCATTGTTGGAAGGGATGTGGGAAATCTGGGACACTATTACACTGTTGGTGGACCTGTGAACTCATCCAACCCTTCTGGAGAGCTATTTGGAACTATGCCCAAAGGGCAACAAAAATGTGCATACCCTTTGACCCAGCAATACCACTACTGGGTCTATACCCTGAAGAGATGAGGAAAAAGGGTAAAAAAAGTTACTTGTACAAAAATATTTATAGCAGACCTGTTTGTGGTGGCAAAGAATTGGAAATCCAGTAAATGTCCTTCAATTGGGGAATGGCTTAGCAAACTGTGGTATATGTATGTCATGGAACACTATTGTTGTATTACAAACCAGGAAGGATGGGATTTCAGGGAAATCTGGAGGAATTTGCATGAACTGATGCTGAGTGAGATGAGCAGAACCAGAAAAACACTGTACACCCTAACAGCAATATGGAAATGATGTTCAACCTTGAAGGACTTGCTCATTCCATCAGTGCAACAATTGGGAACAATTTTGGGCTGTCTGCAAAGGAGAGTACCATCTGTATCCAGATAAGGAGCTGTGGAGTTTGAACAAAGTGCAAGGACTATTCCCTTTAATTTAGAAAAAAAACAGACAGCTTATTGTCTGATCTTATTACCTCTTAGACTTCTCTTTAGGATATGATTTCTCTCCCATCACCTCCAATTTGGATCCAGGTACCACATGGAAACAAAGTAAAGACTGACAGAGTGCTTTCTGTGGGGGGAGGGGGGAGGGAAGCAAGATTGGGGGGAAAATGTAAAACTCAAATAATATCTTTAATAAAAATAAATTTAAATAAAAAAAACTAAAAAAAAACTGTCCACATTTTCTTTGACTACTAGTAAGTTTTCTTTTGATCTCTGCTGTGCGATTTAAAATTTTATTTTTTTCCAATTTCACAAAAGAATTTACAATTAAGCATGGATGTGTGTATGTATGGATACATAAATACATATATACTTACACATAATATATACATAAACATGTGCATATACTTAGATTTCTATAAATATACACATACATACTTACACACACACGCACACACACACACACACACACACACATATATATATATGTGTATATATATATATATATATATATATATATATATATATATATATATATATATGACTGTGCTATGCTTATTTGCTTATTTCCACTTGTCATCTCTTTCCCTGGAGGTAGATAGTATCTTCCTTCATAAGTCCAAGTCGTTTTATTTTTAATCATTCATCTTTTACTTACAGAGAATTCGAAAATGCAGACAAAAATCCATTTACAGTGTGGGTTGTAGAGATTTAGTGTTTTCAAATATTTTCCCACAATTGTATTCAGATCAAGGATGATGTAAAGATTACATATGAAAGTAAAGATACAACATTAATGAATCATATTTTTTAACTTGACTTCTTGAGTTTCTCAGGGTTTTGGTAAAGAAATATTGCCCTCCCAATCTTGATATAATGGAAAGAGAATCCAATTTTGTGTTAGAAGACTAGTATATGAGTTCTGATTATGTCAATTTACTACCTATTTGATCTCAAGAAAATCATTTAACATTCCTCAGCCTCAGTTTCCTCATTTTGCAGATGGCTATGGTGGTATATTCCTCATCTGCTTCATTAGCATGTTAAAGATATTTGTCTTGCTAAGTCCTCCATAAATATAAGTTGTTATTAATAAAAAGACAGATTTTATGATATTGAGATTCATGGAAATTGAATATCTATCAAATTTAGTTCCAAAAATTTGAAATATGCTTTGAATTACTGAAATAAGAAAATTTAAATTGCTAGAGAGAAAAATGGTTGAGACACGAATATAATCTATTGAAAAGAATTAGATTTCTTTAGGGGGATAGAATATTTAAGTAATCTATTTTTGATAAGCATCTAAAAATTTGAACATGTACAAACATAGACACAAATTTTGTGAGTTGTTAGCATCTATCACATAAATGATTATGTAAATAGTATTTGTTTAATGAGACAGACCATTGTAATTAATTTCCAAAAATGGTATTTACAGAATACCAAAACCAAAAGGCCAATTCAGATAAAACTAGACACTTTGTTTGTTTTCTGAATTAAGGACATAATGACTAGATAGACCAATGGAATTTGCTATTTTACCTAGTAATTTATACATGTATACATACAATTGTACCCTCATTTATACACCCATAATAACCTAGATATCTATGTATTTACACAAATTCATAAATAAAAATAGTTGAAGATGCATACATATATATATATATATATATATATATATACACACATACATAGCATTTCTGAATTTGGGGGGTCAATATGGACTCAATTACTTCCAATAGGCAGGGACTTTCAGGTTTTCCTTCTTAAACCACTAAAACAAACTTTTTCCAGGTGCCATATCAGTCGAACAAAACTGGTTCTTCTTTTAAACCAGGCACTATTATCAGTTAAACATATATTCAAAAATGATTCTCCTATTAATGATTTTCCAATAGCAAGAGCCAGAGTAAAATGAATTGCAATTGGAAGCTTACTTTCTGATTTATGAGAATCCCATAACTAGTCTCCTTTTAAAGCAGTCTATACCATTATACTTTAGTGAAATTTGTCAGCTGCATTCTATTTTTTCTTGGCTTTATAACCTTATGTTCTTTTTTAGCACACAGGAAATTGTATGTATACAATACATGTGTGTACTCATATATGTGTTAAAAGGATAGAATGAGCAAAGATATTCTTTCTCTTTGTCAATTATGTCATGCTAATGTCACCTTTTTCCTATTTGGAAACCTAATTTTAAGAAAATAGACACTTCTCTCTCCCCTTCCCTAAAAATATAGGAAAAGTTCACTCTAATTTGAAACACCTGTCTTCTATGAATTGATAAAAATCACTCTATATCTATGGTGATAGTTGCCAGGCAACCAAATGCTTGATGGAAATTAAAGATGATATTATAGCTTTATCTCATT
Organism: Macrotis lagotis; assembly: GCF_037893015.1. Lineage (NCBI taxonomy): Eukaryota > Metazoa > Chordata > Mammalia > Peramelemorphia > Peramelidae > Macrotis > Macrotis lagotis. The sequence continues at coordinate 199,860,235 of NC_133660.1, forward strand.
TAAAACAATAATAATTAATGGAAGCAGCAATAGAAAATTGATAGCAGACTGTATTTTTAACAATCTTCTAAATATTTTGATAGGTTAGATGGAAGGGATAGTTAATGATTTAAGAAGGAAGAACTACTCAATTCTTACCTTACTTCCCAATTAGAAGACAACCTCTTTATTGGGTAAAAGAAAAGAAAAGAACAAAGAATGGAAAAAGTGAATTGCAAATCAAGATAGCTAACATGATAGCTACTAACTATAAATCATCATACCTGGACAAAATATATCTCAGGACAATAAAATAAATGAAGGATGTGATAATGGAATCATTTCCAATGATCTTTGAAAATAAGGGCAAAGAGGAATGTTATAAGTTTAGAATTAGGTATTGTTAAATTGTTTAATAAAAAAGAGAGAGGAGAGAGCTGAGTATTTTATATTGGTAATGTTGATTTCAAATGTGGACACAATTCTTTTACATAACCTTAAGGGCATAGTTTCTGAACATTTAAAGAAGCAAATAGTTATCAAGAGTAAATAAAACTTCATCAAGGTCAGATTATGCCAGACTAATTTCATTTCCTCATCTAACATGATTTTTGACTAATATAATCAGGGAAATTCTGAAAACATGGTTTACTTTAATTTCATAAGGTTTTTGACAGATTTTTCCAGGCAGTTTTTTTTTGTGATCCAAGTGGGGAAATATGTGGTATTTGAAGAGAAAATTTAGTTGCATAGAAAACATATTAGATAACTGGACCCAAAGAATAGGTATTGATGTTTAGATACCATCTTATAATGAAGTCTCTATTGGAGTTTCCCAGAATATAACCTTAGATTTGTGCTGTATAATGTTTTTGTTGATGAAAAAATAAAGACATAGATGGAGTGCTTATCAGAAATGAAGGTGACCTGTAATTGAAAGGAATAAGCAATCAGTTAGGTAACAAAGTAAGGATCCAAGGGAAAAAAAACCTCAGATGACTGAAATCTAAGCTCCGATCTAATCAGATGAATCACAACAGGGACAAGTAATTTTTTTGAAGAAAGCATTTATTTATAAGTATTTTATTTTTTAAAGTATTTATAAATTTATTTAAAATATTTTTAAAGAAGATTAATTTTAAAAAAGTCAACTGAAAAAGTACAGGATAGTGGAAAGGTACAACAATATTTCTCACAGAAAAATAACTTTTTAAGTGTCCATTGTATGTACAAACTCAAATCAGCAGCATGACAAGAAACCCAAAAAATCCAAGGCAATCTTAAACTACACTAAAAGAAATATTGTGGGTAGAAAAGATCTAGAAGAATGTACATATGGTCTCCAGATTATTAGAAATAATGGCATTTATGGAAAAAATAGAAGCCTTGCTTTAAGAAGGATGAAGAACAGTTCTCATCTATGCAGGTAAGTGGAGAGTAAATAAATAGAACAGCAAAGGAAGTTACAAAAGGCCACTCAATTTGCAGAGCTAAATTTAAGACTCTTGTAAAAAAGTAACCTCATCTCATGTCTAGAAGGAACAATTTCTTTAGCTCTTAAAATTTCAGTCAATCTTCAACATTTGAGTTTTTAGCTTTCATGGTTTCAAGTATTCATGTGATTTTATTAGTAACTTCACATTTATGTGACAAAAACTGTGACCCAGTTGGTGTTCTATTAAGTTCTTCACTAATCTTGTTCAACCTCCCTTCCATTGTAAACAGTTCTCCATTCATTTTTTTTCATATCTTCATTGTTTTATTTTTAAAACATAAGCTTTGTGTTACAATTACACCCCCAAAGTGCAAGTCCTTGGGCTCTAAATCCAAGTGTGCAAAGTTAGTGATGTGATTTAGTGAAAAATAAAGGTGTTAGAGAAATTTCATGCTGGAATGTCTGCAACCACTGTTGGCAGTGAATTTGGTGTTGATGAATCAACGATTTGCTTTAGTTGCAAAAAAGGAAGAAATTATTTGTAAAAGTGGTGTTTGAGAATCCACTCCAGAAAGTGCTAAAATAACCTCTCAAATATCAATGACGTAATTAAAAAATGGGAGAGCAATTAAGTTTGTGACTAAATGAGATGGTGGAAGAATGAAAAGTGTTACTAATATGGTAACTTTTTCTTTGAAGGTCCAAAAAATTTATAAAAATATGATGATGAACCAAAAAAATATTAAACCTTTTTAAGCAAGTCAAGGGTAGATTTATTTTAAGTCATGATAGGGTTTGACAATGTGAAATATTCTGTTGAAACTGTTTCTGTTGATGCTGTGGCTGCTGCTAAGATTTGGAGCATATTGAACATGCTGATTGAGGAAAAACTAAAAAGGTTGGCTACCTTATCAACTATTCATGAAACAGGTAAGAAAGTGTGCATATTATATATAAGAAAAGTGTACACACACACACACACACACACACACACACATACACATATATGTAAAACAAAGTCTAGTCTTCAAGCTCCTTGCTGTTATTATGTGCTACTGCCAGTGATGACTTCAAGTGTAAGGCACTAATGACCTACCAAGCCCTAAATCTCAGTTTTGTAAAAGAAAATAAAGACCAGAAAGTCAGTGTGTTGGCACCAAAATAGAAAAAAAAGCAGGAATAATTGCAAAGATCTTCTGGGACCGGTTCAATAACTATTTCTTACTGGAGGTACAATGATATCTACATTGGAGGTTCTTCTAAGACTCAACAATGTGTCAGTTCATATTTGTGAGCAGCTGAAAAATGACCATGAAAACATAGAATTTTTTTATGCCAAGCAACAACACATCTTTGATCCAACCTATGGATCAGGGAATTATAAAGGCCTTCCAGTTCCATTTTACCAGGGAATTGTGTGACTTTACCTGTAACTACTTGCAAATGAACCCAGAACTCACCATAATGGATTTCTGGAAATCTCTCACTGTAGTTCAACTGCTCAACTACTAGGGAAATGTTTTACAGGATACCTTGAACACCTGCTGGAAAAAGTGCATCTTCCTTGTATCTGAGAATTTGTAGGCTTTACAGGAATTGTTGAAGCAGGGAGGCAGAATGCTTTAGCAATCATGTCTCATTCATAGCAACAAAGTGAAGGTTTTGAGGATATGGGATGTTTCTCTTGACACTCTGCAGTATTAGACCCAGGAACTGATGGAGATGTGAGGCTCAATGGCTCAGGATGGTCTTTAAGAAAGTGAAGATGATGACAACAAATAAGACCCCAAGATTTTCCATTTTCAGTTTCCAAACCTGAAGGATGGTTTGGCATTATTGATCATCTGGCTAGAGACATCAAGGCTGCTTTTCCCATAATCAATTATATTCTCAACATTAAACAATCAAAAAGCCACATCTCAATAATCTTAAGGATTTCAAAAGGTACATGATGCAGTCACTGCTGATGTATTATGCCATTATACCAATTATTATACCAATACTGTTGGAGATGATGTTGAGACCTTGTTAGTCTCAGTGTTAAATAACAGTAGTGACTAAAGTTTCACCAATCTCTCCCTTGGGTTTCAGAGAATAATTGAGGTCAAAAGATTTGCAATAACATTATAGTATACAATAAATGCCCTCACACTGTCATATGGCACAGTGAGAAGTAAGATGCAGTTAAAAATCTTTTAGTTTTGATTCAGCAATACCACTATTAGGTTTGTATCCCAAAAAATCATGAAAAGGGCTAAAAAACTCCACATGTACAAAAATAATTATAGAAGCTCTTTTTTTTTTGTAGTGGAATTCCAATATTGATTTAGAAAGAATTGGAAATTGAGCAGATGAGGGAAAGGACTTCAAAATAGCTGAGAAAGGCTTGCAAGAAGTAATGCTGAGTGAAGTAAGCAGAACCAGAAGAATATTATACACACCAAGAGCAAGATTGGTTGATAGTGAGCTATGATGGACTTGTTCATTTTAGCAGCACAATAATCAAAGACAATTCTAAAAGGTTTGTGATGAAAAATACCATCTATATCCAGAAAAGGAAATGTGGAGTTAAAAATGCCACCCAAAGCTTATGATCTTCAACTTTTAAAAGTTGTCTTTGGTATTTTGGTATTTTATTTTTTTCTCTTTTTTTCTGTTTAGATTTGATTCTTTTTTTCATAACATGATTAATTTGAATCTGTGTTTAGCCTGGTTTATAGGTTTAGCCTATATTAGATTTCTTTCTGTGAGGGTGGGAAGGAAGGAAGAAAGGGAGGAAGGCAAACATAAAACTCAAAACCTTGCAAAAAAGACCAAAAAATGATTGCTGAAAACTACCATTGCTTGTAGTTGGAAAAATAAATTTAAAAAATTACTTCCTGAAAAATAAAAAAATAGAAAAAATGTCTTAGTCTTAGAATTTTATTTGCTGTATTGTATTTTTGGTGCTGTAAGCTTCATTTATTATAAAATGACTATTGTCTGAGTTCAATATTTTTTATCAAGATGATTCAGAATTATAAGAAATAACTGTGAGAAAAATGCTTTTCATGTTACCAATTTTATTTTGTATATGGAATTTCATGGATTATTTCATAGTTACTATGTTAGAAAAAGTGCATATTATCAGAATGAATGTTATTTGAAAGATTTATATGCAGGAAAGTGTATTTTCATCAATCTCTAGTGAAAGATCATAGTTTTTGGTGATCATAACTTAATCTCTTAAATCTCATAGGTTCACTGTATCAATATTAATGTTTTTGAGTTTTCTAGTTACCTCCGTGAATATTGAGAATATGACTCAATAATTTACTTTCAGGTGACATCTAGCAATGGTGAAATATTGAAGAGATAAACATAAATAATCTCTGAGTTTGGAAGATATCCTTTGAAAGAATTCTATCAGAATTTGTATTGGTTTGAGAATCTCCATTAGAATCTCCATTTCTTATGTCTTGAACATTATCTCTACAAGAGCTTAAGAGATAAGAACTATTTTTTTAAATAGTATCTAATTCCAATTTTATGAGAAAATTTTTGGGTAATTCTTTTCCTTTTTGAAACTTCTACCTTTTCTACATAATGACAATTTTTAAGCATTTGAACAACTATCATGTTTCTTCTAAGCCTTTGAATTTTTCTAGGCTAAAAATACCAATTTTTTTTTCAATAGATCTTTTATTTCATTTTTTCCAGTTACATGTTATGAAAGTTTTTCAACATTCATTCAAATTAATATGCATATTTTTAAATTACATAATTTACATCCACCCTCCCTTCCTACCCCCTTCCTCTCAGTGACAAACAATCAGGTGAATATTGCACATGCACATTTGTATTAAAAATGTTTACATATTAGTCATTTTCAGTCTGAGGAATTAGGATTAAGGGAAAGAAATAGAAAAGAGATATTTTTTAAAAAAATGAATATAGTCTTTACATTGTTCCATGATGTGCACTGATCTAAGTTGAATGTGATGAGAGAGAAATGTGGGGGGGAGGGAAACAAGATTAGTAGAGAAATTGTAAAAATCAAAATAAAACTATATTATCTGACAAAAAAGTGAATATAGTATTCATAAGATTTGGAAGAGATTTTTTTTGTTTTGTTTTGTTTTGTTTTGTTTTTCTTCCTCTGGATAGTGATAGCATTGTTCATAGCCAGTCTAACAGGATTGTCCTAGCTCTCTTAGCTACTAAGAGGAGCTGCATCAATCAGAGTTGATCAAATCACAGTGTTGTACAATGTTCTCTTGGTTCGGTTCCCTTTTCTCAGCATCAATTCCTGTAATTCATTCCATGCTTCTCTAGAGTCCGACCATTTATGGTTCCTTTTAATATCCCAGTCCTCCCACAACCTCTACAACATTGATCACTTTCCCTTTTTGTCATTTTAGCCAATCTGATAGGTGTGAGGTGATACTTCATAGCTGTTAGGTGCATTTCTTTAATCAGTAATGATTTGGAGCATTTTTCATATAATTATATACAGCTTTAATTTTTTCATTTGAAAAAGGTCTGTTCATATCCTTTCACCATTTATCATTTGAGGAATGACTTGTAACCTTATAAATTTGTTGCAATTCTCTATGTATTTTAGAAATGTGTCCTTTATCCGAACTCCTAGCTGTTATAAAAGTTTCCCAGCTTTCTCTTTTCCTTCTAATTTTGGCAGTATTGATTTTATTAGTACAAAAACTTTTAAATTTAATATAGTCAAAATCATCCATTTTGCAATTTATAATGTATCTATTTCTTGCTTGGTCATAAAATTCTCTCCTTTCCATTGAGCTGGAAAATATAGTATTTCTTAGTCTGTTAATTGATCAGTAGTGTTGTCCTTTATATCAAAATCCTGTACCCATTATGACCTTGCATTGGTATGAGATATGGGTATTTTCCATATTTTTTGCCATACTATTTTTCAGTTTTCCCAACAATTTTTGTTAAATAGTGAGTTCTAATCCGAGAAGCTAATGTCTTTTGGTTTGTCAAACAGATTACTGTAAACATTTACATCTGTTTCTTTTGAACCTATCTTAATTCACTGATCCATTACTCTGTTTATTAACCATTATCAGGTAGTTTTGATGACTGATGCTTTATAGTTTAGTTTTGGATCTGGTAGAGCTAGTCCTCTTTCCTTTACATTTTTATTCATCAGTTCCCTTGATACTTTTGTCCTTTTGTTTCTCCAGATGAATTTTGTTACAAATTTTCCTAGTTCAGTTAGAATCCCAATTTTTTTTCCAGCAATTTTTATGGCATCATCTTTTTGCCCTTCATTGGCCTAGTTGCCTTTCTTTGTATAATGTATATTGATAACCTTCCTAGAATAAATGTATCTATATCTTTCCTAATATGTAGCAACAATAACTAAATATGGTAATTTAATACCAAAAGCTATGGCAAGAACATTGAAATCATCACTTGTTTTGATTTTGAGTATTAACCTCTTAATCTAACCTAAATTTTTGGAGATTTTGACGTGTTATATTCTAATGTTCATTCATAGTGAGCAGATCATTTTCAAGTTAATTACTCTTTATCCATGTCTCCATCTTGTCCTTGAGGTTAGCATGAATGACTTTTAAAAATGCTTTTTGAAAGGTTTTAGTATTGACAACCTGTTAAAGGATACTGAGTCAGCTAATTATTAATCTGACATAATCTGACATAAATGCCTGTATTCCTAGGATACACACTATGGAAATGCCAGAGATCTTCCTGAAGCTTGTTTAGCCTGAAGAGCACTGCCTACTTTTGTAGATTCAAAAGGGAGATATACTATTCTTAAAGGCATTAAGAAGTATTACTGAAGATTTTGAAAAATTTCAATCACTGCTGTTAAATGCAGAAATAATTGGGAAGTAAACCACTGAATACAGTGTCTGAGAATGAGATTTTTATGTCTAAATAACTGCTAAAATAAAAGTGATAGGCTGTTGGCCAATAAGGGACTATACTGAGAACAGTAATAAAAGTTTTACTTGTAATTTTATGAAACAATTCGATCCTAGAAGCCTATCTATTTTTCATAAATAAGTGGTAAAGGTAAGTTCAATTATGACTATCTTTCTTCAGATAAGAGAAAGTAGGTTTCTCCATGCAGTGACCTCAGAGTGTACTAGGACCTTAAAATGGTTTATATTACTTACCTCAGTTACCAAAAAAGAAGTAATAGTAATGTTTTGCAAGTGAATATTCTAGATATTTTGAATAACATATTTGAAAAATATTAAAATGGGATCAAAAGATCTATTCTGAAAGAAATATTGGTTCCAGAAATAAGGGGACCTCTCATTTTCATTCCAAAGAATGAAACTTTAGAGGGGAAAATTAGAAAATATTCAGGAAAAAAAAGAAAAATGTTAAAAAAGATTACCTCACCAGTGTAGGAAACTAAACAATCAAATTGTGATAAAGATAAAAAAATGTAAAAATAAAGAAAAGATTCAGTGGCTTTAATGAATGAATTAAGGCCAAAAAGAAATATTTTCAACAAAAACATTTTTAAAACATGTTGATGTCAAAGGAAGATCAAGGAAAGAGGAATCAATCTTGCATATAATCCACAGAATTATAATAATGAGTCACAATAAAAAGGTGACACTGCCTCATGTTTATTCTGCTTGTTTTTTTTTTTTTTCCCAAGGAGAATCATTTTTTTGTACTAGGTCAGATAGAAGGGAAACAATTAACAAGTAATGGAAACTCAGGACAAGTAAGGAATAATAAACTATATCTAACTGCTCTCAAAGAATTCAACATAACAGAGCTGAAAGAATTCCAACTAATCATTGGTAAATGTGATTTCTAAGTGGGGATCTGTGGTCTTTGATAAGTGCATGAAACTGGCATTGGGGGGACAGGCCTCTAGAATGTCCAATATTTAGCAGTGTTGACTAAATGTGGAAAGCACTACTTTTGGAAATAGTGGCTTTCCCTTGTCTGTGTATGTTCAAGTAGAAGCTCATTGATTTCCTCATAGGGCATAGTAGAGAGGGGATTCTTGATATTTCTGGGTTAGCCTTGCAGACTTCTGTAGTCCCTACAAAACAGTTGGTCTCTATGATAACAATCTTTTTTAGTTGGATCACAGCAACCCAAAAACAAAAGGCATTAGGAAGAAGTTAAACTTGTGGGAAGGTATGACCACTTGAAGAAGCAAGGGAAAGAACAAGTCCTGCTCTAGACTAAACATCAGCAGTCCATCTGTCACTTTCCTTAGCCCTAGTTTCCTGATAGAGTAAGTGAGTATATATATTTTATTTATATATATATATATATATATGTATGTATATAAAAATAAATTCAGTTATTGTATAGTTTTTTTAACTTCTGGGGGCCAAAGTTTATTCATCTATAAAATGAAAAAGCCAGACACGATGATCTTGTGGGGGGAGCAAACATCTTCAGATCAAATTTTATCTGACTTGTCCTCACACATAAAAACAATGTGGAAGAAGGAATGAATTAGAATGGAAATAAATAAAACTAAGGAGGAAAAATTATATTTTTTTTAAAAAGAAATTCTGCTACTCTATAGAGAGGAAGGAGAACAGTTCCTGATAGTATTTAAATAAGGACTATTAGTAATGTGCAACTTCCATGTATTCCTCTTAGTACTTTGTACTTAATAATTACTTAAATTACATTTTCCATTATACAGTCTCTGGTTTTACTGACCTCTTTCTTCAAAAGCAGAAGGATAATATGCCATGATTGAACCTTTCCTCATTCTGTCTCCTGAACTCTGAAAATTGCTATAAAGACTTGATTGACACCTGTAATTTAAAGTCAACTATGACAGTCAATATTTTGTGATGCTAATTTTTGTCCCCCCAAACAGTGCTTTCTAGAAATGACCCACGATTATCACCTTTTACAGAAATTAAACAGCTACACATTTTAAAAGTATGACAAAAGATGAATGGAACTAAGTTGAGCTTGCCATAATTGGATTGCAAGTCTGTAAAATATTAAGCCATTAGTTTGCATGGGCTACAAAGCGTTCTATAAGAATAATTCACAAAAAAAATGATGTTTGTCTTTCATTGTATTCCCCAGTTCTTCGCATAGTGACAGGAGAATAATAAATTCTTAATAAAAATGCTTGTTGACTAACCTCATAGTATTAGGAAAATAGTCAAGCGTCGTAAGTTCATGATTTAAAAAAAACACAATTATATGTGTGCATACACGAAGGGGGGGGTGAGGAGGGAGAATCTGAGGACTATGAAGCATGTATTGGAAGGTGATGAATTTCTAGCTCTGCATGAGACAAATCCATCCAAACTGGATGGATAAATTGAGAAGATAATTCTCATCAATACCTTTAATGATACAGTTATGGAAGCATTCCTGTAAATAGGCTAGAATTAGATTGTAAATCAATATCTCACTTAGGCCCCACTAGGACAAGAATCTATGGACCTCCAAATCAAGTGAGGAAGTGAGCTCAGCATCTAAGTACTTTTCTGGAAAAGAGTTGAAAATTGAAAAGATGCCCACTATCCTTTTTGCTTCTTATCTAGGAAGGGCACCATTTCTTCTCTCATCTTACTCATTTTTTTATGAGATGGATCCATAGCATCCTTTGTGGGTTCATTTAGGGGTTCAGTTTCAGGCTCTGTTAGCTTCCTGACAAGGTGACCTTAGGCCAGATACTTACTTTCTCAAGGTCCCAAGTTTCACATTCAAAAAATAAAATAGTTGAACTGCTCATTTCCCACTCATATTCTTTGATTTCATAGAGGTAAATTGCTTTCCAACCTCTGTGCCAGATTAGGGGTCACTGAGAATGTCATTCATTTTCTTCTTTTGTAGGGGAGGGGAAAGGGACAGAGATAACTGACCTTCTCAGGCCAGTTAAATGACCTGTATACTGTGATTTGTTTTTCTAGGAGCCAGTGGGATTGGAGAGAAGTTTAAACCCTACTTCTGGTAGTTTAAAGATAACAAGTTGTCAGCTGACAATCAGTTGAGAATTAAGACAAAATAAGTAGGTGACAATATATTGAGTGGATCCCCTGTTGCCAATTTAGGAGAAGCCATAGCCAAAGTTGCTTAGAATGAGAAAAAATGGGTGGGTTTGCTATTTGTGTTGTTAGAGTGGACATCCCCATTAGACATTACCAATTCATTGACATATGAGAGTAATTTGACAAGCTTCTTACATAATATATAGAAAGAACAGAGATTCTTGCTGAGTGATTGGGTCAGTCCCAAGATAAATACTTAATAAAAAGTAGGAAGTTAAAAATATACCAGTTCAGCCTTCTTTATTCTTGCCAAATGTACATGTGTGATGCATAATTTTCTGCTGCTTATGGTTTCAATGATATTTAATAGTGGAAAGAAACAAAAAAGGATAGTTTCCTAATGACACGATCTCTTTAATGTTGGACTGACTTCTTGAGACCCAGGCACTTTATCTAAAGTGACATAGATGGACTAGGGTAAGAAGCAACTGATTGGGTTACTTGAATAATTGGTCAAAAAGATTTTTTTTGGACCAGAACTGTACATATTAACTGTTTCAAGTCTCCAGGAGATGATGAACACTTATTTTCCTCCAGTCTGAATAGAACCTTACCAGGGAAACATAAGGTATGTTTTTAGTTACATCAATTTTAAATATAGTGACTTCAGCTATGCATTCCATGTCAAGAAGGTGATGAATGGTGATATTAACATACATTTTGTAGATTATATATGTGAGTATATGTATTAATGTGTGCATGTATGTGAAACCTTTGGCCAGTTAAGGAAACTCTCTGGAGAGCTCTTTTCCACTGATCACCTAATTAATCCCAGTGAAATCTGGGAATTTAAAATGCAAATATTACACTTTTTATTTTCAGTGTTAATTTGTATTTACCATCCACAGTTTGGCAAATAATTTTCTGTTTTCTCTATGAATATGTATAGCTTGCTTTCAGCAACTAGAAACACTTTTTTTTTCCTAGTTTCCACTTCATGTTCAGCCTGCAGCAGGGTTGACTTGGGGAAACAGCAGGCTAATTAAGACTAAGGAAATTATAAATAGCAAATTTAGAGGCAAATTGGTTGACTAAGAAAGTATATAATGCACACAATGTTGGTTGTATCAGAAATTTGCAAGCATTCATTATATTTTCTTTTATATAAAATCAGTGAAGCTATTTATTTGCTCAGCCGCATATCTAGGATTGTTGATGCTTATTAAGCCCTATTATTATATGGACTACTGGGTATTTAAAGAGAAAATGTAATCACATACCTGGTGGTGGGAATTCCCTCTTTTTCTTTCCTTTTTTACTAGGTCGTGTTTTTTCCTTGTCATTGCAAAAGGGGGTCAGGAAAAATTGAGGAAACTTCCTGCATGTTAAATGACCACCCATGGCAAAATTATAAGAAGGTATGGACCAGGATCACATAGGATGAGAGGCATGTCTGGACTACATTCTGCATCATTGAATGGAACTCTAGAATCAATGGGATAACAAAGACCTTTGAACATTTTCTTTCTTATCACTTTGGTGAGAAACCTGACTTTATTGCTTGGGAGATGAGAGCAGTCATAACTAGGAGGAGGAAACAGAATTTTGTCCTAAGATGCCAAAATTCAGAGAGAATTTCGAAAAGACTTTTAGGATTTTTTTTTGCAGCAGAAAAACAAATGAAATTAATATTTAGATAGTAAGGATAACTAGTTTTAAAAAAATCAGCTTCTTTTCCTTCTTTTATCCACAACGTTCCCCACATTTACTTTATGATATCTTGATATTTCTGCTACTTCTTTTACTGTCAACCAAATTGAGATTCATTTTATTTAACTTTCCCAGGCACTGCTTTGGCATCTTACTTGGGCACAAAATTTTGTAGTTAAGCCCTGATGCTGGGAAAGTTTATTTTACCATAACTTCAATAAAACATGATATTCTTTTAATAGAAATTACTAACTTTATCTTGAGATTTTATAGTCTCTTAAAAAATAGAATTGAGTCTTTTCTTGAGTCTTCACCTTAGTGGTGAAGAGTTTATGAGATCCTCATTTGAGATTTTATATCATAGAAACAATGTATAATATATGCCTTACATAGCATTTTAAGGTTGAGAGGCCACATGTTATAGAAGATAGATGATGGATAGCCAGCCTTGAAGCCAGGAAAATCTGATTTAAAGTTCTTCTTCTGACATGTATTGGCTCTGTTGCCCTTGGCAAAAAAACAAAAAACAAAAAACAAAAACACTCTTATTTCTAAGCACTTCAGGAAAACTAGAAGTTGTAAAGAAGGTGTTAACTTTCACTGGTAAAAAGGAGTTTCTGCACCTGGGAGTTCCTGATGGCAAGAAATCACAGGTTTGTTGTTTAAAATTTAGAACTTATTTCAGAAACATTATCTCATTTTGGGCTTCATATACCATGGATCATTAACTACATTTTAAAAATAAAGAAACTGTAACTCTCAAAGTTTGAGGTTAGGGATTATTTATAGTTATATAATGGATAGAGTTCTGGTTTAAGAGATAGGAAGGCCTGAGTTCAAATCTTGGCTATCTCTAATTGTTAACCCTTTTTTTTTTTTTAGGTTTGTGCAAAGCAAATGGGGTTAAGTGGCTTGCCCAAGGCCACACACAGCTAGGTCATTATTAAGTGTCTGAGACCAGATTTGAACCCAGGTGCTCCTGACTCCAGGGCCAGTGTTTTATCCACTGCGCCACCTAGCCGCCCCTAATTGCTAACCTTTAAAGGACAAAATAACAAGAGAACAAGTGGAGCAACACCTTTTACTTATTTCACAATTTTGGCCAAGACCAGCTTCCCTTGGAATTATGAACTAAATGATATAGTGTCTTAAAATATGCAAGACATGGTGGTTTAGTGGTAAAGACATTATAATGCATGGTGGTGTAGAGTCAGGAAGACCCTTCACATCCTGTCTCAGATGTGTGACCTAAGACAAATCACTTAACCACCTTTGGTCTCAGTATTCTAATTTGTAGAATGGATACATTAATATTAATCCTTTTACAGGGTTGTTGTGAGAATAAAATTAGATCATGTTTGCAAATCCCTTTGTTGAATTTAAAATATTACTGAAATGTCAGTTTCCTATAAATAGTGTTTAAGAATGTTTTAAGCATTGCAGTAAGTGTTGTATTCTTTTTCTCCAGGTGTAGTATATCTAAGTAATTTTTTGTCATGAATAATAGTTTGGTTTAGTATCCAGAGTGCTGATACACCTCTCCTTTAACCTTTCCCCATTTTACAGAGGTATTAAGAAAAATACTACAAGAACCAAAGGAAGGCCTAAGATACATTGTGTAGATCCTGGGAGCTCAGAAATATGAATGTTGAGGTCAAGGACATGTGAATGACAAATAAAAATTCACATAGATAAAATAACTTTGAGGTTTACAAAATAATTACCTAAACTAACTCATTTCAGTCTCACAGTAACATTGTGAAATAGATAATAAGTCCATTTTACAGGGGGCAATGCATACTCATAGAGATTGGGTGGTTTGATCAGTGGTTGTTTATCTTTGTTTTCAATGAGGACCTAATATAACAGGGTCAGGCCCTGAATTGCCCTACAATTGGATTTAAGTGAGGCAGGGTTGCACAGTCAAGTACCTCTCTCTCTCTCTCTCTCTCTCTCTCTCTCTCTCTCTCTCTCTCTCTCTCTCTCTCTCTCTTCCAGAGTCATCGAGGTTCTGTGGCAAGACAAAAGTAATGATGGCTTGGTCTTGTGAATGGTCTTGGCTCTTTGATATCTAGCCAAGACCTAGGCATGCCATGGTATCTGTTTCAGTTGCCTTCATGCCATTGGAACATATTGTACTCATCTGCCCATTCTACTAGGAAGATGTCTTCAACTGCTTGGAGTAGTTTTTGCTATTGTTGAATCATTCAGTAGTATGTGACTCTTCAAAACTCCTTGGACCATAGCATGCTAGGCCCTCTGTTCTTCACCATCTCTGAAAGTCTGTCCAAGTTCATATTCATTGTTTCTCTGATGCCATTTATCCATCTCATCCTCTATGATCTTATTTTCCTTTTGTTCAGTCTTTCCCAACATCAGAGTCTTTTCCAATGACTTTTATCACTATATGGTCAAAGTAAGCTTCAGCTTTACTTTTTAACGTTCTAGTGAATAGCCTGAATTGTTTTGTGTTTACTGATTGGATATCCAAACTCAAAAGACCTCTTGATTCTTTTGGTGCTCAACTTTCCTTAAAGTCTAACTCTTACAGGCAAATATTACTACTGGAAAAATCATAACTTTGATTATATGGACCTTTTTCAGCAAGGGCAAAGCAATGTCTCTGCTTTTAAGAATGCTATTCATATCTGATGTAACTGTCCTTCCAAGGAGCAGCATCTTTTAATTTCAGAGCTTCAGTCATCATCTACAGGAATCTTTTAACCCAAGAATATAAAAACTGACACTATTTACATATCTTTTCCCTCTATTTGCCAAGAAATAATGGAATCAAATTGCAAGGATCTTAGTGTGTTTGATGTTAACCTTCAAGTCACCTTTTATAATCTTTCATCAAGAGGCTTCTTAATTCTTCTTCACTTCCTGCCTTCAGAATGGTATTACCTGTATATCTGAGAGTGTTGATATTTCTCCTGGCAACTGTAATCTGGCTTTTTGATTTATCTAGTCCAGACTTTAAATGAGGTACTCTGTATAAAAGCTAAAAAAGCAAAGTGACACTATGTAACCCTGTCATACTCTTTTATCAATCTGAAACAAATCAGTTTTCCATGTTTGGTTTTGACTGTTGTTTCTTGATCAGCATACATGTTACTCAAGAGACAAGTAAGACGATCTGGTTCTCCTATCTCTTTGAGGACTCACCACATTTTGTGATGTTGTGATCCATACAATCAAAGGCTTTAGTATAGTCAATGAAGCAAAAGCAGATGTTGTTTTTTTCTGGAACTCCCTTGTTTTCTTCATGCACCATTGAATATTGGTAATTTGGTTTGTAGTTTCTCTGCCTCTTTAACAACTAATCTGGTCTTCTGGCATTTCTTGATTCAGATACTGATGAAGCCTAACTTGTAGAATCTTAACCATAATCTTGCTGGAATGTGAAATGAGTATACTTGCATAGTAATTTGAACTTTCCTTTACATTGTCCTTTTTTTTGGGATAAGAGCATAAACTAATCTTTTCCAATGCAGTGGTCACTACTGAGTTTTCCATATTCTGGTATATTGAGTGCATTAGTTTTTCAGCATCATCTTTTCAGATTTTAAATAGGTCAGTTTGAATTACACCACCTCCACTCCCTTATTGGTAGTAATGCTTCCTAAGATTCACTTGACTTTGTTCTCCAAGATGTCTGTCTCTAGCTCAGTAACCACATCACCATGGTTATTGATGATAAGACTTTTTTTATATAGTTCTTTTGTATATTCTTGCCACCCCTTCTTAACCTTTTCTGCTTTGTTAATTTTTTATCATTTTTGGTTTTTATCTTACTAGCTTTATGGGAAACATTTCATTGATATTGCTAATTTTCTTGAAAAGAACTCTTGTCTTTTCCCTTATACTGTTTCCCACTGTTTCTTTGCACTATTCATTTGAGAAAAAAAAAATTATTCCCTCTTGTTGCTATTTCCTGGAATTCTGAATTCAGGTGGGTATAGCATTCCCTTTCTCCTTTCCCTTTTGCTTTTCTTCTTTCCTCAGTTATTTGTAAAGCCTCTTCAAACAACCATTTTGCTTTCTTTTTCTTTTTCTTTGGCTTCATAACTCAATGAAACTATGAGCTGTGTCATACATTACTACTCAAGAAGGATAGGTAAAAATGGAGAATTATGACAAAAAGTGATGCACTGAAGAAGGAAATGGCAAACCACTCCAATATCTTTGCCAAGAAAGCTTCACAAACAGTACAAAAATCATTAAAGATGAATCTCTCAGGTTAGAAAGTGTTCAATACACAACTAAGAAAGAGAGGAGGACAACTATAGTTAGCTCCAGAATTAATGACCTGAGTGGTCAAAACTGAAAGGAAGCTCCATTGTGCATACATGTGGTAACAAAAGAAAAGTTTGTTGTGGTACAGATCAGTAATGTATAGGAATCTGTAATGTAGTATCTATGAATCAAAGTAAGCTAGTTATGAGGTCAGGTAAGTGGCTTAGTGTACATAGTGCTGGCTTTGGCAGAAGGGCCTAAGTTTAAATCCAACCTCAGATTTTTACTAGCTATGCAATCCTGGACACGTTGCCTTAGTTTGCCTTTTTGTCTCAGTTCCTCATTTGTAAAATGATCTGGAGAAAGAAATGGCATTAACCTTGCAAAGAAAATCCAAACTTGGGGTTCTAAAGAGTCTTATATGACTGAAAAACAACTGCACAACAACAAGAAGTTAGATATGAGCAAACAGAAGATGAAAAACTTCATCATACATATCCTGATTGTCACTGAACTTAAATGGATGGGAATGGGTGATTGCAATTAAGGTGATTACTTACAGCTACTATTGTGGCCAAGAAATAGAGTAGCCTACATAGTCAATTAAAAGTAAGAAAAGCAGTACAGTGGTATAATCTCAAAAATGACAAAATGATAGCTAAGTCCAAGGCAAACTATTCAACATCTAAGTGATACAAGTCTAGTCTCCACCCATTGGTACTTAAAGAGGCCAAAGTTGATCAATTCTGTGAAGACCTACAATATCTTCTAAAAATATCACTAAACAATATATTACATTAATTGTAAAGGATTAGAATGTTGAAGTAGGAAATAAAAAGATAGTTGGAATAACAGTTAAATTTGGCCCTGGAGTACAGAATGAAGTAGAACAGAGGCTAATAGAATTTTGTTAAGATAGCATGTTAGTCATCACAAACACTACTTTTTCCAACAATCCAAAGATGACACCACACATGGGACATCACCAGTTGGTCAATATAGAAATCAGATTGATTATATACTTTGCAACCAAAGTTTCACATTTTTAGGTAAAACAAGATCTGGAGCTGACTGTGACTCAGATCATAAACTTCTTATGGCAAAATTCAGACTTAAATTGAAGAAAGTAGGGAAAACTACTAGACCATAATAATATGACCTAAATACCATCTCTTATGAATGTGAAGTGGAAATGATGAATAGATTTAAGGTATTATATTTGGTAGATAGAGTGCCTGAAAAACTATGGACAAATATTTTCAATATTGTACACAAGACAACAAGAACTAACAAAACTCAAAGAAAAAGGAGAACAAGAAAGAAAAACAGTTGTATGATCAGGTTTCCTCTAACTCATCAATGGGTTTGAATTCATTTGGTTACAATCAACCCGATTGAACCCATCTGTCAAGACAGTTTTCCTCAGATGTGCTGCTACAGCTTCTTGGAGCTACAAGTGTTTGTTGGGTGACAGGTGAATTTAGGTGGGCAAGAAACCTGAAAAAGGATTATCAAACTGTCACACCAGAGTTGCTAACCCTCCCTACAAATATGCTAGTAAGCAAGAGAGTTGGAATTTAAACCTATGTCTTCTTGATTCCAAGGTTTTTCACTCCAACAACTACACCACTCTGTCTCTAGGTTATCATTTGGTTAAGACTATTTCAGGTCTGGACCCAGACACTTAATAATTGCCCAGCTATGTGACCTTGGGCAAGTCACTTAACCCTATTGCCTTAAATAAAATTTAAAAAAAGACTATGACTTTGCTCACGTATTGATGTTGAACTTTAACTCTAATACTGTATGGATAGGTCTATTAGCCTCAAGAGAAATTATAGTTGTCATACTAAGTGCTGCTATTTAGATAGTTTTTTTAAGGTTACAAAATATATCTTATCTATTGTGATTCTTCCATCAATGTGTGTTAAGGATAATACATAGTATCTACTCTAATTTTATATATTAAAGAGACAGCTTCAAAGAGCTTGTGTAGGTCATGTAATTAGTAAGTACTAGAGGTCATGTTTCAACCAGATTTTCCTGATTCCAAGTCAAACTCTATAGCTAATATGCTAAATTGTTTAGAAACTTTTTTTATTGTAGTTGTTCAGCAATTTTAGTCATGTGTGACTCTCTGATCTCATTTGGGGGTTGTCTTTGCAATGTTACTGGGGAGGTTTACTATTTCCTTCTTTTCTTCTTCTTTTCTTCTCCTCTTCCTCCTCCTCCTCTTCCTCCTCCTCCTCCTCCTCCTCCTCCTCCTGCTCCTCCTCCTTCTTCTTGTTTTTGCAAGGCAATGAGGTTAAGTGACTTGCCCAAGGTCACAAAGCTGGGCAATTATTAAGTGTCTGAGGCCAAATTTGAACTCAGGTCCTCTTGACTCTGGGGCTGATGCTCTATACACTGTGTTACCTAACTGCTCCACTACCATTTCCTTCTCCAGCTTATTTTGTAGAGGAGGAAACTGAGGCAAATAGGGTTAAAGTACTTGTCCAGAAGCACATAGCTAGTAAGTATCTGAGAAAGAATTTGAACTCATGTCTTCCTTGACTCCAAATCTGATGCTCTCTTTCACTGAACCAGCTTGTTGTCAGGACACTTGTTCTTCCTTGGCTATTTTGCAAGTATGCTAAGTGAATGTTAAAAAGTAAAATATAGCCTCTGCAAAAGGTCATCAACAGTTTTATGTGAATGTTAGTGTGGCTTTAAGATTTAAAATAATGACAAGGCACTAAAAAAAATCTAACAAACATTTAAAGCAAGTTACTCACAAGAACAAGCAGACTTGATGTACTCAGCTTAATCTCTTAAACAACAGATTTCAATTTGAGCACAGAGCTAAATCCTATGCAAGTAAAAACAGATGATCAATCTGTGACTGGCAGCTCATGTAAAACCAGTGCTGAACTTAATTCTCATGGTGGAAAAAATCTATTTTTTATTTTTTGAAAATAATCTGTTCTTTTCATTTTCCATATTCTTGAAAGGATTAAGAATATTGAGGAAAGCAGGCAGACACTTTGACGATCTGGAATGAAATCAGAGAAATCCTAAAAAGATCAAGGATTGCTCTGTTTGTTTTGTTTGGTATCCAAATTCAGATTTAAAATTTATAAGAATGGTTATGCAGTTCGGGAAAGCTGCAACTGCATATAAATCAGTGTTGCCCCATAAGGCTGGGCTTTTATACATTGTAATCTCTGTGGCAGTTACAGATGGAGAGATGAGGATAGTTGAGATGACTTTCTGGTTTAAAATATTTGCAAAGAACTTATGACCATTTAGCTCTTTAGTTGTCTATCATTTAAGAACCTGGTAAAATATTAGAGACTTGTTTCCAAGTGCCTATGGAATTTTAATTTTTTTCTTCATGCTCTCTATTCGACATAACACTGACCCAAAAATCTTATCTAACCATCATCATAAGTAACATGATGATTATATTTAGCAATGTTTTGATTTGAAGTATATGATCTCTTGGGATCTGAACTTTGATCAATGAGTACCTATTGTCTTTGCAAAAGATGCCAGTGCAATGGGATTGCTCACCTTCCTCCCTTAAGTACATGTTGAAGAGGCAGAAAAAAGTATTCCTATTCAGTTGTTTTTATCAGAGAAAGAAAAAGCCTCACTATCAGAAGGAAATCTATTTTGATGTTAACCTGTAAATGGATTTGGGAGACTTTAAGCTTAAAGTTTAGCAAATGGTTATTGGTTTTTGAAGGGCTAGTTCTTCCATTTAAATATAGACATGGTAAAGATGGAAACATTATCTCCTTACTTTTCATTTGTTATTGTGGCCATAGAAAGGAATCTGTTGCATTGCTTTTAGGGATATTGCCATGGTATGTGACAAAAACAGCATATTTCAGGAAAGGCAATATATCAACATAAAATAATAATAGAACTTAAAACCTTCAAAAAAACTGTAATATTATATTAAAGACCTTGAATTTGACACTTCACATGAAACAACTATAAGAATAAACATGACATTAAGAAATTTAAACAAGACATTTAAGGAAATCAGTTGAATTAAACCATTATTGGCTCTTGGCAATGTTTAATCTTTTCCCCCTCTTTTTTGGAAAAGTCCCATTACATGAATTGAATGTTCCCTCTGCTTCTGTGGGTGGAGAACTTTGGAAAGCAAGCTCTAATGTGAGTTTTTCCAAGCTTTCACAGACCACTTCTAACTTTAATGAGATTGGTGAAGTCCAACAATTTCTTATATCAGATTCATAGGGCAAAAACTACTAAAATATTTAAAGCCTGCAAAAAAGATAAATGAGCAGTCAGGGCAGTTATAGTGCTTGAAATGAAAGGAATTGTTCAAATGGAGAAGATTTGTTGGAAGGTAGCATGAAGGAAAAGAGGAAAAGAGCTAAACAGGAATGCACTTTGTTAACTAAAAGAGCCCTGATCCCAAAATGTTGATGATGATAAACTAGAATAGTTTTTTTTTCCCTAGTCATCTAGTCTAAGTCAGTTAACATGCCAGATTCTGTGATAAATGCTTGGGATTCAAAGAAAGGTATTAATTGTCTTAATCTCTGCCCTTGAGGAGCTCATAGTCTATTAGGGAAGACAGCATGAAAACAACTATATACAAAGATAAATGCAGGATAAATTGGAAACAATCTGAGGGAAGACATGAGAATATAAGATTCCTATAGAGTATGGAAGTCAGGTGGTTGAGATGAGGAGAGCATCCAGGCTTAAGGGACTGTCATTAAAAATGTCAGAAATCAGGAGACGAAGTATCTTATTCCAGGAATGGATGATAAACCAATGTAGTAAGCTGGAATAAGGTGTAAGAAAACAGGTAAAGTGGAGGAGGTAAACATTCAGAGGATTTTAAGTCCTGATCAAAAGCTTTCTAAATATGAATTTCAAGGTGATCAATTCCAGGTAATTCTCAGGATTCTTCTGATCTTTCACGCAGTTGCTTACCACAGGCAATGCAACTGATTGTGGGGAGG
Source organism: Macrotis lagotis (assembly GCF_037893015.1). Classification (NCBI taxonomy): domain Eukaryota; kingdom Metazoa; phylum Chordata; class Mammalia; order Peramelemorphia; family Peramelidae; genus Macrotis; species Macrotis lagotis. The sequence continues at coordinate 199,881,567 of NC_133660.1, forward strand.
TGGGGGGAAGGGAGAGACATGATCAGACTTGTGACTATAGGAATATCTAAGTAGAGGATGAACTAGAGTAAGCTTGAGACTGTCCTGAACCAATGTATTTTCTTTGGTATCACTTATATTAAATATACATTTATCAATTGGAATCCAATCACAAGTCATATAATTAGATAAATTTGAAACTTGATTGTTAAGGACCACATTTTAGACCAGATTTACAATCGACCATTTAAAAGATAGCTATTATTTCTCTTCATGAAAATGGTTGCTTTTATTATTTGATAATTTCTGAGTTTGGGATTTTCATTCTATACTATTTTGTGCTAATGCATCTTACTCAGTTCATTCTTATTTGGAAAATTTTTCAGAGAATAAATGTCTAAAAGACAACAAATCTTTCAGTGTGTGTACATTTATGTGCATGTGTGTGTACATATGACTATGCCTTCTGTCTGAATGCTTTATCGAAATACAATTTAATCAGTACACTCAGTTGAGACACATGAACATTCGTAACTTCTTAGGTAGCACTTTATAATGGTGATGGGAGTCTTAGTTCTAGACTTAAGATTGATCTGATCAGAAGATTGTGTGACATATCTGCAGAACAAAAATACTAGAAGGCAGGGTCAAATGACATCTGAAGTCCAAGAGAACAGAGAGGGGCTCAGGATATATTGCCTCATACACATTTGTCCCTGCATTTGCAACACAGAATCATCCTCATGGGGCACTTTGGTATCCTCTGTGCCTATAACCGCAGGTATCTTGTCACATAGCCCCTTGCATGACCAACCACAGAAAGTCACATAAAATGAGGAGTTACAGAGACACCATACAAGGCAAGCTACAATACAAAACTGTTCTATTCTTGCTTTTATTGGCTGCCTTATGCCATCGTTAAGGTGATTTGTAGCCATTGCTGCCTTCCTGCTCCCAGAGTTCAATTGTCCTACCTCTCTGATTATAGTTATAGTATATCCCTCACTTTTTTTTCCTGAATGTGATCTGATCTTCTTACATATAGAGAGGGGCAGTTGGATCATATATGCAAAAGTATGGGCATTCTTCCCCTGTTCATGTACAATACGCTTGCCAAATTATTCATAATTGACTGTATTGCTCAGTATATCAACCATCCTGGATTAATCATGAATTAATGAAAAAAACATCCCGTTCTTACTATGTATAAAGCAATATAATAAAAAAAATCAAGATAGCTCTTCCTGTCAAGGAACTCATTTGCTCATAAGTGGATACAACACAAAAAGGGAAATTTTAACTGTCAAATGAAAGGGTCCCATGATCTTTGGGGTATATCTGCAGAGCAGACTTTGGTAATGAGAGCATTCTTTTCTTGAACTTCAATAGTTGTGGCTGTGGCTTCTGTAGAAGCAGTTGCCAAACTATATTTCTACAAAGATTGATTCCTAGCATGAAAGTTATGAAGGCTTTGCTGAATATAGAACTGGTGGTCTGAGGGGCACTGCTGTTTTAAGATTTCTTGGGCTTTTCAGTCAACATGTTGATATTAATGAGCAAAGTGGTCCCTTCTCCACAATGATTTCTATTCTCAGTCTTGGCTGTAAGACATAGATTTAAGTGGGGTCAGAACTCTAGGGAGCATTACTTAGTCTCGAGGAGCTTCCCTTCTTCCTGTGCTTGGAACTTCACTAGTCAACCAGGAGCCTCGTTCTCAGAACCATAACATAATTTAATGCCTGTGGTAAGCAGTTGAGTGGAAGATGAGGAGAATACTAGGGGTTATCTGGGAAGAAAGTTCTTGGATTTTGAGTGCAATTGCCACCTAAGGGAGAAATGTAAATTTAGATAGGAGACTGGTAATAGAGAAATTATCACTGAGGGAGAGACCAAAAAAAATCCAGTCCATATTGAATCTCACTTGAAGTGCAGCTATCAAAATGAATTATCTGACAAGTAGTTTATGGCCCTGAGAGGAAATATAAGATGACTTCCAATTGTAATTAGGTGCCTGGTTTAGCTCTTTCAATTTCATACAAAAAGGTTTTGTCATCACCCTATAAATTTTGTTGTCCTTGGAAAAGCCTCAATTGTCCTAATTGTAATTCTAGGGAGTTTCTGTAGTATCTCTTCTAGAAATCTCCCAATATATAGGGAGTCCTTATCTTATCTACCTTCTCTTTACTTGTATTAAAAAAAATAAAGACATCCTCAAAGCAAAAAGTATGGTGATCAATCTTTCTTTGTGGTTAAATTGACCCAACTTATTGGTATGCTATAGGCAGTATTATACTTTAGAATTGTATTGTTCTTATGAACATTCATTAACTGAATATTACTCACCCAGAACATGAATAACAGAGTTACCTTCTCCATATCCTGCAAATGTTTTTTATTACCTTTGATGAATCTTTAATTTTACTTGGTTTCTACCTATAACAGTATTGGTTGATCAGAGATTTTTCCTCCAAAAGGAGTTCTTCTGGTGAAAAGGATATCCTAGAATGGACATAGAGTAGAATTTTTTTTCTTCTTTTCTGGACTCAGAACTGTTTTGTTTCTCTAAGGGTTCCAAATTCTTATCTGTTGCTGCTAGATTGAATGATTAGGGAGACTACACTGGAAGCACAAGCCATGTTAAACCCACTTATGTACCTTTTAGGGTGTATAATTTCTAGCTGATTACTAAGGCTCCTCCTGCCTCCTTAGTATATATTGATCTTATTCTAGTCCTTCTTTCTCCCTTCTAGGTGATCATTTACCTTGATATTCATATCTAATGCCTTTTAGGCTGTCCTTTAAGCTTTCATTCAAACCTTTTTCAAATACTTGCAGCTCCTCTCTCTCCTAAAGACTTCTTAAATGGTAGAATTTATTTATGTAGATGTATAGAGCTACATAAATTATGAGGCATGTGTGCTATGTTCTCCTTGGAATCACATAATAATGCTTGTCAATTCTCACTCACAAAGAAAATAGTCCCCCAAAAGTCAAGAATGCTGGGAGACTACTTCATGGTGAAGAATAATCTGAACTAGGGCTTTAAAGTTTGAATTGGTTAAATGAAGGTGAGGAATTCCCATTTACAGTTTCAATTGAACAAAAGATTTTTTCTAGTGAGGAACTAATTATTTCCACAAAATAGGCTATTTCCTCTGTTTATGACTTGTCTTTGAATCTTCTGAATTTTTCCTATAGTTTCTGCAGGTGTTCATTCAACTTCTGGATAAGCTCCTTCAGCTTCCCTTGGAGAGGTGGGAGATTACTCTAACATAGGAGTTCTTAACTTTTTTGAGTAATGGACCCCTTAGCAGTCTGTCAAAACCTGTGGAGTGCCTTATCAATATACTGTTTTCAAATAATTGAAATTAGTAAAGTAACCTGTTCAATTTCAGATGACTTAGAAGTATTAAAAAGGTGGCATCTGTACCCAACTCTCCTGATTGCAAATCCCAAATTGCTTCCTTGATACGCCTCCTATGCATGTTCTGCCATGAAGTCCATGCTCTACTTGACCACCAGAGGAGCAGGATCCCAGAGATTCTTTCAGGTTTCAGATGGCTTTTCCAGAGACATACATTTTGCTAGAGAGATAGTTAAGAGTTCTATTGATGGCAGCAGCTCCTATTTTCTTGCTCCATCAACTCAATTGTCTTGCCTCTCTGACTGTGTGTGCACTTGACAGGTCTTTTTCCTGATATTTCTCATATCTCACTAGTTTTAAGCATTATTTTATTTCACTTTTTTTGAATATTTTTGCTATTGACATTTTATCAATGTTGGCATTTTATCAATGTTCTTGAAATCACTTTATGAGCCATAATAACACTGAAGAATAAAGACAATGGAAATGACAACAAAGAATGACCTATAAGAAAGCCATAACTCTTGTTATGTTCACTATAGCTAAATATGCCTCAGATATTAGGTAGGTGGATTTAAAGGATATCAAGGACATTATAAATCAGCTAGGCCAACCTTCTAATGTTCCTGATGAGAAAACTGAGACATATTAAGGAACTTGTCCCAGTCCATTCAGCTAGTAAATAGCAGGTTTATCCTGGATCTTATAACTCCAAATCTAGTATTCCTTTTACAATATCACATGACCCTCTATGCCTAAAAACAAAATTAAAGTTTAATTTAATTTAATTCCAAATAGTCACATTTACTACAAAGTCAATGAGTAGCATGGTTCAGTAAGACTTGATGCGTTGGTGACACGTAGAATTAGAATTTGAACTCAAGTCTCCTGATTTCAAAATCAAGACCCTTCCCATTTTGCCATGCTGCCTCACTGAAACCCATCTTTTAAGATTCAGGATGGTATACCAGCATTCAGCTCAGTGGTCAATAAAATAATACTTTGTCAATTCAGGAACATTAGGAGTTAAATCACATATGACTAGCAGAATGTCAGGGGAGAGTTCATCTTGAAATTACCCAAGGGGGAGGCAAAGCACATATAGCTAGAGTCAGCAAGAGTACTTTTACACCTTCCCTGGATAGCTATAACTATACATGCTTATCTATTTATGTGTATATATACACACACACACATATACATATATACACACATTTAGAGTTATTTTGAATGGGATTTCTCTCTCTCATTTTTACTGGGGCTTTTTTGGCTACTATTGTATAGAAATGCTGATAACTTGTGGATTTATTTTTGATCTAGCTACTTATTGAAGTCATTAATATCTCAATTATATTTTGCTTTGCTTCTCTGGGTTCTTTCAAGGACTCATCATGTTATCTGGAAGTAATGATTGTGGTGTCACTTCTTTGTCCTTGTTTATGGCTGTATTTTTGATTTTAGATATAGAATAAATAATAATGGGAGGCAAGGCATCCTTGCTTTATTCTTCTTTATACTGGAAAAGTTTCTAGTATTTCTTCATTGTAAATGATGCTGACTTACAGTAATGGACCCCTATTCATTGCTCTGTTCAGGGACTTTATTGTATATATTTATATATATTCATTTTATCGAATAAGGAAATGCATGACAGAGCAAGATTTTTAACCTGAATGATATATTTTGTCAAAAATGGTTATAGTTTTATTTTTGTTGTTTCCCTAATGATGAATTTCCCTTTCATTGTTTGTATGAATGCAATTTGGTCATGGTGAAATATGTTCTGAATATATAACTTTAGATTCTTTGCAAGGATTTAATTTAAAGGTTTTATACAAATATTCATTTTTGAAAAAAAATAGTCTACATAGTTGCTTTATATGTTTGCATATCTTTGGATTGGATATTAGGACCACATTTATTTCCTAAAAGGAATATTATTAAAACATTTTGTGTTGTATTGGTTCTTTAAAAGTTTGAGAAAATGTACTTCTAAATCTCTTTGGCACAAATTTTCTCCCCTCACCATCCCTGCTGCCTCTGACCTCTGATTCATGGCTTATTTTATTGCTTTTCTAAGATCCTTATTTTCTTGCTTGTTAGTTTAGATTACACATGTGCATATGATATTTTGTGGGAACTTACCCACTGCCATTGATTTTTCGGTTTCCTGGAAAAGGGTAACTTTCTTACAAATTCAGATTGGCACCTTCTCTAAACACTTTTGGAGAATAGCCTATTAAAAATTAAATATCTTGCCCAGACAGTATATGTGAGAGATAACTTTTGAACTCAGGTCTTCTGGATTCTGAGGCTAACTCTCACCATTATTCTATCAGATTTCTCTGTGCATAAACATTGTAAAAATTTGTATGATTGAATAAAACCAAAGACATATGAACTAGATTCTTCATAAAGTGACTCTATCTATTTACTCTATTATGCCTGGAACTCTTAAGCACACCTTTAGAGTGGTGGGATATAGTCCAGTTTAATCACCTTATCAGAAATCCAGTCTAGAATTTATATGACTATCTTTATCACTTTAGGCTTATCTTTAACTGAGTAATTTATACCCTACCACAACAGAAAGGTCCCAAGCCTGATACAAGTTACTAATAAGGAGTGAAATTTGTCAAAACCCACTGCTCCTACAGTTGTCTTTTTGATATTAGTGATGCTATTTTTTTATTTTTTAAATTTTATTTATTTTTAAGGGAATGGGGTTAAGTGACTTACCCAAGGTCACACAGGTAAGCAATTATTAAGTGTCTGAAGCCAAATTTGAAATCAGGTCCTCCTGACTACAGGATGCTGCTCTATTCACTGTGGCACCTAGATGCCCAATGAATGGTACTATTGAAAAACAAAAAGACACATCCAGAACAGAGAAATTTCCCTGAACAACTTAGAAAATGAAGTCATAGTTTTCCTTGGTTTTCAAGAGGGCTTACCTAAGTACCAATATTCATTCTTTAAGTCTTCAATGTCCAAACATAACTAAAGGTAACATGATTGTTATCAAACTAATTATCCACTGGCAACTCATCAATCAATCAAATAGCCTTTATTAAGTACTGACCTCTCTCTTTAAATGACCTTAGTCAATGTGGACTTCCCTGTGAAGTAGGGTCAGTGCAATTTTTCATAGATTATTTCATTTTGTTTTACTATCACTAGGGACTTTACTAATTACAATGTTAATAGATTGATGAATCAGAGAATCATCCCAGGCAATATACCAGGCTGCTCCTATTGCCATTTCCTTTTTTTTTTTTTTACATTGGACCTTCCAATGAGGAAGGAGGACAATTGGTAGGGAATCCCTATTCTTTATTCTGTTCAGGGACTTACTTTTAAGCTTTGAAACTAATCTTCTTCCTCTTAGTAGCTGATTTCTAGAATTTAGAGAAAGAAAAGTAGTTCTTACTCACTTACAAAAAGGTTGGAGACCCCCCCTGCTGCTCCAGAGAATCCTTAAAATAATAAATCTATCCTCTTCCTGATAGAGACACACTTTGAAATCACTAACCATAAGGATCAGCAAAGTCTCATATGAATGATTTGGACCTGAGCAGTACTGGTAATAAACAGTGTTTTTATTACATTTCCAAGTGCTCCATGGTATGTGTTAAATTTTCGTGCAAGCTTCACAAAGTAGCAGCTTCAAACGACCATACAATTGAATAGTTCCCATTTATCATCATCATTCCATTCCGGAATAATCTCTCAGGTTTTCATCTGGGAGTCTGGGAGGGCCCATTTGGTTTAAGCGATTGCTATCCACAGTTATCTGTTCCAATCTTGTTCAAGGCTTTTTCTGGGTCTCCATTTGACAGCAGCAGAGAACTTCCCTTTCAATGTGACATCATTTCATGACCTTTGCTAGCTTTTAAGAAGGAGCAGACCACCTGCTCTAGGAAGATGAGGAAATTACTGTCATTTGTTTGGTGAGCAGATGTGCCAGCTACCCAGAGGGGACAGTCATGGTACTCAAAGAGATTCTGCCAGGTACAGCAGAGTCATTTTTTACCCACATAATTTTCCTTTACAGTCCTTGTGGAATCAAGAGACACATTTAAAAATACTTACTGCCTGGAGCTGTAAAGCTTACGTGGCTTGCTATTTTGCATTTTACACTGCAATATGTTGGCAAAACAGGGGACATCATTTCAACAGTACACATCCTTGAAAGTCAAGCTTTCCTTGTGGTGTTTTAACACAAATCTCTCACTTATCTGAGAGTGCTCCCAGTGCACCCTTCTGTCTGCCCCGTGTTTTAATATGTCAGCTTGAAGGGCTGTTATGTCTAGGGCTCTCAAATATGCCCACAGGATGATGGAGCAGCCTCCAAACAATTTCTGTATCAGAAATGCGACTGGGGCTGTATCTTAATAGCTTTCTTAATACAAATTTTCCTATAACAGGAAATTGTCAACATCTTCCCCACTGGGGCAGGTATGAAGAGTAGTCATGAACCAAGGGAGGAAGAAAGACCATAGGTTCCCTCCTCCCTACTCCCTTTCCAAAAGTCAGTGTACTAGAGGAAAGAATGACCCACACTCATAACAGTGGAACTTCATAGTGATTCAGAAAAATGTTATCTAGCCCTGTCCTAAGCCCCAAAGCTGGGTTTGAATTTTTCTTTTTTACCCAACTGGACCTTCTAAGGACAACAGGATCATGGTCAGTCTAATAACCCACAGGAAACTATCATTGTCCTTCATTCCTTTCTTTCATCTTAACTGTCCTTAGTCATAATATCAACCCTGTACACCAGAAATGACAGGGTGGAAAAGATCTATTTGTTTACTTTATTGGTCTCCTAATCATGTTGCAAATAAGGACCTCTCATATCTAACTATTCCACACAGACAGGATCCTTGTTCTGCTTAGGAAAAAAAAGATACTGAAAGTATGGTCATAGCCAGACCAGAGGTCAAAGAAGGATAAAGCTAGAAGGGATAATAAAATTCAAAATGCTTATTTTATAGATAAGCAAATTGAGGTTAAGAGGGGCTTAAATGACTTATCTTGGGTCACATATTTAATTTAATGGAAGAGTCAGGACTGGAGCTTAGTTTTGCAGCAGAATACGTTTCTTCAGAATGATATTTAGTCTCTATGATTTATTCATGTTCCTCAAATCAAGCTTAGACAGTTTAAAGTTTCTGGGATTCTCTTCCCTTTAAAAGTAGGATGATGGCAACTTTTTCCTTGAATCCATTGACTTTTATGCTAACTCATTTTCTTTTAATTCTGCTATTTAAAGCCATAACCATGCATTCATGTATTCATTCAATATTATCTGTTATGGAGTTATCTTCCTGGTACTATACATGAAAACAAAAGAATATGATATAGTGCTGAAATAACAAGTCAAGAGGATGTAGGTTTGAATACTGTCTGTACACTTACCAATTCTATGAACATAAGCAAAGCACTTATCTTTTTTATGGGTTGGTTTCCTCATTTGTAAATCAGGAGGCAAATACTGTTAGTATTCTATTCACTAGTATTCACTAGATTGTTGTGAGGTTTTGATGAAATTATGTATTTAAAGTGTTTTGCAAACTTTAAAGAGCCATATCAATGTCAGTTATTTTTAGTGTTCAATAGGATACTGCTAATATACTTTGAATGATTAGTTGAGGAGACGAGCTATACATTCAAGAAAAAAAGGAAATCTAAGCATGCTGCAGGATAAATTCATTATAAACCAGATTTAATCTTTAAACATCATTTGCTAGAAGATTCAAGGTCGATTTTGAAAGAAGTATAAGACCTTCCTAAGATGATGAAATATGTTCACTAAGCATGACTTTATTATTGTCTTGGTACTGACTAGGGACCTTTTCACCATCAATTTCCAAGGTTCTGGGGATTCTTCCCTCAAAGATAACTTTTAGGGCTAGAATTTTTCCTATATAGCTTTCTCCATTTCCACAAAAAAATGATGTGCTCAGTTAACTATTCAGAGACCACATGCTATTCTACATAAGGGCATTTTATGGTTTATGGATAATTAGATCAATTAGAAAAAGTAAATAGTTCAGATTTTCATAGTACTTTCCATCTTGATTTCTCTATTCAAACTGGAGATCTCTAATTGATTCTGGTCTGCTAAACAAGTTTCTTCTCAGTTTAAATGTAACTCCAGCCTTTGGTTCTAAATGATAGTTTTTTTGAAACTTGTCTCAATAATTCCCTTGCATTCACCAGTGCTCTCATGAGGTTCTCTCATACTTTCTCAAAAATTAAAAAAAAAATCAACAAAAGAAAAAACCCAACAATTCACCTTTCTGGGGATTTTGCTTCTGATTGATGTCTCTTGTCTCTTTCTGCTTTCTATAAAAAATCTCATTTTTCTACAATTCTCTTTTTCTCCACCTTTCCTTTGCTCTGCTATTCCAATGTCCCTAGTTCAAGTTGGTCTTGGTTAAAAGTTGTCCATATCTCCATATCTCATTTCCTCCTCAGATGCTTCAATTTACATATGCATAATTTACAAATTATGTATATATTATTATGTATACACTTATGTATATATATATACATATATATGGATCCCTATATACATATACACATATATATGCATATACCAATTATTGGTGTTCCCTAAGAAGTATAATGGTTAAACATAGGGTTTAGTACTAAAAGGGATGGCTAGCAAGGTAGAAGCAAGTTGGTGGAGTGAAAACAGGAATTCCCATAAGCTTTCCTCCATACCACTCCAAATTACCTTTAAATAAAGACTCTAATCAAATTCTAGAGTGATCAAAACCACAAAAAGACTGGGTGACACAATTTTCCAGCCCAAAACAACTTAGAAGATTCTTGGGAAAGGTCTGTTACACTGGAGTTAGAAAGAGCACACAGTACAGCCTAGACCATGCGGGAGCAAGCCAAAGCAAACTGGCTTCAGACACTCAGGAATAACCCAAGGAGTGCCTGGATCCCTGGTAGTTTCTGGGGCCCTGGCAGCAGGGGTGGTTTCCAGACTTCTCAGCCAGGGATTGTCAAGGACAATTGAAAAGGTCAGTAGGAAAATTCTGCTGCACCAGAGTGAGAAGAGATCCCAGTCCAGCGTAGATCTCATCCCAGACCAAGGAGTCTTGGGAACCAGGAGCAGGCCTGGGGAGCCACCTGGTAGAGAGCTACCCAGAAACTACTTCCAGAGTACTCAGTCCACAGATGGCAACGGAGTCAGGGGAGACTGTAGCGGTTTCTTTGCTATCTATCCCTGAGGCAGGATTCTGTGGCTTTGTACCTACCCAGATCCAGGTAGCAGTCTGGGTCCCAATCTCAGGAAAAGCAGATTTATTGCTGTAGTGGAACAGGGATCCTACTCACAGCTTCAGGGCAGAGGGATGGTCAGCCACAGATCAGAGTGCAGGTCAAGAGAGCAGTCAGAACCTCTCATAAGACCTCAGAGGAATTGAGGTCTCTGGAGGGTATCCCTGAAAATAACTGCAAAAATCCTCAAAAGTTTGGGAAAGTGCACCTCCACAATGGAAGCAGAGCCTCACCTTAACAAAGAGTTAAAATCAAGTCATAGACTGAGGAAATGAGCAAACAGGAAATCAAAATCTGATCATAGACAACAATTTTGGTTCCATGGAGGATCAAAACACATACTCAGAACATAGCAAAGTCAAAGCTTCTGTATTCAAAGCCTCTAAGAAAAAATATAATTTGACCTCAGGTTACAGAAGAGCTCAGAATAGATTTTAAAAATCAAGTAAAGGAAGTAGCGGAAAAATTCAGAAGAGAAATGAGTGTGATGTGGCAAAATCAGGCAAACTAAGTCAGCAGTTTCGTGAAAAAGATACAAAAAAAATACTGAAGAAAATAGCATCTTAAAAACCAGTTTGAACCAAATGGAAAAAGCAGTCCAAAAGGTCAATGTGGAGAAGGATGCCTTTAAAAAGCAGTGACCCAATGGAAACTCTCTGAAGAAAATAATTCCTGCAAATGTGGAATGGAGACAAAGGAAGCTGATGACTTTGTGTAAAATCAAGAGACATAAAACAAAATCAAAAGAGTGAAGAACTGACCTGGAAACAGATACAGAAGAGATAATTTAAAAATTATTAGGCCACCTGAAAGTCATGACCAAAAAAAAGAACCTAGACTTCATTTTTCAAGAAATTCTCCAGGAAAAGTGCTCTGATATCCTAGAAGCAGAGGTTAAATAGAAATCGAAAGAATCCACTTAACACATCTTGAGAGAGATTCCAAAATAATAGCCAAATTTCAGAACTCCCAAGTCATTTTTCCTCTATATAATTAATTCAAGATTAAGCTATTAAACTATAAACTCTTCTAGGAGACAATGTTCTCATTGATGATATTGCACACTATTGAAATATTTCTGTATAATGTTGAGGTATGCAAAGTTTTTGTTCTATAATTATCTTGTGAAATAGTCTAAGTCTCATTGGTGCCATTTTACAGATGAGAAAACTAGGAACCAGAGAAGGAAATCAAATTCTCCTGGTCAAAGAACTAGCATCTTAGAATACAGGTCATCTGACTCTAAATTCCAAACTTTTTCTACTACATCAAGTTGTTTCTTTGGCTTTTGGTTTATTCTCAACTAATTTTCTTTCCTCTTCTATCTAGGTCTTACTATTAGCCTATCTAGAAAAAAATATGTTTTCTATAAAAAGGAAAAAAAAGTATTGATTTGGGTTTCATATACTTGTTAGGAAGCATTTTTTGATGGCTCATTGTGTGTTCTCCAGGGAAATAGAAGTTTTCCACCCTTATCTACCAGCTAATCCATATGGAAACCAATATAACCCTTGCTTTGATCCCCCTTTCCTACCATCTGGGAATTTATTCCTATTCCCTTATACTAACATCTCTACCATTATAAATTAAGGTAGAACCCTTCCTTTAACTCCAGGTAAGTTGGAATAATCTTCCCTGGTTCCTATTTTTCTCAAGGACAAATCTATCTGACCTCTAGGCTATTGAGAATTCTATCCTAAAGCTATTCTGACATTTGGGTATGGCGAGACTCCCATTTGTGGGGTGTTTTGGCAGAAACCCTTGAAAAACTGGCTGAGCTGTTGGAGGTCACAGAGATGCAGCTGATCTTTCAGAGAGGTAGCTAAATGTCTGTTTCTGTGCTATGTCAAGCTTGAATATGTAAATTATGCCTCTATCATTTTTGTCATTAGATGTCTTTAATCTTATATCTATGTTTGTTGACTAGGGCTTAAATAAAAGGTGAAGGGTATGCAGGTCTTTCTTTTTTATTGACAATTCTACAACCATGATAGGATTATGAATATTTCATATTTATTTATAAATAAATCCTTTTTCATATTTTAGCATTCTTATTAGCTTGAACATTTAAAGGGGAAGTTTTGTACCATTTTTTGAAAAACAGAATAAGTCAGTTATTGAAGGTCCCAGGTTTCCCCAGGATTTGCATATTAGTAAGGCCTTGGGCAATTATCTTTTCCTCTGTGGATCTCAATTTCTTCTTATGATAAATGGGGGCATTGGAGAGGATAGATTCTATAGTCCCTTCCAGCCATATAGCTATGATATTGTTGGATTTGGTTTTTATTTCAATAAGGCTGCTTGGATACCCTGTTTATTCAAATAACTGCTACATAGCATATTGAGAGAGATATAATAATATATTATATGAAGTCACTTGTGTAAAGAAATCTAAATGTGACTTGTGAGTTTGGGGGTCTACTATCGAGTATGTAAGAATAGTGAAGTAGAGTATTACATCAATTCTGAAGAAAATTAGATTATTCTTTTTCCTTTGATATTGGGTTTTGAAAACAATAGAATTTGGGTCTATAGCAAATAGAAATATTGGGATACTTTTTTTTGCTCTTTCCCAATATGGTAAATGATTCCCATAAAAATGCATCTTAGTGCTGCAGGAGCAAAGGAGTTACAACCATTTATCTTCATCATGACTTTAGCTGTATTGATAGTAAAATGAGATATCATTTGAGTTGGCTGTCTTTTTTCTTCTACAACTATTGAAAAGCACTTGTGGAGAATTTATTGGACACTTTAGTAACCTATATAGGTAATCATGATCATCTTATGAGTATTGATTTCTTTTTTCTCTGAATAAAATCCCTTATATCTTCAAGTCAGATATCTGAATTACTGTTTCATTGACATGTGGCATATTTTGCTAAGAAAAGCATTTAAGATATTTTACTCCTTATCTTTTTTTCCCCTCAAAGGTCAGGCTTTAATGAAATAAATTATTTCAGAACCTGACATTATTTATTTGCAGAGATCATAGTGTAATTTAGAAAATGTGGAATTCCACTTGCTAAGGATAAGAAGAAGCCTGAGTCAATTAAAATTTTTTAAAAAATAATTCTTAATGTCTCACTTTTTTATGAAGAACATCTAAAAACTTTTCATAAAGGGCAAAGATCCTCCCACTATTTATTTTATTTACACCCAATAATAGCAATACACATTGGAACTATTTTGTATTAGCAGGGTCCTGATAATATGGGGCTATTCCCTAATGCTGCAATTTCCAGGCAAAACTGATTTAATAAACTAGAACCAAAGAAAATTTAAGCCATCTCCATGTTTTCCAGGGTTGAGGCTAGAAAGGAATGCATGATTAATGGAGGTGGGTGGGTGATGTCCCCTGGGGAGAACTTTGGAAAGAAACAATTCATTTCTGATTGACTGAAAAGAATTCCATAACAGAATCAGGATCTCAACCTGAGCAGATGACTTATTTCCATTTGTAATCAATTGATAAACTCATAATGTATCTATTTCTATTTTATTTTGGATTACAATGTTTCTGTGCATCTAAAACATAACTCATTGAATTCTTTGTCCCCTCTCTTCCATGTATCCCTTTTCTGAGCTTTTCTCTTTTTTTTTTGTTGAGGGGATCATCATCCTCCTAGTCATGCAGGTTCATAATCATGAAGGCATCTTTAATTCTTCCCTATGCCACATTTCATATATTGAATTAGCTGCCAAATTTTCTTAATTCTATTGCCTTTCTTTCTTACATCTAACAAAATTTCATTTCTCCCATCTCTTTGCCTTTCCACACGTTGTATATGCTTAGAGTTGCATCCCCCTCCCCGCCGCCTTCAACTATTTGAATCTAAGCTCTTTGAGAGCCTGACTTGCTTCTTTTTGATTTTTATAGCCCTAAGATCTAGCACAGGATATAGGAGACCTTTAATGCTTACTGACTAATTACAGTCTCCTGGTTAATGATGTCAAACTTAAATAAAAGGAGGACTACTACTTCATACAAGAGAATCCCTGTGGGCCACATATTTGACTTATACTTTTTAGAATAAAACTGTATTTTATTGTATTTTTATTTATTTTGTTAATTTTTCCCCCATTACAATTCAATCTGGTTCAGTTAAAGCTCAAGATTATTGGCTGTATGTCTGACACATCTGTTCTAGACTTTTCTTCAGCAAAATATTCAGAGGGTTTGGATATTTTTTTTGGAGGGGGGAGGATTGCTCCACTTGACCTTGTACAACCAGCCAATTTTTGGGAGAAAGTGGCCTGGTTTTACAATTCTGTTTTATGACAGCTTGAAAAATGTTGTCCAATTTTCATAACAAAAGACTCTAAGTAGCACTATGGCTCTTGTAGAAGTAGGCATGCAATCTTCAATGGCCTCTTATGATCCTGAAAAACTCTCTGGAATTGTTATAAAAGTACTTTTCAAAGTCAGATACAGTTTGGGGAAGATCTTTTAAAAGAAACTTCAAAAATGTTCTTAGATGAACTGAAGGGCTACTTCTTTTGCACCTATAACAATTGCCTATTTATTATGTAAGTCATTAATTTACAAATTAATTGATTATGTATGAAATTAGAGTATTAATAATGAAGATACTTTCTCTGAGTTTCTGGAAAGTGAAATCCATTTATGGAATGCACTATAGTTTTGAATAACTGTACTGTTTACTTGGAGACTGATTTACTGATGAATTTTCAAAATAATCTTCCACTAAGGATTTGCATGAATGGATACTGAGTGAGATGAGCAGAACCAGAAAAACATTGTACACCCTAACAGCAACATGGGGGTGATGATCAACCTTGATGGACTCCTTCATTCCATCAGTACAACAACCAGGGACAATTATGTGCTATCTGCGATGGAGAATACCATTTGTATCCAGAGAAAGAATTATGGAGTTTGAATAAAGATCAAAAACTATTACCTTCAAATTAGGGAAAAAAACCCCATTATCTTATTATGGAATTTTACTATTTTATACTTTATTTTTCTTCCTTAAGGATATGATTTCTCTGTCATCACATTCAACTGAGATCAGTGTATAACATGGAACCAATGTAAAGACTAACAGACTGACTTCTTTGGGGGGTGGGGTGAGGGAAGCAGAAATGGGGAAAAATTGTAAAACAAAATAAATAAAATCTTTCAAAAATAATAATCTTCCACTAAAGAGAAATTCACGTTCACACCAATGATTTTGTGGAAATCTTTGCTAGGAAATTATGACTTGTCAATTGTTTTTCCTTTGGCAAATAGTGTATCCTGTTAGAATGGAGCATGTGTGATGTGTCATATGATGACACTTTATTTTCTGGAGCAACACTTTTTCAAAATATCTTGGGTATTAAGTTGTCTGTAGCTATAAATGTAATATTTCAATAGCCTTTTCTCCAAGGAGCTCAAAGCTCTCATACTATTAATAAATTGAGTTACCCTCACTAAAGTGGATAAGGGTGTAAAAGAGGAGAGGATAAAAATCAACTCCCATCTTACATGGCCAGAATTAGCCAAGGGAAATTTGATATAGAATAAAAAATAGCAGCAGTCAGTATACATATGTTTATAGATATATAGATAGATGATAGATTTGCATTAATTATGATACAGAAAAATTTAATAGAGTCTTCAAATAAAGACCTATTTTTCTCATCTTGAAATGAGGTGACCTTCTGAATGGCCTTGAATGTTTACAAAAGTCTATAAGCCACATTAAAAATCAGTCAAGGCCTATGTTAGCCAAATGAAGCTAAAAAGGCATTTCAGTTTGATAGAATTTGATTAGTTACTTGGAATTTATGCAGGATACTTGCTATTAACATTTCAAGATGGTCCAGAGGATCCTTAATTACCTAAAGTGACTAGTTAGTGGTTTCACAGCTCAGTTGACAAATAGCATCTCTGAGAACATGACTAGTCACTATTGGCTTCTTTGGGAGACTGAGCATAAGAAGATGATGCAATAGACCTTTAACTCCTACAAAGGATGCTACAACTTGAGCAATGGTAGAGAAAAGGGGGTGGAAGAAGGAGGGGTGAGGGGCAAATGATATATCCAGATTACTTAATGGAGAAGTAAGGATCTCTCAAGATGGCCACTGCCTCCTTGCTCTGGTCATTTCTGCATCCCACGCCATCCTTACTCCTAGGATAAAGATTTCTAATTATGAATGAGGTTTCATCAGCTTTTTAAAAAACAACAAACAAGATCCTTCTCTTAACCCTGCTATCTCTTAAATTATTCAAGTTCCTACTGCCTTCTTAATAGTCATAGCATATAGATTCCCTCTACAATGCCTTATAATAAAATTTCTATCCTTACTATTCTACTGAAACATACTAATCAGGTTTATTGGTTCTTGTCCTTTAATATTGAAGACCAAAATGACATCACTACATTTGAGACAAATTACATTGTGTACAACTGTGACTGATCAGATCAGTATGAGCTCCTAATGCTCTAACATGGTTCTTGGGGTCCAAGTTCATGTGAACACCTGGGGTGGGTACTCTAAACTTGCATATGTCATGCTTGAACTGCTTCAATTCTGCCTTCCTCATAGAGTACAGCCCCCTCACTAATGAGGGCATGCCATGCAGGTGGTCCTATGTCATTGTCTCCCATGCTGTACCATGAAATCTAAAGTTCTTCAATGAGACCTTCATGGATGTCTTGGCATTGCTTCTTCTGACCCCTTTATAAGTGTTTGCCATGTGTGAGTTCTCCATAAAAATAGATTTTTTTTGGCAAATGTACTTCTGACATTCTAACAATGTGTCCAGCTCATCCTAGTTGCATTTTCTGTAGTAATGTGGCAATGCTAGGCAGTTTACCTTGAGAAAATATCTCAGAGTCTGGTATCTTCTGCCAGGTGATCTTCAGAATCTTCCTAAGACAATTTAAAAGGAAGCTATCCAGTTTTCTGGCATGCCACTGGTAGACTGTCCAGCTTTCTCAGGCATATATATTGCAATGAGGTCAGCACAACAACTCTGTAGATCTTCAGTTTGGTAGTCAGTCTAATACCTTTTTTCTACCACACTTTTTTTTGGAGCCTCCCAGATACTGAGCTAACTCTGGCAATGCAAGTGTCAAACTCATTGTTAATGTGTAGCTCCCTAGAAAGGACACTGCCAAGGAAATTGAAAGCAGAAAGCTGGGAACAATCTTCATAACCAAGAGTTCTGATAAAGATCTCATTTATAAAATATATAATTACATCAAATTTACAAAGTTAGAAGTCACTTCCCAATTGATAAATGGTCAAAGATATGGATAAACAGTTTTAAAATGAAGAAATTAATATATATATATACATATATATATATATATATATATATACACATATATATATAATCACATGGAAAAATGCTCCAAATCATTATTGATTAGTGAAATTCAAATTAAAAGAACAATGAGGTATCACATCACACTTATCATATTGGCTAAGATGAGAAAAGGGAAAAATGATCAATGTTGGAGAGGTTATGGGAGGATTGGGACATTAATGCATTGCTGGTGCAGTTGTGATCAGATCCAATCATTCTGGAGAGCAATATGGAATTATGCCCAAAGAGCAATTAGGCTGTTCATACCCAATTCCAATTCTAGGTATATATCCAGAAGAAATTATAAAAAATGGGAAAAGTCCTACATGTTCAAAAATATTGATAGTAGCTTTTTTTGTAGTGGGAAAGAATTGGAAATTGAGGGGATTCCAACAATTGGGGAATGGTTAAACAAGTTATGGTACACGAATACTAAGAAATATTATTGTTCTAGAAGAAAACATAAATGGTCAGACTGTAGAGAAGCATGGGATGACTTCAGGATCTGATGCTAGGGGAGGGGGCAGAACCAAAAGAACAATGGACATTAATAACAACCTTGTGAAATAATCAACATTGATGGAAGCAGCTCCTTTCAGCGGTTCAGAAAGCTAGGACAGCAGTATTAGAAGTCCTATGGGAAATGTTATTTCTATCCAAAGAAAGAAAACCAAACCAAAACAACAACAAAAAAAAAGCAACACTTCAGAATCTGAGGAACACTTCATAAAAAATATCTCTTATGCATCTCTTCCCCTTAATCCTAATTCCTCATACCAAAAAATCTGTACAAACAAATCTGTAAACATGTTTATCAAAAATATGTATGTATAATGCTAACCTGATTGTTGATGAGGGAAAGGGGATGAGAATGGAGGGCAGATGAATGAAAATAAATAAATAAGTAAAAATTTTTAAAAAGAGAATTACTTTCTGTAAGAAAATGAACACATTAAAAATTTTTATTATTATAACTAATTTTGGCTTGGTTGTTTAGTTAATAGTTTTACTTGAATCATAATTGTTGCCTTCTAAAAACACAAAGGTCTTTCCTTCTATATTTCTTCTCCATCCTCTCATCTCCCCACTCTGTAGAATTATAAACAAAGTCATTCCCAGGATAATTATTTTCACTTACAATGGTCATGTTGCTGTCTTAAGACAATATCAATCTATCAAGATCACTGAATGTATATATTCCTCAAGATAGTTTTGAGAAATGGCTTAGACATCCATATAAAATGACCTGCATCCAAGAATACTGAAGGTGCTCCATGCATAGCAAATCTCAGTTATCCTTCAAATCAATGAGCACAGAAAAGACTGGTTGGGATACACATGGCTAAGCTTAGGGAAGATCAGTTCTCCTAAAATCTTCAACACTGATAAAAACAGAAATTTTACGGAAAAATATGTTAGAAGTATAACTTTTAGTCACTATACTCAAGAACAATTGACCCTCCAATTCTGTTCTATTGTTGAAAATGACTGTTGTTAAAAATTCACTGATGCCCACTTTCCACAAACATGTGAATTGTGGAGACAGGAAGAGGTATCATAAACCCAGAAATAACATCAAAGACATTTTCAAATCCCCCTCTTTTCTTTTATCATTCTACAAGTTGTCCTCTGACCTTCAATAAATTTCACTAGAACATTTAAGTTATGTGTTGGGCTCCACTTAGAAATCATTGGGATGGTAAATGACTTTTAATCAGTGGCAATACTTAACATGCTATTCCATTTAGAAAACATTTGATTCCAAACATTGGGGAATCAGCAGGAGAGAGAAATTACTTCTCCAGCATCCAAAATTATTCCTTTCAATCAAGGACATAAAGGTAGAGATTGACCCAAATGACCTATTCCACTAGAGAGTAAACCAATAAAACAATCTTGGTCATGTATTTGGAGAATCCCTTAGGGCTTATATTCTAATATAACTAATTGGTGAGGAAAAATTTGTATTGGGCCAAGAATCTTGAAGTTCTGCTCATCTGGGTGAAAATTTGGGGGTCATCAGATGTTGTCTGAGGTCAGGACCATTAATGTCTAATCACTGTCTGAATCAGAAATTCACACATTCTTATGGAGGTGAATTGTTGGGGCTGGTATGCAAATGTGATTGTATTTATATATATATATATATATATATACACACATACATATATGATATACACATGCACACAAAACACACATACATACATGTACACAATTATAAATGTAGGTCAACTTTTACTGTAGCATTATGGCTCTGGACTCTGGCTGGTGGCTCTGCTATTGTTATGTGCAGGTCTTGTATTCATAAAATCATACAATGCCCTCCTAACTATCTACAGCCTTAGCTTCGACCTACTTTTTTTTCTAGCTTTGTTTTATAGTACTCTTATCCATTAACTGTTATATCTAAATTATATCACTTTTAATACTTTCTTCTTCTTCCTTTGCTCTGGGTCTTTGTTTAATTTATGCCCCTATGCTATAAAAACTACACCTGTTGAAATCTTTTTTCCTTAAACCTTATAGCAACATTACCTCTTTGCTTTTGAGTAATTTCTAAATCTGCCAAATTTTCTTGGCCCCCCCTTGTCTGTGACTTTTCTTTGCACATATCCCACGTATTATACTTTTTGGCTACATGCATTTACCTCCATTCAATTATAATCTCTCTCTTCATTTGTGTCACTGTTATCTAGCACCCACATGTCCTCTACATGTTTGCCAGCAAGTTCAAAGAATTCTTCACAGAGTGGCCAATCTACTAGTGAAAATACACTCTGTATTTGTTTTGTTTGTGATCAGATAATAGATATGATCTGTTTCTTGGGATGTATTCAAAGCCTTTATGGATTGGTTAAATCTACCAAAGTTTGGACTCTATTAAAATAGCTTTTTGAACTTAAGGTCCTTGCTTATACTATGATATCTCCATGATAATGGAGAAGAGTTGAATTCTGGAGGGGATTTATAGTTTGAAAATTTTAACAGTTCATTCAAATGAATTAAATTGAAGCTATGGAGAAGGAAGGATGATAGGTGTAAACAGGTTGGTGATTTACTGGTACATAGTAGGATTTAATTGATTTAATTTCTTTTCTATATTATGACTGAAATGAGCAAATGACCAAATGAGCTCTTAATTCAAAAAGAATTTATTAATAGCCTGCTAGGTGCAAGGGTAATTTGTGTTTCAAAGGAGATAATAAGTCTCTATCATCAAGAAGCTTATGTTCTAATTATGGAGGAGGGATGGTTGTGGGAATGAAATTGCAATACAACCTGAGAAATAAGAGAACTTTAACCATTATGAAAAGATAAGAGGGTTCTTGTAGATGGCAAATCTTGAATTGACCCTTGAAGGCAACTAAAGATTCTAGGGCATTGAGAAAAGAGGCTATTTCAGACATGGGATCATGCCTATGTCCATGTCCATATCTATGTCTATATCCATGTCATGTCAGCCTGGGCAAAGATACAGATACAAGTTTGATTTAAGTTTGGGAAATAGCAAGCACTTGAAATGACATGTGCAAGAAAAAGAATACGGTGAAAAAATTCTGGAAAGGTTTGTGATGGGCTCAAAATACCAAACTGAGGAGTTTGTATTTTATGCTAGAGACACTTCAAAGTCAGAAAGGAATTTTGAGTAGACAAGTGACATTTCATGTTTGACTGTTGACTTAATTTTTTGAATTGTTAAAAAATAGACCACTATGGCCTTGATTCCAAAAGAATACACTTAGTTCCCTTTTTTCCCATTATTTGACCTGCTATAGGCTGGGGTCAACATGCTAGCATGCTTAATTACTTTTAATTTTGTGTTTAGTATTATTGGAATTTTTATGCTTATTAAGGTTAATAATTGGATAATAGCAAATGTGATTTGGTTTAACTTGTAACTGGAAAAGTCCCTGATGATCCCACATATGTAAGGGTCCCCTTTTCTGTTAAAATCAGCTTGAAATAATCTTTAGAATATATCCACCTGTGCTTGGTCATTGAACTGGTGCTACTGAGAGCCACAAGTTGTCTTCTCGACTGTGCATTATAAACAGAGAAGTACAAATTAAATAGGTAGGGGAAAGGAAGTTAGGAAAGAATAAGTATTTACATAGTGCCTACAGTGTATCAGCCTCTGTGCTAAGAACTTTTTTACAAATAGGATCTCACCTGATCTTTAGAATAACTCTGTGAATTGAGGCAAAGTAAGGTGACTTTTTCAGGGTCACCTAGCTGGTAAGTATTGTAAAGTGTCTAAAAATAGATTAGAACTTGGATCTTCCTCTGAAGGTCTAGAAAGTCTATCTACTCAAGCATCAATTGCTTCATAAATTGATCAGTTATTGCATTCAGGTCTTTTGTGGCTTCATTTCTAATTTTGTGACTTCATTTTGAGTTTTCTTGTCAAAGATACTGGATGGTTTTCCATTTCTTTCTCCATCTCATTAGGAACTGAGGCAAAAAAGGTTAAGACTTGTCCAAGGTCATATTGCTAATTTAGTTTCAGGAAGATGAGTCTTCCTGACTCTAGGTCTGGGATTTTATTCATCACACTACCAATAACCCTATAAATATGAAGAACAAAAAAAATTAAGAATAAGTTTGCTTCCAAATCAGAAGTTAAGGGTTCAAAAGCCACCTCCAAAGATTACAGATCATAGGCAATTCATTAACTCCAGAACTTAGGCAATTAAACTTCCTCATCAGTAAAATAAAGGAGTTAGCCAAGATTATCCCTTCATTTCCATGATCCTATGATTCTATGTATACTGGGAAAGTCTTATGGTGCAGTGAATAGATGGTTTACCTTGATTCTCCCAGAAGTTGTAGGTTTAAGCCTTGCTCCTAACACTATGATAGGTGTCTTAGCCTTTTACTGCCCCCAGGCAATTCGCAAGACCACCAGAAACCATGACAAATTGCATTGTTAGAAGGATTTTTCCATATTGGAGGGTCTGGATACATAAATGGATACATTAATGAAAATTTTCAACTGAAAAACACAAATAAACTTGCGATAGCATCATTAAAGTAGGAAGGATGCATTCCCACATCTAAAGATAGTCGAGGTCTTGCACATTTTAAACTGAGGAAGATTCTGTAAAATTATATATTTCCTTAGTGTTTTTTGTTAGTTTGTTGTGGTGCTTTTGTTTTTTTTATTTGTTTTTATTTGTTTTTGTTACCCAATCATAAAAAAGGACAGAAATGTTTGGAAATCCAGCAGAGTCATATCAACATTTGTCATCTTACCTCAGACTATAGAATTTTAGAATGGTGGTAAAGTGTCTATCACTATTCAGAGGTAATGAGTCTGTCATTATTTATCACTTAAAAACATGAAGAAATATACAGATGCTAATAGTCCAATGAACATATCACTTAGGTTTTCTGATCTTCAGTTTCCTTATCTATAAAATGAACTAATTATACATTTTTTATCTCACTGAATTGTTGTGGGGGAATATTTCCCCCCCCTTTAAGCACTGCTAAACTATTGGGTATACATTTATTAAGCATTTGTGAAATACCTACCTACTATGGACACTCACTTACCAGGTTAGTGTTAGATAAGATAATTTTTCAACTTGTGGAGTTTGTATAATTTAGTAGAGGGATAGCACATAAATATGTATACTTATATACTAATATAATAAATATTATATAATAATTATATAATAATTATATAATAAATGAAGTAGAGGGTTACAAAACAAAGTATTATATAAAGTCTGAGGGGGCTGGGTCATGCATTACTTAGCTGAAAAATAAAAAAAATGAGTTGATAGAAGAAAAAAGTATTTAAAAAATTTTTAAAAAGCATTCAAAAAGCATTGGGCTT
The DNA here is from genome assembly GCF_037893015.1 of Macrotis lagotis. Classification (NCBI taxonomy): domain Eukaryota; kingdom Metazoa; phylum Chordata; class Mammalia; order Peramelemorphia; family Peramelidae; genus Macrotis; species Macrotis lagotis. The sequence continues at coordinate 199,905,375 of NC_133660.1, forward strand.
TTATATGGGATTATCTTTGTAAGGCATGAAACTAGCTCCATATGTGATGACACTATCAATAGTGTTAGCAGTATCTCCTTTTGAGGTATATTTAAATGGTAAAATGGAAACAAACCAAAGTATTCTAGTACAGATCCCCTCAGCATTAAAGAGATTCTGGTTTCTCTGCAAGGCATTTTGGCACTATATGATTGTATAAGAGAAGAAAATAGGATATCTGTGGAAATTGTGGTAAGGTGATTTGATATAGCATGTGTGCAGAAGAAGAGTTCAAAAGACGTATCATTGTAACTGTGAATAATGGAAAATGTTACATATTTTTCAAATCCCACTTCCTCTAAAAAACATCCATATTTTCCTGGCTGCTTGTCCTCTGGTCTTCATTTGAACTCTTTTTTTTTCTGTTATTTCTCTTAAGTACCCTGTATATGGTATATTGTTTTATAGTTATTATTAATACTATTACCTCTCTTTGATTTCAAATTCACTGCAGGTAGGAACTATGAGTTATGGATTTGTGTCTTCTCTAGTGTCTGTACAGTACATGATTCATAAATGTTTATAGAATGAATGAATATATAAATAAACATGAATGGACTTCTGGGAGAGCCAAAGCAATAGATGTACCAATATGAAGAGCATCCTATTTTGATCAAAAGCAATAGGCAGATAGGAATTTTAATAATCAGTGTTAAGAGCAGTATTAGTCTATCCTGTTATCTTCAACCAAACTTAGTATGTATCAGAAACATATTGAGGGAGTAATAGTTGGGATTTTTTTCTAGATTAGAAAATTTATAGCCACTGTCTAGATTCAGAGGTTAACTTCCTCTATTACCTGACCCCCCCCCCCCCTTTTCTTTCTTACAATGATATTGGCAATAGAAGTGTTGATCTTATCCTTGGGACTCATTCTCCATTTTCTATAGCCTTTTCCTGCTGTGTCAACTGTAGCTGCAATAATCTAGTCCTGGAAAAAAAATATTTCTTGTCTGCTTCCATTTTCTCAGTAGAAGTTTAAGTCATACAGGCAGGGATAACCTTTGTTATATCTTAAAATGACATGTTGTGGAGTATATTTCCTACCCCTTGATGAACATCTTCCAAGTGATCAAACTCTCTCCATCCTTGTTCCCAATTTGTCTCAGGTACAGCTCTTTTGGATAAGTATACTAATTTGTATGTCACACATTCTTAATTTTAGCTCATGTATAGCAGTCTTCCTATCAAGAGTATCAGTTTTGTTAATCAAGGACAATGATGAAATTATCTCTAAATGTTATTGTCTGAAAACACCTATTTATGGAATTAATAAATAATAGATCTAAAGGAGAATTTAGAGATAATCTAGCCAAGGTTTATCACTTAAAACTGTTGAAATATAGAGATGTTAAATGACTTAATGACTTATCCACATTTGCATAGATAATATGTTGTTTAGATCAATTCCAACCCAGATCCTTTGATTCCTCCTAGTATCTATCATACACTTATAAGATATGCTAATTTTCTAGGATCTCAAAATTAGCATTTTCTCTACTTCCTCCTCCTCTTCCTTGACATCAGATCTTATAAATTTACTTGTAATTTTAATAATGTTGAATCCCAGCAACCCATAATAAATAGTGCATATTGTGAAAAGCCAAAAATATCTAAGATAATACTCAGAAATCAATAAATGACACATATTAGAATACACCAGGAAACATATTTCTTTAAATGAGAGTGAAATTTCTCAGTTCAACCAAGAGAGTGTGACCCCAGTCCTTTACAGGGGTGTAAGGGACTGTTTTGTGTGTGGGAGTACTGAACTGAGGAAGTAAACCTTTATCACCTGGTCCTTGAGCACCTGAGCATTGTTTTACTGGTTGATTGGAGAGTGCCATGGGAGTGATAGTGGACCAGGGACCAGGAAGGATATTTAAGCACTTATATTTGGTTTAATAAATGGAGAACTTGTCATCTTTGTCTCCCACCTCTTCAATGTTTGCCTGAGAACATGACTACAACTGGACTGATTCAAGTCATAGTCTATGAATAAAGGATAAACTAGCCCACTGGAAAACAACAAAGGGGAAATTTCTTTAAATCTCTAGATTGACAAACTAGAAATCAGGAACATGCTAAAGAAAATGGCATTCTCATATGTATGCTTTCCAAAATCTGTTCTCTCTTCATTTTTTTTTTCTGAAGAACTTTTATTACTGTGAGTGTCCTCACTCAAAAAAGGAATTAAGAAATATCTCCTTTCTAGGACAGTCCTATTATGTCTGCCCTTCACTCAATTACTCAACATTGAGTGATCATTCTCCTTACCAATGTATGTACTCCAAGCTCAAACCCTGTGCTAGTGAAATGCTCTTCTTATCTTTTTTAAAATCATTAGCAATATAGTTTTAACCTACATTTCTCACTTTTTTCTATATTACTCAACTACTCAAATTACATGATACAGTCAATCTATTTTTCTTGGTATCCTTCACACAGGATAATCCATTTCTCATTTGTATTTCTTTATCTAATTGTTCCACACATCTAAAACTACTATGCCATTTATTTATTTTATATTTACTTATTTTTAATTCTTTTGTCTCCTCCTGATAAAATATATGCTTCTTGAGGGCAGAAATAATTTCTATTCTTCTTTTCTCTTCATTTCTCTTCTCTCCTTTTCATTTCCTTCCTTCCTTCCTTCCTTCCTTCCTTCCTTCCTTCCTTCCTTCCTTCCTTCCTTCCTTCCTTCCTGTAGAGGCTGCTCAAGGGAGATTCTCAGGTGAGTTCAGGGTCAAGAGGCCAGTTATGGTCAAAATAACCTGAGCTCTGGTGACCCTTGAGCTGAAAGCTTCCATGAAACTCTGATTTGATAACAGAACTGCATCATTCATAGCCTCACTATTCAATAAGCAATTTTTCTGAATTTCTTGACCTGGGTCACATCCTGCTGGGTTAATTCCTGCCCATAACAAAGTTATACCATTGTTTTCATCCTGTATGCTAATTTTGTGGTTTTCTTCTATAAGAACTGTTTGATGTTTTCAATAAACTGGCTCTGTCAGATGTCTTGCTGACATTCCCTACCTGAGTGTATGCAGTGTTTCCTTTTCTCTCCTGAGCTGAATCCATCCCCTGGTGGACAGGGGACCTCACTATTTGGTGCCCTTAATGTGGGGCAGGCACGGGACTTGAAGCTGCACAGAAGCTGAGATAGCCCTTCAGGAGAAGAAAATCCCCTGCTAAAGCTGTGAAGGAATCCTGGGATCAGGTAAAGAGGGGAAGGCTCGGGTGCATCCGTTTCAGCAGTGGTGGCTTTTTACTTTCTTTTTCCAAGCAGGTACACAGGTGTAAAAGGGAAGGAACATTCCAAGCAACTAAAAAAATAAAAAAAGCCAGAACAGGACATAAAAATCTTAAAGGAACTGGCTAAAGGGAAGAGTTTAGGGGCCGCTAGGTGACGCAGTGGATAGAGCACTGGCCTTGGAGTCAGGAGTACCGGAGTTCAAATCTGGCCTCAGACACTTAATAATTACCTAGCTGTGTGGCCTTGGGCAAGCCACTTATCGCCATTGCCTTTGAAAAATGTAAAAAAAAAAAAAAGGAGGAAGATCTTAGAAGTGCTCAAAAAACAAATAAGATGAGTCTTTACAGACTGTTTATGATGTTCTCCATGGTTCCCAAGGAAAGGAGAATTGAGCTAAGAAGGTACTTTGAATCGAATAGATAAATGAATATTAATATGATAAAATACTGTTGAATTTTTCTTTTCCCTGCTTATTCACTGTAATTCTGCCAGAACGTTTTCCCCCCTCCATCTCCCTCTCTGTAGCTTTTCTGTTTTTGCAATCTGGCTCTTATCTTTTGACCTTGGAGTTACTAGCCAGAGAGAGAGAGAGAGAATTACTTCATAAAGATTTGGATAAACAAGTATTAAAAAATTAAAAAATGAAAATTTATTTGGAGTTAAAAGAATCAGGAAAGACAGTGTCTATTACTAAATATGTTATATAAATTAATATATATATATATAATAAAAAGAAATACTATTTTTAATTTGATAAAGCTTTGGGGAAATAAATATTCCAAAAAACCAAGAGAATCAGCTTAATTCTAAAGTATATAATTTGGGTACTTAGTAATGCCAAAAATAAATTAATAAAATAAATAAGGGGAAATTAAATAGTTAATCTTTTACCAAGATGATATAGTCACATTATATCTTTAGCGATTTATCAATGTAGATTCTGATAATGTTAGTTATTACAGAAAATTATGGGTCAAGTGAGGATTTAAGAACAGATGATTCCATCCCCCGCCCCAGACTTGTGAAAGAAGTTATTTGGTTTACTCTAAAATAAGAAGGGGGCAGGATATTCCAATTAGACTGAGAGATTTTTAAATGACTGTTTTGCCCTCTCAAACATTATACTAGTTATAATCCAGAAGTATTACAAATATTAATACCCTTTAATGGAAAAATGTAATGTGATATATTAAATGTTCTATGTATTTTCTCTACTGTGAGAACTAGGTGGGGCTTTCCCTGGAGTTTGAGGGCCTTTCTGGTTCAATGTGCTCTGATTCTGTTTATGTGTTTTCTATGTGTTTGTTTTAAAATCCAGGCAGAGGAAAGCTATTAGCTCTCTGCATGGTCAGACTTGCTGTCATATCTTTGTGTTCTGATTGGCCAATCCTCTTTCCAAAATTGAATCTTTTTTCTTTTTTTGAAAAACTGATGATTCTGGCCCATAGGAGATTTTCCTGGAAATCATATTTTTTTGGGGGGGAAAGAATGGGGTTCTATTAATTTGTCTTATTTTCTATTGTTTGTTTTCTGATCTGATTATCTAACAGAGTTTTATGTACTGATTTGGCAAATTTTACTTATAAGGGATTTAGTAGAAATTGAAATTGTCCTTAAAATTATTTTTCTTTACTGGTCTTAATAAAAGAATTTATGGTAAAGAATAATGGAACAGTTGACATGGTGATATTTTCAATATAGTATATTAACAATGGGGAGCTTTGAGAAAATGATTTGAAAATCAAATAGGAAGAGGAGGACATAAATAGAGATAAGTGTTTAAATGAGTTTGAGCTATTCTGAAAATTGCATTAAAGTGCCACTTTTACAATATCTGTCAGTAAATTGATTGGAAAAGTAATAATCCACATAAAGTGAAAAGTTTTGATATGAAAGCAATTGCTAAGTAAATGCTGTTTCTTCAAATTGGTTAAATCTATAATGTGTAATCCAGTGAACAAAATTATCTGAAAATATATGTAACTGAATTAAGGGATTTGTAAAAAAATAATAATTTTTTTGGTTATAATATTTTTTGGCTCCTCCAGAGTCATAAGGAAGAAAAAGAACTATTGGGAATGCTAAAATAGATAGGGTCAGAATGGCCTTGATAGAGGCTGGGAGTCTACCAAAAACTTTTGTTTAGCACAGACTTTGAGAAATTAGAATAGCACTGATACAGATAAGAATAATTTGCAAACTTTTATATTTTGAAAAAGAAATTGATTTAAGGTAATTTTGAATATGAGTATTGGAATTTATAAGATTATTAAGAGAACCATAAAGAAAATCTTGTAATGGTAAAAAATTTTAGAAACATCTGGTCTTAAGAATTTTTTTATTATTTCAAAGTTTCAGGGAGTAAAGGGAACATACTTTCAATTGAAAATGTGATTACGTATAATTAGTAAACTGTATAAGAACAGATTCAAACAACTTTTTCAACATTTAAAGTTGTGTTACAATAACAGAATATGAATGAATTAAGGTGTCATTATCACTTTTGTAAAGATTTGTTATAAGAAAATTAGAGAAATCATTGCCAACAGATTATATCTCTCAAGGTCTTTTTGGCCCAGAGAGTTTGTTTATGAAATTATATCTAGTAAAATTATATATGTATTTTGTAACACTGGCTTTGGAAAAAATTACATTGGTTTTTTGAAATTAACATATATATATATATATATTTAAAATTAAATTCATAGGGAATCTTATTTTCTTTTTGAAAATAATAGTATATCTGGAATAAAAGTAAAAAAAATTATAATACAGAGATGTGAAAAAAAAATTTTTGTAAAAGATATTCAGATCTAAGGTTAACTTTAAGAGAACTTGTTTTGTTTTTGCTCTAAGAGAATGAAATGTTAACCTGGGAATCTTATGGTTCACATGGGTTAAGAGTTAATATCTAAGCCTAGAATCAATAATTGTATTGCTTTGTAGAGATAATGAGGGACAATATCAGAAGTTATGACCCTCTGGGTTCCCTGAAATTTTTAAACAATGTAATGGATCTTATTCTAAACCTGCAATTCCAAGTACATTGCAATAATAGAAAAAAATGATATACTTCTTTTATATCAGTACAAAAAGAAATTAATATGCTATATTATGGGTATTAAGAGAATGGCCACAACTGCTTAATATTTTTACAGATAGTAAGTATGATTATCATGTCATCAGATGAAAAATAACAGCTTTGATTAATCATAGCACTGATGTAGTATTATATCAACTCTTTAAAGAATTACTAGGGGCAGCTAGGTGACGCAGTGGATAGAGCACTGGCCCTGGAGTCAGGAGTACCTGGGTTCAAAGCCGACCTCAGACAGTTAATAATTACCTGTCTATGTGGCCTTGGGCAAGCCACTTAACCCTATTGCCTCCCAAAAACTAAAAAACAAAAAACAAAAGAAACCAAGAATTACTAGAAGTTATTAGAAATGAATATAATTTCTTTTTAATTGAACATATAAAATCCCATCACAGATTACCTGGATTTATATATCTGAAGGTAATCCTAGGATCTATCGATCAATTAACCCTTTCACTCCTTATAAGTTTAGTAGAAGAATAAGCTAAACTGTTTTACAAAAATTTTCATCAGAATGCCTCTTTACTGAGGAAAAAATTTAAAATCACGAGAGAGCACGCTAGGACTATAGTGATATCCTGTCCATAAAGGGGTATTTACCTACCCCTCCAAATTATTTTAAGAATCCTAGAGGTCAGACTCATTATGCACCTTTTGGAAAAATGAAATCTAGTCATGTTACTGTAGATGTATTTAGTTCATATATACAATGGCAACAGCCCAAAGTTCAGAGGCTACTTTGGGTGTGATTGATCATTTATTCTATTGTTTTGCAGTGATACTAAAATTTATAAAAACCGATAATAGCCATGGATAGACTTCTGTGACATTTACACAATTCTGTCTATACAATATAAAACATATTACAGTCATTCCTTAGATCATACAGATCAAGCCTATAGTTGAGAAGAAAAATAGGTCATTAAAAATGTTCCCACATAAATAGAAAAGAGGGAATGTGAGGAAGCAGATACCAGGCTAGTCATAAATAAAGTTCTGTATTCATTAATTATTTGACTTTGGATGATAAGAATAAAACATTGACTGAAAAACACTTTGCAAAATTATCATGGATAGCATAATAAATATCTCTGAGTACTCATACAGTAATATGGAAGGATACAAAAGATGGACATTGGAAAAGACTTGATCAATTGCTAACCTGGGGTCAAGGGCATGCTTTTTTTTGTCCACAGATGGAGAAACTGTCTGGATATCTGAAAGAAACATCAGACTGTGCAGACCAGATGACCAAGTAATACAGAAAATGAACAATTTACATTTAAGAAATTGAAAAAGAAAGCATAAGAGAAGAAAGAAGGACAGATCATGAGAAGGGAAAGTACAACAAAGACAACTTGTGATGCTTATATTAATCATGAACAATTTGGGAACTGCAAAAGGAACTGAATATTGAACTTATGTACAAAACCTCCATAAGTAACAACTATACTATGGAGAGAAAAATATAATTGTAGTTATTTTGATAGAGTAAGCTGAAAATTTATTTTGAGTTATAACAAAATTATTATTAGAAATATCAAAGAAGAGATGCTGAGAAATTAGGTATAATTTTTCTGACGTAAATAGTATCACACCCCATATAGAGGAATTTATGATCATTACTGAGAAAAAGAGAGAAATAATATTAACTATTACAACTGCATTACTTGAGCATCTATATGTAAAGAAGTGATGAATAAGGATAAGATAGAAACAAAATTTACTCAAGCTTTGTCAGAAAATGTTACTAGAACATTTAAGACTCAGAAGAAGACTTTATGAAAATCTTTATCATTTGATTAATGCATTACAAACTTTTGTAAGAAACAATTTGTCTTGAGGAAGAATATGTAGATTTGAGCAACAAACTGTATGATTGCTTGTATTCTTCACCTGTAATTGATACATGGTTACATGGTATTATGGTATTATAGAAATAGAAATAGAAATAACATCATCTTTGCTGTAATTATGATATTGATCATTTGTTGCTTGTCTCCCATTTTAAAAACTATCTTTTTTGGTATTGGATATTTGTATAAATTGGCTAAAGACATCCGAATGAGATTTGATTCCTGAAAAGACAGCTGATAAGATAATTAAATGGTTTCATCATTCCCACCCTTTTTGGGCATTGGACCCAGAGTATCATAAAATTATGTCTTATATTGATTCTCTTTATGCTTCTTTTTTGTTGTTTACCAAGTTTTTTCAAAGTATTTTGGGATCAAGAGGCCAGTTATGGCCAAAATGATTTGAACTCTGGTGACCCTTGAGCTGAAAGCTTCCATGGAACTCTGATTTGATAACAGAACTGTGTCATTCATGGTCTCACTATTTGATAAGCCCTGTTTCTGAACTTCTTGACCTGGGTCACATCCTGTGGTTAATTCCTGCCCATAACAAAGTTACATCATTGTTTTCATCGTGTACATCGTGTATGCTAATTTTGTGGTTTTCTTCTATAAGAACTGTTTGATGTTTTCAATAAACTGGCTCTGTCAGATGTCCTGCTGACATTCCCCACCTGAGTGTATGCAGTGTTTCCTTTGCTCTCCTGAGTTGAATCCATCCCTTGGTGGACAGGGGAACTCAACAACCTACCTTCCTTCCTTCCTTCCTTCCTTCCTTCCTTCCTTCCTTCCTTCCTTCCTTCCTTCCTTCCTTCCTTCCTCTCTCTCTCTTTCTTCTTCTTCATTTTTTTTGACTTTGTATGTTCAGGACTGCACAGTACCGTGGTATATAGGAGAAGCTTGATAAATTATTTTTTTAATTAATTGTTGAGAAGGAAGCTAAAGGAACCTAAACAAGAGTCTTCCCTTTAACATAGTTAGCAAGTTGGTATCAATTCTTTGCTTGAAGCCATTCACTGGAGAGTGACACAACACCAACTGGCCAGTTCATTCTAATTTTGGACAGTTCAAAAAATTAGTAATCAATAAACATTTATTAATCTCTTACCATGTACCAGGTACTGATATACAGTACCTAACCTCAAGGAGATTTCAATGTAAATGAATTGTTAGGAAAATTTTCCTAACACGTAATCTAAATCCCCCCCCCTTTGCAACTTCTAGCCATTTCTCTTAGTTCTTGACTCCAAGATTATGCAGAATGGCCTAAATTCTCTTCCACCTGAAAGTCCTTCAAATTCAAGTAAACATCATATTTAAGGTTTCTTCTTTTGAGTGCTGATTTTGTTAAGATTAAAAATCAGTCTTTTGAATTCAGGCCTTCTATCAACTTGTACAGTTCGTGATAACAGTTGGGTAGAGCTTCTATATTCTTATATATTGTTGACAACTGAAGTTCGGATAGATGCCATCTATTACTTCTACCTTTCTTTCTATGTAGTTGTTGCTAACACAGAGAAAAATTAAATCAATTGGAAGCAATTTGCTCTTCAGAATGCTGAGTTGGTTGCTACATTGGGGTAATGGAAAATTGATGGTGGTTTGTGTGTGTGTGTGTGTGTGTGTGTGTGTGTGTGTGTGTGTGTGTGTGTGTTATGATTCCTCCTTTCACCAGTCTTTGTTGAACATTAGCATTTGAATTTGTTTTATTCTAGGCTGTGGATATGTCTCCTGTTTACAAAACCACCCTCCCCCCATAAACAAAAAATCCTTGACTTTATGATAACTTCTTCCAATTTTTCAAGTTACTTTAAGATATATGCCAATAAGTTTGTCTGATGTGAATAGCTGCATATTTCCAGTGATTAAAATCAGACTTTTTTTACTTGTCCAGTTATAATTTTCCTACTCTATTCCTCTAATCTTAGATGGGATTTATGTATATGGACAAGAAGAGAGAAGTTAAAACATCTCAAATTGATTTCTTTTTCTCTAAACACATAAAACTAACTTAATTAGGCCCTCATTATTTCTCCCAAGGACTAGTTTAATACTAATTGCTTTCTGCTGTCTCCAGTTTCTTCCTTCTCCAACCTATCATCCATATAGATAACATGTTTATATTTCCAAAGTGTAGTTCTGTCACTCCTTTGCTAAGGAATCTTTAATGGTTGCCTATTGTCTCTAGCATTTAAAAACAGCATCCACAAATATAACTCTTTGCCATTTCAAATCCTTAACTCCACTGTAGCTATATGGTGTAGTCAATAGAGTATTGTACCTAGAGTTAGCAAGACCCAAATTCAAATCTAGAACCAGACTATTGCTAGTGTGTGACCTTGGGCAAATTGTTCTTTTTAACCAACTTAACCTCACTTTAACTAATTCTAAAATGAAGGAAATAAAATTTTCTACCACTTAGTATGGTTATGAGGACAAAATAAAATATTTCTATAGTCTTTGCAAATTATAAAACTTATAAATGCTAGCGTAAATTATTATTTAGACAGATCTCAAAATGGCCTCAGGAAGATCTGTGTTTAAATCTTGTCTCTAACACTTACTAATTTCGTGACCCTGGAAAAGTCATTTAAGATTTTTTTCGCTTAGTTTCTTTTTTTAAAAAAAAATTTTTTAGGGTTCTTTTTTTTTTGAAAGACAAATGGGGTTAAGTGGCTTGCCCAAGGCCACACAGCTGGGCAATTATTACGTGTCTGAGGCTGGATTTGAACTCAGGTACTCCTGAATACAGGGCTGGTGCTCTATCCACAGTGCCACCTAGCCTCTCCCTTAATTTCTTCTATAAAATGAGAGAAGTTGAATTTGACAATATCTGAAGGTTTCTATGGATCTAAATTTAAGGTCCTATGAATCTAGAGGGTATAAGACAAAAGTTTAGAGATCTTACTTTGTTTATGATTACCAATTTTTCTTCAGAATTGTCCAAGAAGGAGATTGACCCTGAAAGAGATAACTTTGTCATATAACAGTATGAGCAAAGAAACCTGAAATTCATTCATTCATTTTTCATATCCAAGTGTGTCATTTGATGATATCACTGCTAATGTTTGCCCTTCATTCTCAAAGAAGACCATGATATCAGGGAGGTGATGTCATGACAAGCATGTTAATTGGATTTGAGAGAGTAGGGCTGTACTAAGTCACCAACCTCACTTTCTCCTTCAGAGAGACCTGAATCCAGTGGCCAGATGTGAATCAAGTCAACTGGAGATTGCTGAGGCTACCAAGTTTAAGTGATTTGCTCAAGGTCACACTAGTAAGTAACTTCTGTCTTCCTGACTCCAAGGCCAGAGCTCTATCCACTGCAACACCTAACTGCTTTAGTATCACCTTTCCTATCAGAAGGATTGGAAAGGGTGGGGTCAGCTTCATTGAGTCAACATGCTATTTTCCTCAGGAAACACTATGTATATATGTATATATATATATATATATATATACACATATATGTATATGTGTGTATATATGTAAATACGTACACACAGATATATATGACTGTACACACACTTATGAATTTATATGCATGTTTATGTTCTTACATATGTGTATTATGTGTATTTGTGTGTATACACGGTGATGAGAGTCAGCTTCAAGAAGCTGTAGCATGTCCAGCAGCCACACCCCGTTAAAACTATCTTGGCAGATGGCTATACCAGGTTGAGGTTAGCTGACAGACCTCAGACGTTTTGGTGAGTTACAGGCAGAATGAATAGATGAGAGCAGTTTGTTCCAATAGTCATGAAAAGGCTGACAACTCTGCATAATTCTGCATCATCCAATTCATATACAAATTAAGATATTACCTATCATCTACTATTTTTCACAATATTGTGATGTCATTGATAGTCTTTGAAAACAATGGATGAAGAACAAATACACACATTCATTTATGCAACTGGATACAAACATAAACGTGTACACACCCAGGGAGTTGGAATCATTGTAAGCAACTGGAAATCCTTTCCTGATCCCTCTAGCTACTTATTAGTAATCTTCTTTTTGATGTAGAACATGAAATTCATATCTCCACACATATATGAATATATAGATATATAAGCATATGTATATATATATATATATATATATATATATATATATATATATATATAGCAATATATATATATATATATATATATATAGCAAGAGAGAGAGAGAGAGAGAGATTTACTTTTGAAATTGGTATTTCTCCAAAAATGAATGTAGATTCCTTGATGGCAAGAACTCTTTTATTTTGTTTTTGAATCTTTTGAATAATGGTGTACAATGTTTTTATGGAATAGTTCCTGGAATGATGCTGCTGTTGTTTTGAAAAATACCATGACATCAGGGAAATGATACCGTGACATGCATGTGGATTTAAGTGAGGAAGGGCTGTGCAAAGTCTTTCTCCTCTAGAGTGATCTGGGACCAGTGGTCAAATAGAATCAGAATGACTGGAGATGACCCTGGATGCAGTGGGAAACCCTGGCCCTCTATAGGCTAAGGTCTTTCACAGGTAAGTTTGATTGAAGGGACAGCCCTTTGTTGATAAATCCTAAGTAAGAAAGAGATGAGGTAAAGAATGGCCTGTTTAATCTAATAAAAAAAAATCTGCCAGGGGAAGACCTGAAACATAGTAGCACTTAAAAGACAATTGTTGGTTGATTGTTTATGATCAGTCTTCCTCCCCTTTGTGATGGATCCAGGGTTATTCTTGATCATTTCATGTATGATTACAAATTTACTCCTGAATTTAGAGATATTAATTTAAAGTATCTTACTTTATTGCTATAAGTGACTTCAATAACTTAGAAACTATCAGTGAAAAGAATATAAATATATATATATATATTTCTATATCTATTTTCTATAGATATTGACTATATATAATATATATATGTTTATATAATATATATTATATATAGTTTTTGCAAGGCAATGGGGTTAAGTGACTTATCCAAGGTCATATAGTTAGGTAATTATTAAGTGTCTGAGACTGGATTGGAACTCAGGTCCTCTTTACTCCAGGGCTGGTCTTCTATAAACTGCACCACTTAGTGGCCTCCATATTTTCTGTTTCTCAAAGCAGACCAGCAGTGTGGTTTGTGTATCTTTGTGATCATTTTAAATTTCCTTATGCTCAACTAAGAGACAAAAGGTTCAGAACATTATCAGAATTAATACATTGATATAAATCCCTTGAGTTTTTGAGGAAACAGTTGAGCAGATATGCAGACAAAACTTATCATCCTAAATTCAAGACTGGCTTCCTAATTTGTCACACTGCCATTCATTGATCTGTTGATGGCAAGAATATCCAGCAGAATGGAAGGGCCAGATATGATTGTTTGTATAATTCCAAAGATATGAAGGGAGTTTGTGAAGAAAGGTCTTGAGGAACAATTAAATACAATTTCCCGTGAAAAGAGAGCTCCTCCATCTTGGGATTGAAGTAAAAAGAGAAAAGACTGTATTTCTTTTCTTTTTTTATGGCGAAACTATTTAAAATTTTTTTTTGATTTCATAATTTCTCCCCTAATTTTGCTTCCCTCCTTTCATTCTCCCCAGAAGGCAGTCTGATAGTCCTTACATTGTTTCCATGCTATACAATGATCAAAATTAAATGTTGAGAGAGAGATTATATCCTTAAGGATAAAATAAAATATAAGAGATAGAAAAATTACATAATGATACCTTTGCTTTTTAAATTAAATGTAATAGTCTTTGGTCTTCATTTAAACTCTACAATTCTTTCTTTAGATACAGATGGTATTCGCCATTGCAGATACCCTAAAATTTTCCCCGATTGTTGCACTGATGAAATGAGCAGGTCCGTTAAGGTTGATCACCGCTTTGTTGCTTTAGGGTGTACAATATTTTTATGGCTCTGCTCATCTCATCTGCTCATCAGTTTATGCAAATCCTTCTCTGAATTCCCATCCTTCCTGGTTTCTAATAGAATTATAGTGTTCTATAACATACATATACCACAATTTGTTCAGCCATTCCACAATTGAAGGACATTTACTTAATTTCCAGTTCTTTGCCACCACAAACAGGGCTGCTATGAATATTTTTGTATAAGTGATGCTTTTACCCTTTTTCATAATCTCTTCAGGGTATAGACCCAGTAGTGATATTGCTGGATTAAAGGGTATACACATTTTTGTTTCTCTTTGGGTGCAATTCCAAACTGCTCTCCAGAAGGTTGGATGAGTTCACAGCTCCACCAACAATGTATTAGTGTCCCAGATTTCCCACATCCCTTCCTACATTGATCATTATCCTTTCTGGTCATATTGGCCAGTCTGAGAGGTTTGAGGTGGTACCTCAGAGATGCTTTAATTTGCTTTTCTCTAATAAATAATGATTAAGATCTATTTTTCACATGACTATGGATTACTTTGATTTCCTCATCTGTAAATTGCCTTTGCATATCCTTTGACCATTTATCAATTGGGGAATGGATTTTTTAAAAAATAAATTTGACTCAGTTATCTATATATTATAGAAATGAATCCTTTTTCAGAAATACTAGCTGTAAATTTTTTTCCCAATTTACTACATTTCTTTTGATCTTGGTTACATTGGTTTTGTTTGTGCAAAAGCTTTTTAATTTAATGTAATCAAAATTATTCTAGTTTGTTTTTAATGATGTTCTCCATCTCTCCCTTGATTGTAAACTGTTTCCATTTCCATAAATGTGACAGGTAAACTATTCCTTTATCTCCTGGTTTGCTTATAATACTGACTTTTATGTACAAATCTTGTTCCCATTTTGATCTTATCTTGGAATAAGGTGTGAGATGTTGGTCTAATTCAAGTTTCTTCTACACTAAGTTCCAATTTTCCAAACAGGTTTTTATTGAAGGGAGAATTTTTATCCAAGAAGCTGAACTCTTTGGGTTTATCAAACAACACAATAATATAATCATTTCCTGCTAACTCTTTTGTGCCTAGTCTATTCCACTGATCCACCACTCTATTTCTTAGCCAATACTAGATAGTTTTGATGACTGATGCTTTATAATATAACTTTAGATCTGTTAAGGCTAAGTAAAATCTCAGCTTTATAGATTTTTGGGGGAAGTGTGGTAGACTAACTTCTGTATCTGTCAAAATAATTTAAAATAATCAGTATGACTTCAGAGTCATCACTTGACATTAATAAGCATATTTTCTATGATTTGCTGGTCTGGAGGTATGGAGATCATAGTTTTGTTTGGAATTTACATATAAGGAGACCAGAAATTTTGACAAGCTCCAGATTTATCCTAATTTTTTGCATATTATCAGGATGTGAATTTTGCTTCATATGTTTTATAATTGGTAAATTTTGGTCATTTCATATATGAGACTGTTTGTACATGACTTCCAAGTTCTCTTCCTCAATCTTTTTTTCCTGATTTGTCCCTTTATACTGGCCAGTTATAAACTTAATTAGTATAGTGACTAGAAGGGGAAGGATGATCAGTATGATATAATTTTAACACAGGAAGTCAAGTTAAAATTTTATCAGTCTAAGGGATCCCTGTCTTGACTCCTATATAAATAGCAATACTTAGAGAAGAGTTATGAATTCTGAAAAAAGTTTATTGAGTTAACTTTTAGTTGGAGGTCAAGTTCCCCCCCACCCATTTTTTTGTAGATTAAAATATAGCTAGGAAACTATCATTCCCTTAGGGCATAATTATGTTTATATGAAATATTAAAAATAGTTGTGAAAATTTCCTACTAGATCCAATCCAGTATCAGAAAGCTGAAAAAAATCAACAGATTTTGTGTGATCAAGCATCAGACTTTCTGACTGACTTTCTAAAATAGGAGGATGCATAATGGTTTGGACACTGGATCTCTGAACCTACTTGGCCCCAGGCTCAGAGAATTGCAGTTCCTGCTTACTCTTGCACTTACTTCTTAATCAGTAGCAAGTCTAGAGCTGAAGAGAACGTTTTACCCTGGAATGGCATGCTTTAGCTCAGTTCTACTCTTCAGTCCAGTACCAGATCTGTATGTGAGCAGTATAATAATCACAGCCTACAGTGGGAACATAATACTTCTTCAGCACAAGATCACACATTATATGTGAGTGTGGGACTTCTCACCATGATGCACATCTTTACATAGGATCAGACCCCATGTTGGAACGCTCCACAGTCAACATTCATGGATAGATTCTTTACCCAATTTCACAGACTTCTCTCTCTTCCCATGATCAACTGAACTGGAAAAATGACTAATTGTGATTTTTTTTTTCTCGCATCTGACATTGAGTAATTTTTCTGGTGCATTTTTTATATCTTTGTGTAGGAGTTCTGTGGTTGAGATCAGGTTTTCTTTTGCCTTGTACTCTGCCATTGTAGTTCATCTTTCTTGTTAATATTACTATAATAGTATTATGAGGCTGCCAGCTGTAGAAGATTGAGATCATGCTGATGGAATAAAGCTTCATCACCTGTAAAAAAGCATCTCTTCAAGATTCGTCTTGAGGTCTTCATAATCCTACAGATTCTAGCATTCTGTATTTTAAATTAGTATGTACCACAGATAACTTTAAGATATATTCTTCTCCTAAATTCATTGTTTGAATCTTTCCAATAGGGTTTCTTGCTGATGAATACAGCACCGCATAGAGGTGCTTCACAGCCTCATGGACCAAAGCTTTCACATAGTCCAATCATTAGGAAGAAACAGTCATTGAAACCCAAGAAATGCAATTTTTTATGGAGGGTGGTTGCAGAGGTTAAATTTAGAATAGCAGAACAATAAATGTCAAAAGATCCTTTTTATATGTATCTCTTCAGTCATGTATTTGGCAATTGAATTCTCTGTTTAGTTCTGCTCTTTGTGTCAGAAAATTCTGGAAGTCCTGTATTTCATTGAACATCCATCTTTTCCCCTGACAATATATGCTGAATTTTGCAGAGTAGTCTATTCTGGCTTGTAATTATGTTATTCCAGTTCTTGTCATCTTTCAGTGTTGAGGCTGATAGGACCTTTATTAGTCTGATTTGTATTTGAATTGCTTTCTTTTTCCTGTTTGTAATATTCTCTTTTTTATTTTAGGGTTCTGGAATTTGGCTATTATAGCCCTTGGAGTTTTTATCCTGGGGTCTCTTTCTGGAGGGGTTCTGTGGATTATTTCAATTATTATATCGTTATCTTGTTCTAGTAGATTGGGGCAATTTTCCCTTATAATTTCCTGCATCATGGTTTCCAGGTTCTTCTGTTGGTTCAGGCTTTCTAGTAGTACAATGATCTGTTTTCCAGGTCATTCATTTTCCCTAAATGGCACTTTGCATTTTCTTCAGTTTTTTCAGCCTTTTTATTTTGTTTGATGGAATCTTGTAGTCTTGTAGTCTTGTAGATTTGTTGGTTTCAATTCTGGTTTTGACGAATTTATTATCTTCAATTACCTTTTGTGTTTCCTTTTTAAAGGTGTTGAATTATCTGGTCAACTTTTTACAATTTTCCTGCATGACTTTCATTTCTTTTTCCCATTTTTCTTCTTCCTCTCTCTTCTTTGGTTTTTAAATTCTTTTGAAAGTTCTTTGATAAGCTTTTGTATTTGAGTACAATTTGTAGACTGTTTAGATACTTCTCCTGTGAGTGATGTTTCACAGCTTTCTTCTTCAGGTATGGCATTGCTGTCATCTTTACCTGTGATTTATTTTTCTCTAGTGAGCACTCTTTTAACTTTTTTGCTCATTTTTTGTTGTTGAAGTTCTGCTCCTGGGGTATATGGAGTATAAATCCAAGTTTTTATTTTGTTGGGGCTGGGGTCTGATCTCTGGCTTGTTGTTGGCAGTCCAGGCCTTACTTTTGCACAGATTTTTGTTTTTTTGTTATTTTTTCCACTTCCTTTATGTCAGGTTCTGACTTAACAGAGGATTGTTCCTGACCCAGTACTGTCTTCTGCCCTGGTGTTTCTGGGTTCAGATTTTGTTTGGGTTTGGGATCCTCCCTGCTGGCTTACTATCCAGCTACTGGGACCTCTGTTATTAAGCTGTGGGGACCTGGATTGCACTGTGGCTAAAAGCCTCCTTCTGGCTTTCCCTTGCTCTCCCACCTCCTGGATTTTTCTACCCCCTTTCCTCCAAAAGAGACAGACCTTAACTGAAGATCCTTCACTATGTCTGCAGTTGAAAACTACTTTGAATATTCTCTTTTTCTTGGGTGATCTGTGGTGTGAGTGTCAGAGTAGAGGCTTCATGTATCTTTGGTAGGAAAAGGCTCTGGGAGCTTGTTAGTTTCGAGCCACCATCATGACTCCCACAGACTGTATTTCACTGGACCTTTACATAATTATATCAGTGATTCACAGGACTGGCATTTCATTGATGTAGTCCTAGTCCTCCTTTATCCATCCACAATTTAGACTGGTACCCATGGATAGATTTCAGGGGATCAGTAATGTTGGATGGGAAAAAAATTATATGACATTATTTTCTTCATTTCTGAATATAGGCAAGATCTGCTGGCTTACCCAGATTGCAGAAGGGGTTTATGGTACAAATAAGATTATGAACCTCTGCCTTGAAAAATAATCATTGTAACACCCATTTATAGGAGATTTTAAGGTTTATATACAATTCACATGTATTATCTCACAACAATTATTTCCTCTTTTTTTTTATAACTGAGGAAACTGAATCCAGGAGATGTTAAGTGACATATCCATGTTTAGGTAGTGTCTGTAGTGGTATTCAAACCATATTTTCCTGAATACAAGTCTAACATTACTATATCCACTTTGCTAAAACTGTCCCTCTTTGTGTGTTGCTATGATACAAAGAATCCTTCCCTGGTGATCAATCTTCTGGTAATGAGACTCTTTGAACTTGTTTAACTTGTTTTTCAGGAATCAAAAACACTATTGTTGAGCCTGTACTCACAACCTTTTCTTTTCTTATTTTAAATTTGATACCTATAAATAGCTAACTTTTACATAGTGTTTTAAGATTCTGGAAAATAGGCATTGCTATTATTCTTATTTTATCAAGTGCGGAAATGGAGACTGACAAAAATTTAGAGAACAGATCAAGATTAAATTTTAGCAGGTGTCTCAGGTAGAACTCAGGTCTTCCTGAGTAAAAGTTCATCACTCTATCTATTATGATATTTGACTATTTTGTAAGAGTTTGTATGCTATTGGCATAATACACGAGAAATAAGGATCATCTGCCAAGGTGGATCACTCAGATAAGATTTTTGCAGAGGAATGATAGAAAAAAAACAGTTTACATTCATATAGTGCTTATGGTTTACCCAGTACTTCCTTCACAACAACCCTTAGAAGAAGGTAGGAATAGTAGTAGTATTATTATTCCCAATTTTTGCAAATGACAAAAAACCTTAAGAAAGACTGTTTCCTACTACCACACAAATAGTTCATATCAATCCTAAGCTATTAGACTACAAGTTTAGTATTCTTTCAAATTGAATTTACTAAACATTTATTAAGTGCCTATTATACACCAGCGTCTAGGTACAGGAAATATGAAGACAAACACCAAAATAGCCCCTGTATTGAAGTAGCTTTGTATAGTACTTTGTATTAGGGAGAAGCTATATTATAACAAATTGTTCTTAAAGCATTTATATTTTCTCCAAGAAGGCATTTCTTTTCTCTTCTCTTTTTTTAATAAATGAGCATTAATTCACAAATATTTTCTTTAATTATATATTACCAGTGAAAGTCAGATGTAGTTAGGATTCTTTTTAAAAGCCTCTTTCTTAAAAACTGACTTTTTTCTTTCAGCTCTTCTCTTAAGCTCTAGTGGTTGTCTATCTGGACAGGAAATTGGTTGTTAGTACTCAGCTCCTAGAAATGAATCCCACATTCTGTGCTTCTTGTTTCCTGGTGGTCTTTTAGTATGACCTGAAGAAGTTTTACCTTATGTGGAATCCTTTGCCTCAGTGTAATACTCTGCCAATATTCTTGCAACATTATCAGAAAGAACACAGTTACTACATCTTCTGTGCTTTCTGGGGAAATGTTCCATTGCTGCCAGAATCAGATTCCCACAGTAGCTATATGCAGAATTCCAGCACTAGGGAAATGAGTTATTTGGCCAAATTGTGTTCTGTTGCTCCCGAGTCAATCAAGGCTAGAAAAATCACCCAATTTTTTGGCTAAATTAATAACTTTATTAATGCCTTTCAGCACATTTATCTCCATGAATGACTCATTTGGCTTGCTTGCTCCACCTCCCCCCCCCCAAAAAAAAACATGAGCTGTAATACTCAAATAATAGATATGGAAGAGGACACTTTGCAAAAAGCAAACAGTTTAAAAAAGCTAAGGTTCATTTTGCAAAAATAATCAGCTTATAGTGATAACTAGAAATCATTGTCACTAGTGAAAGCATCATTTATAATCTCCAGAATACCCTATTCTTAATTCCTAATATACATAAGTTGCCACTAGAAATCTCAGCACCGATTTAGAATAGGGCAGATTTGATGGGTTTTCATACATGGTAAAAAGCAATTAATTTTAAAAGAAAATATTATTTAAGCTATTAAACATTTTCATTAATGTAGATGCTGTGTATTAAGATTTAACTTAATTTTTTTCTTTTAATAGTTTAGTTGTTTCAATATGACCTGTAGCTAACTCTACCCATTTTAATATTTGAATATAATCTGACAGTGTCCCAGGTTTTCCCCAATCTCATATTTATTTACTTTTTATTTCAGATCATTGTACTAAGATTCATTCTCTTTAAATCCTGACAACAGATCCCAAGGATGCAAGGTAACATTTTTTTTTTAAATTTTCTGTGCATATGTCAGCCATATACATGCATAGAATGTAGAATCATTCTTTTCTCCTCTTTCATAATAGGCACAATTTATCCATCAAGCAAGAGTGTTCTGTGCCTTGGTAGGCTGAGAGGTCTTAGAAATGCCCCAGATATGGACTGAACTTCAAGAAAATGGATGCAACATAATCATTTAGAAGCTTCTATGCACAGCTTAGCTATGGAAAGATATCTAGCCTCACAAAATTGCTTAGGGAAATTTTGATGAAAAGGTGTTTCAGTATCCTAATGCTTCAGTATGTATTATATCAGATTGTAATTTTATCAGATTACTTTATTTAGTAATTTATCTTTTTGTTTCCAGAGACAGAACTTCCACATGTGAAAGAGCAGAGAGATGTTTTTCCTAGTTTGGGAAATAAGATTTTTTTTCAAATAAGATAGAAATCTCTCAGGAACTGAGTAACTTCTGCACAGATACTCATGGATTTTGGGAAAACAAATGGAAGTCCAATGAAAATTGTTTCAAGTTGACCACTAATTTGTATGAAGAGCTTCACTCTTCTCCCCTAAAGGAAACAAGCCTTCTGAAGTCCTAACATTAAGAACAATTATAAACACCCCCCCCAACAGCTTTTATAGTAGCCAAGAAAAATTCATTCTTAGCAAACATTCCCAAAGTATAAACACAACATTTTCTTCACTCCTGTCCAATGAAATGAGTTAAGCTTTAAAGAAAAAAAGAGTGCTAAATATTTCTACTCTGATGATGTCCTCCAAAGCTGTGCTGTGGGTGGAATAATATTGGAAGTCTTTCAGGCTGTTTTTCTGTTCCTCGCTTATCCCAATTACTTCCATTTAGTTTCCTTGGATACTTTAAAAGAAATTCCAAATTGTCCTTCACACTTTGAGATATGCTGATGGACACATGAATATTTCTGTGATCATAGATTTTGTTTCAAGTGCTTTAGTCAAACAATGATGGAGAAACAGATTGTTCTTCTTATGATTTTGCTTTGTGAATGAACTTGGTGCTCAGGAAGCCAGTCAGCTTCTTCTCTGATGGCCTAGGGTTTTCTGTTTATTCTCTGTACAGATAATGGGACAGCATTAATGCAACATTCCAGCATTCTGGCTAATGTGGACTGCTGCAAGGAAGAAACGGATACTGGAGTCTCCAGTAGCCTTATTCTACCCAGTCTCCATGTTGCTAGGCTACAAACATGGACAGTGTTATGAAAAGAATTTTTCTCTTCCAAGCCCTTGATAGAAACTGTTCATTTCTGTGCTTATAATCTACTCTCTAACTGCTGATCAAAGTAGCCCCCAGTTCCATTTAGGGCTTTGACTAAAATAATTATATCTGCTTCCTGGTTGGTCTTTCCACTTCCATTCTTTCCAGTCAATCCTTTTCAAGTCTGTCAAACTGATGTTCTACATCTCAGATCTGATGATGTCCCTACCCTAATTTAAAATTTTCCATGGCTCCCTATAAAATGTAATATTATTAGCTTGTTTTTAAGATCCTCTGAAATTTGACTCCTATTCAGTTTGTTATGCTCACACTGTCCTGTTAAATATTCTTCATTTGCAATATGCTTTTGTTGATTTCTATTGTTTCTCCATGACTTGCATGCATTCCAACTTCATCTCTACCTCACAGAGTCTTTAGATCCTTTAAAAGCATAGCTTAGGTGCTACTTTTTACTTGAGGCTCTCTCTCTGATTCTATTTCAGATGGTTACTGTTTTTTCCACATTGAGAGAATTTTGGATTATATTCGTTCTTCTGTGTAAATAATGTATTCCCTCAAAAGGATACAAGTGAGATAGAAAGTTTCATTTTTGCCTTTCTTCATTAGAACCTAGTACAATAGGGATAGGGACTGAATCCATAGTTCCATTGGTTTATTTTCTAGTTGAGGGTTCTCCTTTCACCAAAGCAGATCAATTTCTTCTCTATAATTTATATAGTCTCAGAGAGCTACCTAGGGTAATTAAATGATTTTTTTTGAAGGTCACAGAGGCAGTGTGTCAAATGTGAGAGTTGAACCCAGGTCTTAGTATTAAGACTCTCCCTACATCATGTTTTTCATTTTCCATTTAGTATTTAATAAATATTTGTCAAATTGAAATGCATTGAATTTATACATCTTTTATTTTTCTTTTTAAGAACTGTTACCTACACAAGGGTAAGGATTAGGTTCATTTTTTTCATATGTATTTCATATGCAAAGGATAATGCTTAATGCTGATGAAAATGATTTTTCTATATCTTTTATGTTGGAGATACAGAAAGGGAGATGGTTCATCTCTCCATTTCCTTCTTGTAAAGACTTAACAATCTTCAAGGTTTGGTTTGGAAACCTACCAGAACTCTCATTGAGGATTAGCATTTTTAAGCCACTAGGGAAAATTTCCAACTTCTGCTGCAAAATGAGAACTAGGAGGTTTCCTTCAATTAAAATGCTGAATCTATTCCAGCTATTGCTATAACTCTATCATTCTGAAACCATTTTCCTTCCTACTCATCTATCTGCTGGTTTTCACATATGAACCTCATTAAAATTTACACTGCTATGGCAATGCATTTGTAAAACTTAAGAATGTTCTGGGGAAGGAGAGAATTTTGATTCTTTAGGATATAAACTCATCCTTAATTAATATTCATTTGGCATCCACAGATGTTGTGATAGCATCTTAGATCTAGAAACCTTTCAATGCATCAGACTCTAATTTGTTACTTTACTTAGTGACCTTATATCCACTATCTCAAAAGAGTAAGGGACCCTTTCTTCTTCTCTGGTCTAGCTCATATTTGAGCTTGAATTCCCTTACCATCAGTCACAGCTAATTATCATATAGCCTATGAATGAAGATGTACAGAAATTGGGAACCCATAACATTATGAGGAAGTCTTTTCCTTTTTTATATTGATGCAAATTTTAGAAAGCTAATATTTAAAAGAAGCATTCAAGATTTAGAGTCAGTAAGCTCTGGGTTCAAAATTGCCCTTGTGTGATCTAAGGGAAGTTACTTATTCTCTGTTTGCTCAGTCTTCTCATCTTCAAATGGGGATAATAATAATAATACTTACATTCCAAGATTATTGTGAGAATTAAATGAAATAATTAAAAATGTCTATCACCATGCTTAGTATATAATAAACACTATAAATGTTGGCTGTTATTAAGTATTATTATATTTGGCTGAAATCAATATTTCTGTAACATCTGTTTATTGGTCTTAAGTTTTGCCCCCAGAACCAAGCAAAACAAGAGTATTCTCTCTATCCAATGATCTTCAAAACAGGAATAAATAGCTACTTTGGGAGAATATTTTAAGATATATAAACTTCGTATTTAAAGATCAAAAGTATGGGAATGTGTTTTCATACATATACATTTACCTATACATACAAATACACACATAAATATACACATAATACATACACATATTCTCTCTATATATACATACATATGCACACATACACACACACACACACATATATATATATATATATGCATATACACACATATATATGTATGTGTGTGTAGCTGTTCAGTCATTTTCAGTTGTGTCTGACTTCTTGTGATCCCATTTGGGGTTTTCTTTGCAAAGGTACTAGAGTAGCTTACCATTTTATAGATGAGAAAACTGAGGCAAACAGAGTTTAGTGATTTGTTAAGAATTATACAGCTAGAAAGAGTCTGAGGCTCGATTTGAAATCAACTTTCTTAGGCCAGGGCCATCTCTCTTTTCCCTGAATCATCTAGTTACCCAAATATATATATAATATCCATATATATATGTGTATACATTCACAAAATTATATAATAATTTTATTTTATATTTTAAATGGAATAGTAAATTGTGCATATTATATATTTTAAAAGGAATAGTACATTGCACATAATTGATTTGCAGTTTCTTGCATGATCATCTTTTTTATTATTCTTCTATTATGTAAATGTTTGTTTTATTTCTTGTTACAAATAAAATGAAATTTAAAAGATGCATCATCTAGTTTTCTTTATCTGCCTTTATATTTGATCAGTATTTTCATAAAAAGAACAAGAAGCCATATTTACATGATTCAAGGTATTTTTTGTGCATATGGCAATTAAAATGATAATGTGTAAATACACTTAAAGTATTTGCCTGCTCAGAATATTTTAGCATCTTTTCATATACTGAAGTCCTCAGAGAATTACAAAATATTAGGACTGAAGTCACTGAGACTCACCCTCCTCTCTTATTTTATAAATGTGCAAACAAAGATCTACTGAAAGGAAGGGACTCAACCAGTGGTCACACACTTAGTTATTGACTGGACTGGGATGAGAACACCAGCCTCCTCTCTTACAGGTCAATGTGTCTTTCCCTCTACCATGTGGCTGTTCCCCTCATTTTGATTAATTTAAACCAACATTAACATATGAGCAAA
Organism: Macrotis lagotis; assembly: GCF_037893015.1. Classification (NCBI taxonomy): domain Eukaryota; kingdom Metazoa; phylum Chordata; class Mammalia; order Peramelemorphia; family Peramelidae; genus Macrotis; species Macrotis lagotis. The sequence continues at coordinate 199,930,839 of NC_133660.1, forward strand.
CAGTGGGTGCTCTGTCCTGGCATTTTTTTTTTAGCTTACAGAATTTACTTCTATGGTTCCTATTATTTCCAGATGACAGGACATGGTGCTGAAAATATGGGAAAATATGGTTAAACTAATGGGTTTCCTGCCGACTAAATCATTCTGAATCATTGAATGTGGCTTCTATAGTATCTCACTTTTGATTAAAGCAGAGGCAAATTACAGCACTGGAATCTCTTTAAAAGAAATGATCTGATGAACTGGTTCCTGGAGAGGTGGAGAAATGTGAGATGGCTGTATGCTTGATGTACATTATTTCTTCAGTTCCTTCTATTGGAGAGATAAAGTCATGAGTAGTGAATTTGTATTCCCATTGGAAATGTTACGAAGGCTGTGGCACATGTATACTGAGATTGTATCTCTGCTGAAATGTTGTTTTTCAACTTTCTTAATTTAAAAAGCTTCAATATCCTTTGGTAGATTGAAACTTTAAAAATAAGAATTCTTTTAGAAAAAGAGAAACTGATTTTCTTCACACAGGAAATTAAGTATAGCTTATAAAAGAAGGATATTGGTAGATTATGAAACAGACAGGGAGGAAGGGGAAGAGAGAGAGAGAGAGAGAGAGAGAGAGAGAGAGAGAGACAAAGAGACAGAGAGACAGAGATAGAGACACAGAGAGACAGACAGAGGTGCAGACAGAGACACAGAGACACAAACAGAGAGAGAGAGAGGGAGACAGACAGAGACATAGAGAAACAGAGAGACAGAAACAGAAAGAGGCACACAGAGACAGACAGAAAGAGAGAGACAGAGAGAGAGGATTAGTACTGATTATTGAAATTAAAATACCCTACGAGTAAATAATATTAAGAGAGTGATTTAGAAATGTACTTATAAATGACAATGACAATGATTTTAGATGTTATTTGCTGAATATAGAAACCCTAACATTCGATGGATGGAGTTGATCTTTTCAATGGGATTTGGCAGACAGGTCTGACTTTCACACATTCAATCAAGTATTTCTATAGCCTTTCCTCTCATCATTATATTCAAAACATTATTCAAAATGATGAGAACTGCTTAAACCTTCCAAATGGATGAAACCAAAGTTTATCCCTATTTTCCCAACCTGTTTTTTAAGGCATACTTCCTTTCTGGGACTGCCAAATGCTAATTTTAGCTATGGTATCTTTATGCTTGCATGCATTGGTGCTTTTGCCCCCAATATGTCTGCTTTTGATTCATCTTCCTTGGCTTGTCATCAGGTTAGGATGCAATGTGGTTAGCAAAGCATAGAGTCTTCTGATTGGTGCCTCATACATTATAAATAATAAAGATAATATATAGCATGCACTTCATTCTGCTGTGACTGCACACTTGGTATTTAATGGAAACTAGGGAATAAAGAAGCTGAAGAAAGTCATTTAATCGCAACAAAGTAAAACAGAAGGAACTGTAGACTAAGGAGGAAAGGATTTTTGTGAATTGTTTTCAAAGTTATGCCATATTCCAGAGAGAGGTAAAATTCAGTCTCAGTATGGCTTCTTTGATTTTGTAAAAAATGAAATCAATATCTTTCTTAAGGATAATGATAGGAAACAGGGAACTGTGACTGTCACTTTTAAAACTTGAGAGAATAAATCTATCTCAACCAAATAAAGATATTTGCTGACTTTTGCTCTATGTGGCCTGAATTTTTCCACTCTTTGAGCGATGTTTTGTAACTTGACATTTGTAGACACTTTATTTTTAATGGATTCTTCCTTTGGGGTACTATGTATGGGTATACAAATCACCTAGTAGATTTAATGTAGTTGGCCTAAGTTCCTGCTGACAATGAAGGCACAGCTTAAACGTGGACAATGTCCCTTGGTATATACTACCTTTGTGATTTCTTTAGGGTAGAAGCTACCTTTATTCCACCCCTTCTTCTTATCCCTTTCTATTCACCAGTGTCATTCCACACATCATTCCTTAAAGCATCTACCCAATGTGTTGCAAGACCTTTCATTTTTTACCTTTGCCATTTCTGATATTCTCATATTTTTGGCCAGAATGTGGCCCCCCAGGATGCTCATTAGATGACTTCTATTCTCACTATATTACCAGCCCACCTTCTGTTCTGGACAAATGCAGCCACAAAAACCATCTGATGTTATTTAAAACAAGAGTTTTTATTCAAACATGTTGCATTTTCTCTAGCCATTTGTCAATACATGAATCATTTGACCAGAGATTGTACACTGTTATAATTAAACTTATAAAAATCAATGTTTTAAGAGGTCAAATCACTACTGGATTCTAATTATCCTTTGCTTCCTTTTCTATACACTACCATTAATAAAAAAGTAGAAAGGACTATACAGAATTGAAGATCTTGCTGTGTTTCTGTCTGATTCACAGGTTCCCATAGCAAAAGAAGTCATCACCTGGTGGCCAGGCTTCTAGTAATGAGCCTGTCTACACTTTGCTAAGCTGGGGCTTGGACAATAAACACACACAAGCTGAGTTGGAAGCCTTTCTACCTTTGTAAGATGTTCCAGAGTAAACTTGCATTCCAAAGGCCTAATTTTCATGAATCCAGAATTACCTCCATATCACAATGAGGCATCAGAGAGTATGAAATTTAAAATACAAATGACTTTCTGAAACTTCAGCCAAATATGCATTATTAGATGAATTTGGATATTTATAATGGTTTCCTTAGGTGAACTTTCTCCTCCTAGACATATGTGTTAGTTTTTAGACCTGAACTCAATATAGGAAAAGGGAACAGTAAAATGTTTTTTAAATATGCATGCAAGAAATATGTGAGGCTTGATATTGTATAGAGAACAAATTGGCTTATGCTATTTTGTTTGATCCTTATAATAATCCTTTCATGTAGGTGTTAGCATCCCCATTTTACAGATAAGGAAAGTGAGAAACAGAGAAGCTGAGTTACATGCTTAGGGTCATTTAGCTGAGAAATGACTGAGGGAGAATTTGAACTCAGGCCTTCTTGTCTCCAAGTTTAACACTACTGAGCATATCACTCCATAAAATGTTATTCCTTAAAAGTTGATAGTTACCATATCAATGAATGAGAAAGTATTTACTAAATATATTGTATATTTGGAAGATAATATTCCAAAAATCACTACACAGACTCAGATGACATGTCAGTGTGTTACTTTTCATACTTTTTATATCCTTTTGAATTTAACATGAGTTATGCTCTGAAGGAGAGAAAAATACCAAAGGAAGTAGAAAGGTACCCAACATGAGAATGTCAAATGAAAGTGGAAACCATATGAAAGTGTCCCTTCCTACACTCTGCTTATTGCTCCTGGATCCTAAAACCTGGTTCACTGTTACCAGAGTCTCTGCCACAGCTCATGAAGACTCCTCTCTCTTGGCCATAAACTTCTCCATGAATATATTCAATGATAGATACTTACTATTTTATGTGAAATACTGCTTTGTTTTTAATTTTCAAACAGATCTAATTGATAGGATGTCTTTTTTACATTGATGAGGTCTGTTTACCTTTTGCATTGTCCCATTGCTTCAAATTCTGCTCACTGGAGCAAAGAGGAAATCAAAAGAAAACAAAACAAAAAAAACATATTTTCCTGCTTACCCATGAAACTCTCCACACATTTAGTAAGAGTTGAGAAGAGTGTCTTCAGGTGAAAAGCATGTATTTCTTAGACTCTTGCATAATACAAATTCCTGACCACCTGTTGTAAGCTAATAGGTTAAGGACTTACCCAATCTACTGTTATCATCATTTCAAATAAATCAGAACTACTTTAAAATGTATGAAGGATTATAGGAAAGTGAGAACTGAGTCTTGAAGTCAGTCAGTAAAAACAAGAGAAAGTGCATCCCACTCTTTTCATGCAAACAGTTCTCAAGTTATGCACAGAGTTATTCTGTTACAGGTTTAAATGAGTCTTTACTTTAAAGAGAGTCTCCTGCTTCTTAAGTTACTCCTCAGTATTAAATTCAGCTCTTTATAAGTTTCATGAATATCTGATTTCTCAATAGTGGTCTGTTTCTCCCATTCTCTCTCCATAAAAGGACTTTATTTGTATTGAATTAAATTTGAAAAATGAAATCCTTTTCTTTTGGAGGTACTTGGAGAACACAGCAGTCTTCATTTTTTTAGAGACTACAGTATTTTTTTCAGAATCAACCCACAATTATACTCTCATATCAGTCAAAGAATTCTCTCATTATAACCATTGCCCATTGATTTCTCCATTGCCACCAACTGATTAGCATAATCAGGACTGGTTCTGTGAGCAAGGTGTATACGTGTCTGTGTGTTTGTGTGTATGTATTTGGGGAGGGGGGGTTGTTTCAGTACAAATCAATGAAACCAGACAGCTATTTTCATCACCACTCTTTCTTTTGAAAGATCCTAGTGACTATTTTGGGAGTCAGACATAGTTAGGGTGATGGATCTCTGCACCATACCAGAACCCTTAGCAACAGAAAAGGCAGCTGGGTGCTATAGCAACTAATGAGAGAATGTGGTCAAAGGGGAGGGAATTTGGTGACTTCAGGCTAGGATGATTTGAAGTTGGGTTTTAGTATGGGATTTGGTTTCAACTGAAATAACTGGTAGTGAAAATTGTAAGACATTTGTAAAGTGTAAGGCCTTTTTGTGAGCAGAGTAAAGTTGTCTGTGTTTGGCTATGATACACTGTGGGGCTTACACTTATGTGGTATGAAGTTCAAATTCTAAATTCCTTAGTCCCCTTAGACTTTTGCAGTCTGTTTAGGGAAAATGATTTATGTTTTTTCTATTAAAGCTTTGATCCTGAATCTAAATCCAGGTTACTTTTTTTTACTTTCATTGCTTTCATGTATTAGTAGATTAATATGTCAACAAACATTTATTGAATACCTTTTATGTGCTAGCAATTGTGTTAGTCTCAGGAAAACATAGACAAAAGCAAAAGAAAAACTACTCCTATAGATTTTTACTTCCTTAAAATTGTATAGATAAGAATAATATCCTATCTCTGGTCAGTAGTATAGGTGGGAAGAGTGATATTAATAGAGAAAATTGGCATTCATTTAAATAATTATTTTTTTAAAAAATGGCTCCATGTATAAATAAACCTAAGTAAATCTTAATCCAACAAATTAAATTTTCTTTGCAATTATATACATTTAAATAAGTGAATTTCAATGAAAAATTTGAATAAGTGAGTTTCAATGCATAAACCCATCACAACTTTTCAATGATTCCCATCATTCTCCATTAGGTTTATTCATTTATTCAATAATCCACATTACTTTTTCTTTTTTATGATTGTAATTAGTATGTCTACTATTCTTCAAGCATAATTCCTCTAATTGACCCCTACACACATCTAGGGCATAACATTGATGGATTTCCATGGTTGTCCCAGAGGTATCATAGGAACCTGTAGAATTGAAGAAAGCTTAAATTTTATTCAATATCAATTTATTTTCCACTGCATTTTATTGTTTTATCATTTTGAAAATTGACAATCCATCAAAGTAACATTCATCACCAAAACCAAACATTTAAGAAATTACTACTGCATGTTCAATGAAAGGGGAGACATGAAGTAGAATAGAGATAGAACACTTGTTGACTTGATAGTTTCAAAGAATGAACTATTTATACAAATATAGTATACAAAAATGCATTTAAGAAGAAATGAAATGTTATGATTTGGAGTTGTTTGTTGCCCATTGGGGAGCCAGGAAAAGCAACCTAAAAATGGAAGCTTTATAGGAAAGAATTCATTCAATGAAAAATGGTAGGAACTGTATATTATACATAGATATATGTAAAGTGACAGAGAGGAAAATGTAGTATTATTTTCAAGACAAAAAGAATGTTAGAGATGGTTAAAACAAAGTAAAATGTGTGGAAGGAAATATGATATATGGAGGGAAAGACAGAGGTGATTCTAAATTGTGGAGTGCTTTTAATGTCAAGAAAAGGAGTTTGAATTATACTCAACAGTCAATAGGGAGTCACTGAAGATTTTTGAACAGAGAGGTTAAACAGTATGGGATTAGAGATAAAAACTTCTTAGAAGTCATGTAGTTCAATATCTTTATTTTACAAAGAAACAACCATAGAGGGGTTGTGTAATTTACTCAAGATGACATAGGTTTCAAATGAGTAAACTCAGGTCTTTTTCTACAATTCTAGTTCTCTCTTCCTTGCCATTTAGGTCCCAAGATCATGTTCCCTAAGCAGACAAGTTAGCATCCCGAAGGTATGGATTCTATGAATCCATGATGAGAGTTTAGAGATAGCTGAGACAGAATTGTGGTAAATGTCCCTAAATAAACCATATCACCCTATTTAAATATGAATTAATATAGAAAATTGATAAAGTATAAAATAGATTTTTGGTCAGGTAACTTATCTTTGTTCAGTAGTTCCTGACTTACTGTTCCTTTGGAATGAGTCTTTCCTTTTTTATCTTCTCCGAAGTCTGTCTAAATTCATTTTTATTACTTCTATGACCCTGTCTATTCAACTCATCCTCTGCTGCTCACTTTTCCTTTGGCCTTCAGTTTTTCCCAGCATCAGGATCTTTTATGATAAGTCTCAGCTTCTCATTATATGGTCAAAGTATTTAAGCTTCAGCTATAGTATTTGACCTTCTAGATTCTATCCTGAATTAATTTCTTTAAGTACTGACAGATTTCATCTCTTTCCTGTCCAAGGATCTCTGACAATTATCCTCCAACACCAATATTCAGAAGTGTTGATTCTGTATTGTACAGTTTTTCTTACCACCCAAGTCTCACAGTCACATATTGGTATTGAAAAATCCACAACTTTAATTACATGGACTTTTGTTAAAGAGGTGATATCTCTGCTTTTTAGTAAGCTGTCCAGTCTTGTCATAACTTTTTCCCCAGGGTCATGCATCTTTTAATTTCATTGCTGGAGTTCAGTCTGGCATGTTGTTTAAACTCAAGAATATAAAATCTCATGTGTATCCCTTTCTTTTATGTCTATTTGCCAGGAAGTGATGGGATCAGTTGCCAATGTTTTAGTATTTTTTAATATTAAACTTTGTCTTATACTCCTCCCTTTCACTTCATAAAGAGACTTCTAAATTCTTCATTTTCATCCATCAGAATGATATCATCTACATATTTGAGGCTGTTTATTTCTCTTGGTAACCTTAATTCTGATTTTTGATTCATCCTAGCTTGGCATTTCATAAATTAAATAAAGTGACAATACACAGCCTTGTATTCCTTTCACAATCTTAAACCAATAGGTTGCTCCCTATTTGCTTCTGTAGCTTCTTTTTTTTTTAAGGTTTTTGCAAGGCAAATGGGGTTAAGTGGCTTGTCCAAGGTCACACAGATAGGCAATTATTAAGTGTCTGAGGCTGAATTTGAACTCAGGTACTCCTGACTCCAGGGTCGGTGCTCTATCCACTGTACCACCTAGCAACCCCTATTCTGTAGACAAGTTTGTCAAGAAACAAGTAAAATGATCTGCTACCCCAATCTCTTTGAGGATTTCCCGCATTTTAGTGTCATCTATTCAGCCAAAGACTTTGGTAAAATCACTGAAGTAGTAGATTTTTTTTTTCTGAAACTACTGTTTTATCCAAAATACAATGAATGTTTGCAATTCACTCTGTACTTCTGCCTCTTTCGAAGCCAGTCTGCTCCTCTTGTAATTCTCGACTTGCCTATTGCTGAAGTCTAGCTTCAAGAATTTTAAGCATAATCTTGCCAGTGTTGAAATGAGCAAAATGGTTTGGGGCATAAATTGATATTTTTCAATTTAGTGGTCACTGTTGAGTTTTCCAGATTTGCTGGCATCATGAATGTGGTACTAACAGCAAAATTTTTAGGATTTTCAATAGCTTAGCTAGAATGTTTACATCTCCACTTCCCTCACTGTTAGCAATACTTCATAAAGCCAACTTGACTTGACTTTTCATGACATCTGATTCTAGATCATTAGCTGTTCTATTTCATAATTTTTTACCATCTCTTATTTAATCCCTTCTAATTCATATAGGTCCTGATCATTTTCTCCCTTTGTCATGTTCATTTTTGCATCTTGGTATCTCTAAGTTTTTTGAAGAGGTCTCTTATCTTTCTTGTTCTTTTGTTTATGCTATTTCCTTGCATTATTCATTTAAGAAAACTTTCCTATCTTTCCTTTCTATTTGCTGGAATTCTGAATTCAGTTGGCTATAATTTTCCTCTCTCCTTTACTTTTTGCTTTTCTTATTGCCTCATCAGAGAAACATTTCACTTTCTCTTTTTCTTTGGAAGGTTTTTGGTGGCTACCTCTTGTACAATATTGTGAACCTGACTCTGTACTTTTTCAGCCACTCTATCTATAAGTTACAATCCCTTAAATCTATTCATAATCTCCATCTCATAAGGACAGTTATTTAACTTATACTTGTTATATAGTCTGATGGTTTTTTCTACTTTTATCAATTTAAAGCTGAATTTTGGAATAAGAAGCTGATGATTTGAGCTACAGACAGCTTCAGTTCTTGTTTGAATTAATTGGATAGAATAGAGAGTGTCTTCATTTTGGGCTGCAATATGTATAATCAATAAAATTTTGATATAAAACATCTGGTGATGTCCATGTATACATTTGTTTTTTTGGTTGTTGAAAAAAAGTGTTTATTATAACTAGTGAGTTATTTCACAAAGCTATTAGTTTCTGCACTGCATCATATTGTTTCCCAATATCAAACAGACCTATTATCTGAATTATCTTTGATGTCCTACTTTAGCATTCCAATCCCTTATAATAATTATTACTTTTTTGTGGGGGGGGTTATTACTAGAAGATGATGTAGGTCTTCATTGAACTGATCAATTTTGCTTCTTTGGCAGCAGATGTTGGAGCACAGACTAGAATTACTATGATGTTGAATGATTTGACTTGGATTTGAATAGACAATCATTATGTCATTTATGATAATACCCTATTACTGCTTTTCTCATCCTTTTATTGACTATGAGGGTTATTCCATTTCTTCTAAGGGATTCTTGTCCAAAGTAGTATGTATAATGATCACTCAAATTAAATTCTCCCATTCTTGTCAATTAATTTACCTGACACTTAAAGCTTAATGTTTTGAAAAAAAATGTGAACAAAGTCCCAGCTCTACCAGATTTAAAACTATACTATAAAGTGGCAGTCATCAAAACTGCCTGTTACTGGTTAAGAAATAGTGTAATGGACCAGTAGATTAGGATAGGTTCAAAAGAAACCACAGTAAATGATTACAGCATTCTACTGTTTGACAAAGACATCAGCTTCTGGGATAAGAACCCACTATTTGATAAAAGTTTTTGGGAAAACAGGAAAATAGCATGGCAAAAACTAGGCATAGGCCCACATTACATCTCATACCCTATACCAAAAGGGTAACACCACAGATAAATTAATAGATTAAGAATTATCTATCAGATCTATGGAAAGGGGAAAAAATTCATGACCAAACAAGAATTAGATTACATTATAAACTGCAAAATGAATGATTTTGACTATGTTAATTTAAAAGGTTTTTGCCTTAATAAAATCAATACTGCCAAAATTAGAAGGAAAGCAGAAAGCTGGGAAACAATCTTCACAACTAGGAGTTCTGATAAAGGTTCCATTTCAAAAATATAGAGAGAATTGCACCAAATTTTTTAAGGTCACAAGTCACTTCCCAATTGATAAATCATCAAAAGTTATGAATTTTCAAATGAAGAAATTAAAAGTATATATAATTATATGAAAAAATGCCCCAAATCATTATTGATTAGAGAAATGGAAATTAAAATAACAATGAGGTATATCATCTGATGCCTATCAGATTGACCAAGATAAGAAAAAAGGGAAAATGATCAATGTTGGAGAGTTTGTGGGAGGATTGGGACATTGATGCACTGCTGGTGGAGTTGTGTACACATCCAACCATTCTGGAGAGCAATATGGAACTATGCCCAAAGAGTAATAAAACTTTTCATACCCTTTGACTCAGCAACTCTAATTCTAGATCTATATGCAGAAGAAATTATAATAATTGGGAAAACGTCCTACTTGTTCCAAGGTATTCATAGCAGCTCTTTTTGCAATCACAAAGAATTGGAAATTGATGGTATGCCCATCAATTGGGTGATGGCTAAACAAGTTATAGTATGTGAATCCTATGGAATGTGATTGCTCTATAAGAAAACCATAAATGGTTGGACTCTAGAGAAGCATGGGATGACTTACAGGATCTGTTGCTGAGTGAAGGGAGCAAAGCCAAGAGAACACATTAACAACATTGTCAGATGATCAACCATGATGGAAGCAGCTCCTCTCAGCAGTTCAGAGAGCTAAGACAATTGTATTATACTAGCTATGGACAATGTTCTCCCATCCAGAGGAAGAAAAACAAAACACAACAAAGAAAAAAACCAGCCCTTCAACATCTGATGAACACTTTATAAAAATTATCCCTCATATATCTCTTTCCTTAATCCTAAATCCCCATACTGAAAATGACTGATCTGTAAACATGTTTGTCAAAAATATTTATGTACTATGCTAATTTGACTGTTTACCTACTGAGGGGAGGGGGTAGGAAGGGAGGGTAGAAGGAAATTTTATAACAAAATATTTATGTCCATATGGCTGAAAAAATTAATAATTAATTTTAAAAAGATCAATGTTTAATCTTTTCATTTCCTATTTGACCACCTACAGTTTACCATGGTTCATAGATCTTATATCACAGGTTCCTATGGAACATTGATCTTTATATCAATTTTTTGTCACCAGACACATCTGAAGCTCAGTTTCCTTTCAGCTTTGACCCAGTTGCTTCAGTAATGCTTGAGTTACTTCAAGTTGTCCTCTATTCTTTCCCAGTTGTGTTTTGGACACATTCTCACTGGAGAAATGCATCTTTCAGAGTTATCCCTTTTATCTTTTTAATACTGTTCATGAGGTTTTCTTGGCAAAGACACTGGGTTGCTTGGTCATTTCCTTCTCCAGTGGATCACTTCCATCTTGAGTAACTCCACACAAGCATAACTCATTGTTTCATTTACCTATACACATCCTTCCACAATGAAAAAGCAGTGATCCAAGAAGGGTAAAAGACACTTAATTTTTACTAAAATCATCTCCAAAGCCTTGCCTTCATGTATGTGTATGAAAAGGCAGGGAAGGGAATGAGGTGATGACTAATAGTTTTGGTAGTGGAAATAAGATCTTGATCTCATTCAGGGAGGAGGTGGGGAAGGAAAACCTCCCAGGTATATAGAGGACCACCTATTTTTATCTGATCATCTTGAACCACCCAGTCTATATCTTCTATCAATCTAACAGAGATCTACTAATTGTACTGTAGGTTTTTCTCTGAATCTCTCTTATTTTTCTTGATTTCTGGTGGAACTTAAGAACATTGGGTTATCTTTCACTTTTGCTATATGGAAGGTCCATTTATTCCTTCAAAAATTCCACCTCATTCTGAGATATAATTGTTAAATTTTAGTGAGAATATTTATTTACTACTTGATATTTGGCAAATACTACAAATAAGGGCAAATATATTTTTCTTTTATTTATTGTTTCGAGATGAGAAAATGACAGGGAAAATCATACTATTGAAGATTAATTTAAAAAGTAATTCCTGCAAAGTTTTGAAGAGTCTGTCGTAAAAAAATTTTATCAGGACACTCAGCAAATATCACAAACAAATATCAATCATCAACCTAATCTTTCCTATTGGAATGCTTTCTTTCAAAAAGTATTTTTGAAATACTTTTGAAAAGTATTCACATATGGAGCATAGCACTCTTCTAATTACATTTTCTTCTCCAACTTCTTCTACTGTAGGACCTTAAATATTTTCTTGTTCTAAATTTTTATCTCTGTTCCTTTTCTCAGTCATTTCATCTTCTCTTATGACTTCCATAGTCATCTTTCTGCAGAAGGTTCTCAACTCTGTCTCTCCAGCCAAACTCTTCTCAAAAATTCCACTTCCATATTTTCAGTAAACCCCAGGTCAAATATATGTAAAACCAAAGTGATTATCTCTCTTCTCCCTCATCAATTCTTCTGCACCTCTTTCTGTTAAAAGTAGTCTCATTCTCTTCAGTTACAGTCTAACTTCTCCTTCATCTTTCCTACACCACCTGGATGGAATAAATGGAGCAATTCTCTTTTTTCCATTCCCATTGGATTCATTCATATATGACTTATCTAATATATCCAGTCTATTATTAACAGAATTGTGTCTTGTACCTTGCTTCTTGATTCATAATGCAATCCTCTTTCTGCTTCTGTAATGATATAAGGATTGAGAAAGCTTGCAATACCAGGATTCAGAAATATCAGAGAAAAGTCTCCAGGGTGAAAGTATAAAATCAACAGCCAAGGTCATGAACTTGATCATGCTTTATAAAGCATGATAAGAACAGGAAATCAGGAATACTTTTGCTTCTTTCATTTTAGACCAAATTAACCAGAGGTTAATTGAGCAATAATATAATTAATAATATAAAGAATGACATTACTTTCACTTGACTCCAATTTAATTAACCAATTTGCATATTGAAGACTGAATTGTCTTATTCTTGTTTGGGAATATATACATTGAGCTCAACTTTATCAGAACTATTTTTAATTTTTTCTTATTTAAGGCAATGGGGCTAAGTGACTTGCCCAAGGTCACACAACTAGGCAATTATTAAGTGTCTGAGGAAGGATTTGAACTCAGGTACTCCTGACTTCAGGGCTGGTGCTCTATCCATTGTGCCACCTAGTTGCCCCCATCTATCAGCGCTATTAACATCCTTCAATGTAAAGTTTTGGGTCACCTACTATAGCAAATAATTGGATTTTTAAAATATTTGTAATAAAATATTTTTTTTAACAGCAATAGCCATTCTTTTCCCCCTACCCCTTCTATTGGATACATTTACCATATTTTAACAAGTACTTGCTTATAGATTGAAGTAATTGAAGTAGGTAAATGAGCATATGGAAACAGTTTATGAACTGGTTGGGAGGGGGGTGGTGGAGAGATGCCATCTGCTCTGGGACCATGTACATTTGAACAATTGTCTCACTGGGTAGCTTCTCTTTAATCAGAAGGTAGCCCTTCTGTAGATCTGACTGAAACCTTGTCAATTGGAATGATGCATTGAAGGTCATGAGAACATCATCTTATGTTTTTCTGTTAGTACCTATCCCAAAAAAGTTTTGTAGAATCTTCTTTTCCAGGATTTCATCATTTGATAAATAATGCCAGAGAGTCTGTGTAGTCTCTTCCATTGATTCATTCCTTCTCTTATTCATTTATTCATACATTCAACAATAATTTATTAAGTACTAGATGCTAAGGGAAATTCAAAATAATAATAATGCCTTGTCTTTGTCCTCATGGAATTTGTATGTTAATGATCAAGAAGAGACATGTACACAACCAATAAAAATCAATATCTGTAAGAGATTAAAAGATGCTAGAAGTGCATTACATGTTTGATGGAGAAGCAACTTTTGAGAAATTTATATAGCATTTAAAGAAGAAGATGACATTTAGGCTGACCTTTAAAACTAAATTCTCCATCTTTTTCGTGTGTTATATATCTCTTAGACAGTTTGATGAAGCCTATGGACACTTCCTTAAAATAATTTTTAAATACATGAAATAAACATAGGATTACAAAGGAAATCAATATTTTGAAATGTAGCTGTCAAAACAATTTAAAAAAAGTTCGAGTCCATCATTAAGAATTCATGCTTGTAACATATGAGTAGAATGCCAAAAGACAAGAAGGGACTATACCTGTTGGCAGAAGGCAATCCAGGCATCAGGAATAGTGTCCAGGGAAGGGTCACATTCAGGATATGAATGGAGAGTAGCAACTGATGGAATTTCATCTAGCAAATGAATGATACATGGTGAGTTGGAGATGAAGATGCAACTTCTGGTTCCACTGATATTTGGCACTCCCAATGAGAAAACCCCTTTTATCAATGTAGATTGTCACACTATCTGAGGCAAGTTGTCATATTGAGCTGCTTGGGAGCATAGAGAATACAAATAACTTGTGAAGGGTCACACAGCATATCTAAGTCTAATTCTTCACTCTGTCATTTATAAGTAGAGCCATGAGCATGATTTTTGGTTATCTGGTTTTCAAACATATTCTCCCCCCCCCCAACTTTCATTCATTTACCAATGTTTCTAAAGTACATACTGTATGCAGAGAGTTTGATCACTTGCTAGGTGACCTATGACTTCTTTGGTTGCAGATAACAATCTATATCCTTATTATTGTTTTTTTCATGACATCCATTTTCCAATTCAGTGTCTTTTCACTGACTGTCCCCCAGACCTAGAAATATCTCCATCATTGCCTCGATTACTTGGATTTCTTAGCTTCCTTTAAGAATCAATCCATATCCAACCTTTTCCAATTTCTCCTTCCTTTATTTTTACCATGTGACTAACCCATGTTATTACTTCCCTACCACTATGGGTATAGCTTTTATTTACATAGTTATCAGCATTTTTGTCTCATTTGCTAGAATGTGAACTTATTGAGGGTAGGGATCACATTTTTATTTTTGCATCTCTTACTACAATGCCTCACTCATATTGAAGGCTTAATATATTCTCTTCGTCTGATTATGAGTTTCTCATCCTGCTTGATTTTTGTGCTTATTTTCCAATATCTTCCACAACAAATATACTGAGTCTCTTCTTTTAAAACTCTAACCATTGTGTAGGTCTCAGTGGAACTTTTCATTGTATACCCATTGCTTTTTCTCCATGACTGTCTCAGGAAATCTGTAGGGGGATATACCAAGATTAAACAAGAAAAGATCCTTGCCTTCATGAACCCTCTAGTCTCATATGGAGATGAGGTACATATGTGGATACTCATAATCCCCACTAATGAATTCATGCTTGAGAATTACAAAGTGTAACTTGAGATCTAAGAGTTTTTCTTTCCCAGAGCATAACATAGAACCAAAGAAACTTTAAACCCTACATTCAGTGAATTAGGAAATTCTATGTATTTACGTCAGAATGAACAGTGACCTCTTTATTCTCTGTCTTGAGGCTGTGTCAAGTATCCTGTTTGAGGTCGCACTCTTGCCAGTTTCTGCAAGTCAGCCGTAACTGCACATGGGGATTACAGGTTTTGTTGTTGTTTGTTTGGTTTCTTGCTTTGTGTTTTGGATGCTGAAGATAAGGATGCTATTTTCACATCTGGTTCTAGATTAAAGACAAAGAAGACTTTTCATTTTGTTTTCAGTCTGAGTTTATTGACATTGGTCATACTGATAAGTCTGAAAGTGCAAAAGCTGACAGAGTTTTCATTTGTTATAAAATGAGGGGTGTTCAGTAATCCTCAGGATAAGATTATTTTGGGTAACAATAAATATTTTACCTGTTTCTGTAACCTTCCAATGAAGTTTTCCACTCATATCTGTCCCAAGATGGACGGGAACCTGAATGCTTTGGGCCTGGCCATTGAAACAGATTCCAAAAGTTATTTCCAAACTTGGAAGACTTCAGAACAGTGTCTCAGTAGTAAACAATTTCTGATTTTCCAAGTACCAGCCTGGCTAAATTTGGAAAAGTTCATCACAATGCTGCTGGTTGGATAATGATTTGTTTTTTTTCCCCCCACAGATAGATCATTTACCAAGTCATAAAGGAGTTGTGATCTGCACTGCTAAAAGGCATACCCATGCTGAGAAAGCTATGAATTTTTGATTGGACCAATTGTGTGTGTGTGTGTGTGTGTGTGTGTGTGTGTGTATGAATTTTTCATTTTTCCTGTATTTGTGAGTTCATAATCGTAGGGAGTTTCTTGAGGAAAAACAAAAACAACAATATATATATATATATATATGTTGTGGAAGATATTGGAAAATAAGCACAAAAATCAAGCAGGATGAGAAATTCATAATCAGACAAAGAATTTATTAAACCTTGATTATGAGTGAGGCACTGTAGTGAGAGATGTAAAAGTAAAAAAAAAAGTGATCCCTACCCTCATTGAGTTCACATTCTAGCAAGTGAGACAAAATGCTGATAACTATGTAAATAAAAGCTATACATAGAGTGGTAGGGAAATAATACCATGGGTTAGTCACATGGGGAAAATGAGGGAAGGTAGGAACTATCTTTATCTTTGTTTTTATTGTTTTTCTTACTTAGCAGAGTGCTTGATACACCACAATAAATGCTATATCTAGCTATCTTTTATTGACAATGTATCCTCTGTCTAGGTGTTTAATTTCCATCTGATAAACAATTCAAAAAAATTATCAATTCTGATTGACATGATGACCAACCACAAAGGAATGCTACTCACCTTTTGAAAGATGGATTCAATATATAGAATGAGAAATACTTTTTTGGAAAAGTCATTGTGGAAATTTGCTTATATTTACTTGTTTAAAGGGTTTTACTTCTCTATCCTTCTCAATTGAGGTGGTTGGTAGAGTGAGTAGATAAGAGCTTGTTTTTGTTTGTTTTTGTTTTTAGATTTTTGCAAGGCAATGGGGTTAAGTGGCTTGCAGAAGACCACACAGGGAGGTAATTATTAAGTGTCTGAGGTCAGATTTGAATTCAGGGACTCCTGACTCCAGAGCTGGTGCTCCATCCACTGTGCCACCTAGCTGCCCCCAAGAGCTTGTTCAAGAATTGTGAAAAAAATCCTATACAAAGCTCAGGTATTTTCATGTGACTTATTTACCAAGTCATAGTAATGTTAATCTGCATAGATCTTCCAAGATAAGGTGACTATGGAATCACAGATAATAATAATAAATAATACTAATATTGACCATTTTTATTATTCCTAATATTTATATAGCCCTTTAAATTTTACAGAATGCTTTACAATTATTTTTTTGCTTAATTTAAAAAAAAATTTATGTAGAGAAAAATCAAACATGAATTCCACCCAATATGGTTGCAAGTTCCTTAGCTTTATTCTTCTTCAGTTTAGCAATACAAGCCATTGATTTTGAACCCAGATCATTGCCACCCTAGTGATGATCTTATCATATCTATCACCATTATTATTTTATTTTATCTTTATAATCCTGGGAGTTAGGTGTTATTAGTACATCCATTTTTAGAGAAGGGAAAACTCAGATAAACAGATTGAGTGACTTTCCCAGGGTATCACAGTAAGTGACTGATTTTGAACTCACTTCTTTCTGATTCTATTTCTAGTACTCTATCCACTGTATCATCTTGTTCCCTAGATTCAGATTCTCATATTCATGAATAATAATATTTGTCCTTCAAAGAAGGATAATGACATCAGAGTGGTGATGCCATGACAATCAGGGTTAAGTGACTTGCCTAATGTCACACAACTAGTAAGAGTGAAGAGTCTGTCACATTCGAACTTCTGTCCTCCTGACTCCAAGGCCAGTGCTTTATCCCCTGCATCATCCAGCTGTATTTTGTGCCTAGAATAGCATCATATTGAAAATAGTAGGTCCCTAATAAATAATTACCAAAATAATTGAACATTCTCTAGCATTTTCCTAGGAGGTCTGGGATTCTTTTTTTTTTTTTTTTTTTTTTTTAGGTTTTTGCAAGGCAAACAGGGTTAAGTGGCTTGCCCAAGGCCACACAGCTAGGTAATTATTAAGTGTCTGAGACCAGATTTACCCAGGTACTCCTGACTCCAGGTCTAGTGCTTTATCCACTACGCCACCTAGCCACCCCTGAGGTTTGGGATTCTTTACCAGTTCTTTGGTTCTGGCTAACTGGAATGCTTAGTTTTCTAAACATATTTATTATGATCCCATTTCTGTGCCTTGGTTCCTTTTGCCATCTCTGACTTTTACCATACTCCCCACCCTTTGAGATGTAGCTCATATACCACCCCTTCATGTTATCTTTTCTGATCCCTACCCCCATACAACCCTAATGGAAATGAATTTTACTTTTTTGTATTCCAATATTCCTTCTTATATTACAAGTATTTATGTTGTGATCTTTTTCTGTCCTGCTTGATTAGATGTGTTTAGTACCTGGCACAATGTGAATAAATGTTTGCTGAATTAAATTGACTTGAATTGGTAATCTTTAGGAACTCACCAAGGACTTCCCATATTCCAGATCATCAACCAAAAGCTCTGGAATACAAACTAAGGGATTTTGCTTTTAGCTCTCTGATCAGTGATTCATAGGCAGTTATTTGAAAATGTGCTTTGTTAGAAGTGACTTTGTTAGGTAAAGCTAAAGGGAGCTGTGCAGGGACCTGTCAGCAGACATTAAGTAATCTATACTTCACTGTGGAAAAGGTTTCAGATGAACAGAATAAAATAAAGAAAAAATGTTTTGGCAAACTCAAACTCTGACTAGCAGAAAACATAAAATCTTCTGCTTAGCATTCCAATGTTTACCATAGTTTATTCTGCATTCTTTCAAAAAGAACAAAGATAGCAAACATGTTTAGATCATGATACTAAATTTGTTAAGAGTTGGGCAGCAAAGGAATAAGATAAGGGAGAGAGCAGTGTATGTTGCTATTGTGAGGTAAGACTTCCTGGAAGATGTGAAATTTGAGCTATTTTGGAAAGAATGGATAATATTTGGAAGGGCAGAAGTTGAAATGACATTTAAAGGGTGATGATAATATTTTTCCTTCATTCTTCTTTAATATTTTATCTATTTATTTTTCCAACTGCATGTAACAGTAGTTTTTAACAATCAGTTTTTTTTGTAAGGTTTTGAATTTTACATTTTCTCCTTTCCTCATTTCCCTCCTCCCTTCCCCCTGGGAGAAAGCAATCTGATATGGGTTCTACATTTATAAATATATTAAAGAGTAGATCCCTATTGATTATGTTGTAGAGAAAAATCAAATCTAAACAAAAGAAGAAAACATTAGAGAAAAAAAATATGATATAATACATCTTTGTCCTTTCTTAAAAAGTATCATGACATCAAGGAGGTGATGCCATGGCAAGCATGTGGATTGGATTTGAGTGAGGAGGTGCTGTGCTAAGTCGTTAGCCCTACTTTCTCCTACACAACCATCTGGGTCCAGTGACTAGATCTGAAACAGGATGACTGGCTGTAGTGGCATTTGTAATCTCTGCTGCTGGAGAAGCTGTAGTTAGTGGATCTCTTGAATTTGGAAGTTCTGAGGTATAATGGGTTAAATCAATTGACTGTCTACACTATCTGACACCAATATAGTACTAAGGAGCATGCAACAAGGGATAAACTGATCCAAGATGGAAACACAGAGTGCTTCAAATCTTCTAAGTGGACCGTTAATGGAAAGGGGATTCTGATTGGCCTCTGGATTCCAGTCTAGGCAAGATAGGGAGAATGAATGAAGCAATCCATTTTATGGATTCTACATTTAGGGAATCCTTGGAATGTTTATAGTGATAAAGAGTTGGCCACAGAAATAAGGAAGACCTGGGTTTGTTATCCATTCCTGACTTATATTTGCTATGGGACTCTGGGAAAGTTATTTAACCCTCTAAGTGCCCTGTGAAATTCTCTAAGATCATAAATTGTAGAAATGCCAACTCATGTTAGGAAAGAAAATTTCTTCCTTCAGGTATTTCCTTACACCAATGAAATCACAGACCTAGACTCCATGCTTAGGGGATCTCCAGTCATGTGTTTCTGAGTCCCATATGTGTTTGGCCAGTATAGCCTGATGGAAGTTTGCTCTAAGAAAGGAACTGTAGTGAACAATGTTCTAAGTCTGAGTTCTATTTTAATGAAATAATCTTAATTGAGATTGACTAACAAATAGATTAGAGCCTAAATAATTTGTTGCTGTTAAGCCTTCAAGATCAGAAAAAATTTCAACAAATAACAATTGGCTCTTTGAATTACCCCCAAAATTCTTGTAAAATGTCCTAGAATCTTTATAAGGTAGGTCCTGGGGAAGGTAGTGAAATGTTGAGGGAAAAGGGTAGCATTCTTAGCATACACTCTTGGTGCTTACTAGGAAATTTCTTGATTTTTATTATGGATTTCTTACTATCTTAGTGGCAACTTTCTCAGGTGACATTAATTATTTTATTTAATGGAAGGTATCATATTCACCTAGGGAGACAAATGAATGAGCTTCATTTGAGGATATGAGCACATATTTTACTCATGAAATAGCTATATATAATTATAGGTAACTAGCATAAAAATAAGCTTAAATTAAGGTAAACAGCCTTTGTGATTCATGACATTTTTAATTGAACATTCATAACTTTTGAGAGGTCTTAGATACTACAAAATGCTTATGTAGTCAAAGCTATGAGTGATAAAACAGAGAAGTGTGCCATTCAAAACAAAGAAATCTCAAAGTGATGAAATGTTCCCAGACACAAACTTTTTTTGTGCATTTGGAAAGCATTATTTTTGGCCTGGAAAACTATGCTCATTTCCAGTCTGCTATACAATGTAACAACAGCAAAAATCTAATTCTAAGCCCACCTAAAAAGCTCATCTAAGCAACCCTCCCCCCACAAATTAGACTCTGTTAGAAAGCTGTATGTTAAATCTGATTCTCTTTGGTATCTTGTTTCTTTCAAATGTCAAACTCTCCATCCAAATGAAATACTCATTTTCAATCACAGAAAAACAAAAGGAGAATATGGAGCCCAGCAACCTTATTCTGAAATCAGGCCAAAAACAATCCATGGGAGTCTGTCTGAGAGCTGGCAGTGCTTTTGCTGACTCTAGGGCAGCCATATGTATGAGACACAGGGTAAAAAGGGAGTCAGTCTGGGTGTCCCTAGATTGGTGTTTGACATTATCTCAGTGTGGGATTGAAGAGTGGATTGCAATCATCAGCTTGATAATTCTTCTGCTAACAGAATCAGGTGAATTTATGTATTAATTTTTTTTTTGCTGAGTTCAATGGGATAGTCCCTAATTCCCAAAGCTATTTGTTTGTTGTTTCTACTCTTAATATCTTGAAGTTCTTAAGCAACTCCTAATGAACAGGAACAAAAAATGAATTTCCTCCATTTTATAGCTTTGATTACAGAATTCATTGATTGATCACATGTGGGAATGGTATCTTTCTCTGCCTTTAAATCTCCCCCAGGACTGGTATGTGACCTGTGTAATACTTCAATGGCTGGGGGAGTTCATTGCTTGATAGTTAATGGGATATAGATTCATTCAAATAGAATGCAACACATTCCCACTTTTTCATTCTATGTGATTTTACTTAAATCTTACTTAGATTATAAACCAGACATGCTAGACTTTCCTTCCATTTATATAATATTTTTATGATTACTAGTACAGCATTAAAGCTGAGCATCTTGAATTATATGTTCTTGATGCAGGATTGATCTTTTTTTGCATCATCTATCAATGTCTTTCACTATTACTACTCAAAATAATTGATCCTTGCCCAACAAAGAATTGGAGACCATGCTGAAAGAACAGAGTCACTTCAATATTGATGTATACAATTGTTTTCATGTTTTTCCTCCATGAGACAGAAGGAAGGCTTTGAATCTTTAAGTTTATCACCATAACAGCTAATGCTTGCTTTTCCCTTTAGATCACCACTACTTATCATTTCAAGAAAGGTTCCAAGGCAAATTACCAAACTCAGAATTCCAGCACAACAGGCATTAAGGAACCTGGCCATCCTAACATAGAAGACAAACACCAGAGACTCTAGAAAGTCAGTGATAAGGGCCCTGGCCCCCAACACCATAAGCTTGGGACAGTGCTCTAGTAATGGAGCTCAACTTTAAAAATGAGCAATAAACTTAAAATATTCTGGCCATAGAAAGTACAAAGGCAACAGAGAAGATCAAAATACAAATTTCAAAGATGACAACAATATCAAGTTGCCTACATATGAAGTCTCAATTGGGGAATATGAAGTGATCCAAGGTCCAAAAATTCTTCATGAAAAAGCTCAAAAAGAATTTTAAAAATAAAATAAGAAAATAAGAAAAATTGGGAAAAGAAATGACAATTATGAAAGAGCATTATAGCCATGAAATTAACAGCTTGGAAAAGGAAGCATAAAAATTGACTGAAGAAAATAATACATTAAAAATAAGATTGATCAAATGGAAAAATGTCTATTGAAAAAAACAGCTCTTTTAATATTAGAATTTGCCTAATGAAAAAGGATGAACCAAAAAACAACTGAATAAAATGATTACTTAAAAATTAGAATTGAGCAAGTGAAGTTAATGACTCTACTCAACATACAGAATCAGTCAGCTAAAATCAAAAGAATGAAAATAAAATTTATATAGAATACCTTATTGAAAATAAAACTGGCTAAAATTTATATAGAATACCTTATTGAAAATAAAACAACTGGCCTGAAAAATGGATCCAGGAGAGATAATGTAAGAATTATTAGAAAGTCATGCTCAAAAAAAGAACTTAGACATCTTTCAAAAATTATTAAACTTCCTTGATATCCTAGATCCAGAGGACAAGATAGTCATTAAAAGAATCCATCAATTACTTCTTGAAAGATTTTTCAAAATGAAAACTCCAAGGATTATTGTAGCCAAATTCCAGAGTTATAGGTCAAACAGAAAATACTGCAAGCAATCAGAAAGAAACAATGGAAATATCAAGGAGACATAGTAAAAGGACAAAGAATATAGTATTCTAGAATGCAAAGGAGTTTGGATTACAACCAAGAATCAGCTACTCATCAAAAGTGAGCATTCTCTTTCAGGGGAAAAAAATTGACATTTAATGAAATAGGGAGCTTCTAAACTTTCGAGATGAAAAGAGCAGAACTGAACAAAAAAAAGTTCAATCTTCAAATGAAAGACTCTAGAGAATCATAAAAAGATAGATAGGAAAGGATAAAAGGCTATTCAATATGCTTAAACTGTTTAGATTCTTACATAGGATGATGATACTCTTGAGAACTATATTTCTATTAGGCTAATTAAAATAAACAAACAAATAAATAAATATGCATATATATACATATACATAAGAAAAGGATTGTAGTAGTAAAAGAGGAAAGGAGGAAACAAAATGTGTATATTACATCACAGGAAAAGATGCAAAAGATCCATTATGAAGATGGAAAGAAGGGGAGGCATGAGTATTGTTTGAGCCTTGCTTTCATTGAATTTAGCTAAAAGATATAATAATATACACATTCAGTTGCCTATAGAAATTTATCTTGCTCTATAGGGAAGTGTGAGAGGAAAGAATAATGAAAAGGGAGGGATAATAGAGGGTGGGGCTGCCTGAGAGATGGAGTGGTCTGAAGGAAAACACTGGTGAGGAAGAACAGGATAAGAGGAGAGAGAAAAATATAAATGGGGGGATTGGATGGAGGGAAATAGACAGTAATCATAACTGTGAGTGTGAATGCGATGAACTCTCCCATTAAAAAAAGATAGAGAGGATTAAAAATAGAATCCTAAAATATGTTCTTTAGAAGAAACACATATGAATCAGAAATATGAATATAAAGTAAAGGTAGAAGGCAGTAGCAGGTTACATTGTGCTTCAGTTGAAGTGAAAAAAAAATGCAGAGGTAGTAATCCTGAACTCAGATAAAGCAAAACTCAAAATAAGTTTTTTAAATTAATTTAATTGAGATAAGGAAAGAGACTACACTTTGCTAAAAGACATAATAGACAATGAAGTAATATTAATACTGAACAAATAAAAACTTAATAATAATAATAATATTAAATATTATTAAATGGAGAGGAAGGTAGTTTGCACAATAGATAGAGTACTAGCCTTGGAGTTAGGAGGACCTGAGATCAAATCCAGCCACAGTAGACATTTGACACTTATTATGTAGTCACTTATTACCCCACAAAAAAAAAACAAACAAAAAATATATATACACCAATGGTATAACATCCAAATACTTAAAGGAGAAGTTAATTGAGTTACAGGAAGAAATAAACAACAACCTAAACTAATGGGGAATCTCAACCTTCCCCTCAACTTCAACAAAATAAATAAGGAAGAAGTTAAGTAAGTACTAGGAATTTTAGAAAAGTTAGATATAATAAACCTCTGGAGAAAACTGAATGGGAAAAGAAAGGGAGATATCTTTTTCCCAGCAGTACATGATATCTACCAAATAATTTATCATGTATTAGGGCATTAAAAATCTCACAATAATATGTAAAAAAGCAGAAGTATTAAATACATGTTATAAAAAGCCATGGAAAATAGACAAAATATTAATTGGAAATTAACTTTAAAGAGTGAGTAAAACAACAAATCATAGAAATAGTCAAAAATTTCATTAAAAAGGATGATAACAATGAGACAAAATATCAAACATTATGGGATAAAGCCAAAGTAGTTCTTGAGGAGAAAATTTATTTCTATAAATGCTTACAGTAATAAACCAGAAAAAGGAAACATCAATAAATTCAGCATGAGAGGTGACTAGGTGGTGTAGTGGATAGAGTACCAGCCCTGAAGTCAGGATTTAAACTGGGCAAGCCACTTAACCCCATGTGCCTTTGAAAAAATCCTAAAAATCCAACTAACAAACAAATAAATTCAGCGTGGAACTGAAAAGGCTAGAAAAAGCACAAACTAAAAATTCTAACTAATACAAAATTAGAAATTCTGAAAAGCAAAGGAGAGATTAGCAAAATTCAAAATAAGAAAACTGTTGAAGTGTAAAATAAAACTAGATTTTTTTATGAAAAAGTAACATAAATAAACCTTAGTTAACATGATTAAAAATAGAATAAAACAAAACTGCCAGAATTAAAAAATAAAAAGGGCAAATTCAACATCAATGAAGAGAGACTTAAAACAATAAGTAGAAGCTATTTTGTCCAGCTCTATGCTAATATATGTGGCAATTTGAGAGAAATGGATGAATATTTACAAAAATATGAATTGCCTAAATTAAAAGAAAAAGAAATAAAATACATAAAACCATTTCAGAAAAAGAAATTCAGTAGACCACCGACAAACTCCCTAGGAAAAAATTTCCAGGGCCAAAATGGATTTACAAGTGAATTTTAACCAACGTTTAAATGTTTGACAAAACATTTAGAAAAATAGGCCAAATTCCTTTTGTGTTACAAATATGGTACTGATATCTAAACCAGTAAGAACCAAAACAGAGAACCAAAACAGAGAACCAAAATTATACACCAATTTCCCTAGTGAATATTGATGCAAAAATTTAAAACAAAACATGAGTTCACAGCAATTTGTCATGAAGATAATACACCATGACCAGATGGGATTAATATCAAGAATATAGTACTGGTTTAATATTAAGAAAGCTTTCAGCATGATTGCCTATATCAATAACAAACTCAACAGAAATAACATGATTATCTCATTACATGAAAAAAAGCTTTTGACAAAATATAGCATGCATTACTATCAAAAACAAAGGAGTGCATAAGACTAAAATGAACTTTTTCTTTAAATGATAAACAGTATCTTTTGAAAACCTTTAGCAAGCATTATATATATAATACTGATGAGCTAGAATCAGGAAAGAACAAGGATATTGATTATTCACTATTGTGAATATTATTCACTATTATTTAATAATGTACTAGAAAAGTTAGTTTTCACAATAAGAGAAGAAAAAGAATTTGAAGGAATTAGAATAGGCAATGAGGAAAGAGAATTATCATACTGTGCAGAGGATATGATGATATACTTAAAGAATCCTAGAGAATCAACTAAAAAAGTATTTGAAAGAATCACCAACTTTAGGAAAGATGCAGGATGCAAAATAAATCTTCATAAATGATAAGCATTTCTATATATCTCAGCATCAAGAAATAGAAAGGGGAATTGAATTTTAACTTTAAACAATATGAAATATTTGGGAGTCTACCTGCCAAGAAAAATTCAAGAACTATATGAACACAATTAAAAAACAATTTTCACACAAAGTCAGACTTAAATATCTGGAAAACATGAATTGCATATGAATAGAACCAATTTAATATAATAAAGTGACAATTGTACCTAAAATATTCATTTATTCATATTAATATTTGTCAATCTACCAAATATATTTTATAGAGCTAGAACAAAAAACAAAATACATGTGGAAGAAAAAGAAAACTTATGAAAATAAATTTTCAAAGAAATATTACATACTCATATCAGATCTAAGATTATATTATAAAGTGGCAATCATTAAAACTATTTGGTGCTGCCTAAGAAATAAAGTGGAATACCAGACCCAGTAGTAAATTACTATAGTAATGTAATATTTGATTAACATGAAGATTCAGTTTTTGGTATGAGAACTCACCATTTGATAAAATCTACTAGGAAAATCGAAAAAAATACAATGGCAGAAATTAGGCAAAGAACAACAACTCACAAACTATACTAAGATAAAGTTGAAACTGGTAAATAATTTACACATAGGTGATGATACCATGTTGATTAGGTGAACAAGGAATAGTTTCTCTGTTAAATCTATGGAAAGGGGAAGAATTTATGCCCCCCCAAATAGAAAGAGAACATTATGAAATACAAAATGGATAATTTTGATTACATTAAATTAAAATGGTTTTGCACAATCAAAATCAGTGCAACAAAGAATAAAAGGCAATCAAAAAGTTGGAAAATAATCTTTAAATCAAGTGTTTTAATATGTTTCTAAAATATACACAGAATTGAATAAAATTTATAAGACTTTAAGTTTTACTTCCCACTTGAAAAATAGTCAGAGGCTATTAAACAGGCAGTTTTCAGATGAAAAAATTAAGACTATCTATAATAAAATGAAAAAAGATCTAAATATTACTGATTGAAAAATGAAAATTAAAATAACTTTGAGCTGCCACATCATACCTATAAGATTGTCTAATATGACAGAAAAGGAAAGTAATAAAAATTGAAGAATATGTGAAAAAACTGGAACACTGATGCATTGTTAGTGGAGTTGTGAATTGATTCAATCATTCTGGAGACCAATTTGGAGCTTTATCCAAAGGCTATGCAAACCATTTGATTCAGTCTTATCACTCCTAGGTCTATATCAGAAAGGTAATATAGAAAGAGAAATGTACCTACATGTATAACAATATTTATTGCAGGGTTTTTTTTTTTGTGATGGCACTGATTTGGAAATTTATGGGATGCCATTCAGTTGGGAAATTACTGAACAAGTCATGGACTATGAATGTAATAGAATTCTATTGTTCCCTAAGAAATGAGGATAAGGTAGATTTCAGGAAAAAAAAAACTTGGTAAGACTTACATGAATTGAAGCTGAAAAATTTGACCAGAACCAGGAGAACTTTATGCTCAGCAACAGTAACGTGTGCAATGATCAACCATGATATATTTATCTTTTCTTAGCAGTACAATGATCCAAGACAATGTGAAAATATTCATGATGGAAAATTTTATTTACATTCAGAGAAAGAATTATGGAATATGATATGAATACAGATTGAATCACAGTATGGTCACTTTTTTGTTTTTTATGATTTTCTCCTTTTGTTCTGATCTGAAAAAATGACTGATGTGGAAATATATTTAACATAATTGTATATGTATAATCTATATCAGATTGCTAGTTGATTTGAGAATAGGGGAGGGGAATGGAAAGCGCGAGAAAAATTTGAAACTCAAAATCTTATAAAAATTAATCTTGAAAACTATCTTTACATGAAATTGTAAAAAATACAATAAGTGGAAAAATTGGTATTTTTAATTTGGCATTAATTGATAATTTTTAATATATTCTTTTTTATTTTTCTATGACTAGGCCTATGATCTAATCACTCTTTAAGGATTTTATTCCTTTCCAATTATATATAATATATAATATATATATATATATATATATATATATATATATATATATAATTATAATTTTCACTTCTATGGCCCTTCATTGCATTGTGGTTTGTAAAGGTTATGTTTAAAATTTACATTTAAATTTGCATTTGGCTGTGATATTTTTTAAATTAAAAAATATAAAATTTAAAATTTCTAAATTTTAAAAATTTAAAAATTTATTTGTTTATTATTACAATAGTTTTATTGTAAAAGTAAACATAATCCCCCTTCTCCTTACAAATATAGAGAAAGCTCAAGAAAAATAAGTGAAAGGAAAAAAATGTTTACTTCAGTCTGTGTTCAGCCTCTGGGATGGATTACAATTTTTTATCATATGTCCATCAGAGAAGTTGCTTCAATATTTTTCCCCACAGTTGCTGTTGCTTACTATATTTCCCTTCATTCTATTCCTTCACATCCTCCATTTATTCTATTCTCTCTCTCTCTCCTTTCACACTGTCCCTCCTCAAAAGTGTGTTCTATCTAACTACCCTCTCCCATGATCTTCCCTCTCTTTTATCACCTACACCCCCTTTCCCTCCCCTTGTCCTCTTTCTCCCATCCTTTTCTTCTCCTTTTTTTCCTCTATGGTAGGATAGATTTCTATACTTATTGAGTATATAATGTTATCTCCTCTCTGAGTCACTTCTGATGTCACTCATTCCCCCTTCGCTTCTTCCACTCCATTGCAAAAGCTTTTTTCTTGCTTCTTTTATGTGAAATATGTTAGCTCATTCTACCTCTCCTTTTCCTTTCTCCAATTCCAATACATTGACTCCATCACATTTAGTTCCCTCCCATGCCTTGTCTTCACATGCTTCTTCTAACTGCTCTGATAAATGAGATTCATATGAGTTATCAATAACTTCTTTCCATGCAGAAATACCAACAGTTCAATATCATTAGGTCCCTCATAATTTCTCCTTCTCATTCATCTTCTCTATGCCTCATCTGGGTCCTGTACTTGATCAAACCTTCTGTTCAGCTTTGGTCATTTCAATAGGAAAGTTTGAAAGACTCCCTATTTTATTGAATATCCTTTATTCCCCCTGGAAGATGATGTTCAATTTTGTTGGTAATTGATTGTCAGCTATAACCCAAGCTCTTTTGCCTTTTGCAAATCATTTTCCAAGCCCTATGAACACATAATACAGATGCTGCTAAATCCTTTGTAATCCTGCCTGTAGCTACTCCATATTTGAATTGTTTCCTTTTTAAAATTTTTCTTTTTTCTGTTTTTGCAAGGCAATGGGGTTAAGTGTCTTGTCCAGTGTCACATAAGTTAAGTGTTTGAGGTTGGATTTGAACTCAGGTCCTCCTGACTCCAGTGTTGGTACTCTATAAACTGTGTCACCCAGCTGCCCCCATTTGAATTGTTTCTTTTTGGTTGCTTGCAATATTTTCTCCTTGACTTGAGAGTTCTGGAATTTAGCTAAAATATTGGGATATATTTCAGAAGGTGATCAGTGAATTCCCTCAAATCCTATTTTGCCCTCTGCTTCTTGTATATCATGTAAATTTTTTTCTGAATAAATTCTTAAAGATGAAGTCTAGGTTCTTTTCCTGGTCATGACATTCAGGTAGCCCAATAATTTTTAAATTATCTCTTCTGGATCTGTTTTCCAGGTCAGTTTTTTTCCCCCAGTGAGATATTTCACATTTTCTTCTAGTTGTTCATTCTTTAGTTTTGTTCTATTATTTCTTTTTTTTAGGATTTTTTTTGCAAGGCAAATGGGGTTAAGTGGCTTGCCCAAGGCCAAGGTAATTATTAAGTTTCTGAGGCCGGATTTGAACTCAGGTACTCCTGACTCCAGGGCCGGCTCTATCCACTTCACAACCTAGCCACCCCTTGTTCTATTATTTCTCAATTTCTCATAAATTCATCAGCTTCCCTTATCTCCATTCTACACTTGAAGGAGTTATTTTCTTCAGAGATTTTTTTATCTTTTCTTCCATCTGGCCAATGCTGCTTTTTAAGGTATTCTTCTTGGTGACATTTTGATCTGCTTTTTCCATGTATTTTTTGTATCTACTTCACCAAGATGCTGACTTGGATTTCATGATTTTCCCATATCACTCTCATTTTTTCTCTACATCTCTTACCTGATTTTCAAAACTTTTTGAGCTCTAAATAGCCTGTTATCAATTCATGTTTTCCTTGAAGGCTTTGGATACAGAAGTTTAGATTTTGTCATCTTCTGAGTGTGCATTTTGGTCCTCCATGGGACCAAAGTAATTGTCTATGTCATATTGTTTCTTCTATTGTTTGGTCATTTCCCCAGTCTATGACTTGATTTTAACTCTTTGTTAAGATGGGGCTCTGCTTCTTGGGTAGTGAATGTATTTTCCCAAGCTTTAGAGGGTTTTGGAACTCCTCCCACCTCAAATCCTCCAAGGTCTTATGAGAAGCTCTGACTGTTCTCTTGACCTATGCTCTGGTCTGTGGATGACCATAAGCCCTCCCCTCTGCCCTGGAGTTGTGAAGTGGGTCCCTGCTCCAGTACAGCAGTAAAGGGACCAAGGTTGTGACTTGGAACTAAGTATGGACAAAGCAACAGAGACCTGTCCCAGGGATAGTGGACAGAGTCTCTGGTGACCCCCTTACAGCCTGTGGGCTGAGCACTTTAGAAGCAGCTTCTGGGTGGCTCTGCAGCCTTGCTTCTGGTTCACTGGGCTGTGTTGAGGCCTGTGCTGGCCCTGCTGACTGTGGTGGGGATGAGTTTTCTCACTAACTTTCCAACTTGTCCTTGGCATTTGCTGAGCTGAGAAGCCTGGA
This sequence comes from Macrotis lagotis, assembly GCF_037893015.1. Classification (NCBI taxonomy): domain Eukaryota; kingdom Metazoa; phylum Chordata; class Mammalia; order Peramelemorphia; family Peramelidae; genus Macrotis; species Macrotis lagotis. The sequence goes on from NC_133660.1 coordinate 199,961,412, forward strand.
ACCTGTCTTGCTGCCATGGATCCAGGAGCTCCCAGGGAGTCAGGTGCTGAATTTGCTCTGGCACTTCCTTGAGCCACAACATTGTTTCACTCATTCTTTCTGAGGGTTCTTCCACTCAAGAATTTGATTAGAGTCATGTTTTTAAAGCATTGGAAGTGGTCTGGGGTGGCGCTTCTGGAATTTCCTACATTTATTCCACCATCTTGACTCTACCTGTGAAATTTTTATGCCCTAAATAATAAATGATTTTTTTTTTGCAAAATTACCTTGTGAAGGTGAGAAAAAGGTATAATTTTTTTCTATTCCCATTCAGTTTGCTGCATAAGTCTGATATTTCTAATATTTAATGTTTCTGAATATCTATTCATCTTCTTGACTCCTTTCTTATTTATTTTATTGTTAAATTTATCTAATTTTGAAACAGGAAAGTTGAGGTCCTCCAGTACTATAGTTTTAGTATTTCTCTTGAAATTCATTTGACTTTTCCTCTAAGAATTTGGAGGTATAGTTCCATACCAATCAAACTTCCAAAAATTATTTTATTGAGCTAGAAAAAGAAATTACTAAATTCATATAGAGGAACAATAAGTCAAGAATAGTAGGGGGATAAAGGAAAAAAATGCAAAGGCAGGCAGCCTAGACATAACTTTTCTAAAATTTTGTTTTATAGCATCAGTCATCAAAACTCCTTACTACTGTCTAAGAAATAAAGTGGTGGATCAATGGGATAGATTAGGTGCAAAAGAGAAAATGACTATATAATTCTATTGTTTGACAGATACAAAGATTTCAGTTTCTGGGATAAAAACTCACTCTTCAATAAAAACTGTTGGGGGAAAAGGATGATTAGTATGGCAGAAATTAGGATTAAACCAACATCTCACATCTTATACAAGATAAGGTCCAAATGAGTACAGAATTTAGTCATAAAAGGTAATATCATAAGTCAATTAGGTGAACAAGAAATAGTTTACCTGCTAGATCTATTTATGACCAAAGAAGAGATAGAGAACATGATAAAAAACAAACTGGTTAATTTTAATTACATTAATTTAAAATATTCTGGCACAAACAAAATCACTGCAACCAACATTAAAAGGAATATACTGTTAGGAAAGTTTTTTTTTTTTTTTTTACAACTAGTGTTTCTAATAAAGGACACATTTCTAAAATATATAGGAAAAAATTAAATTTATAAAGAAAGAAGTCATTCCCCGATTTATAAATGGTCAAAGATATGGAAAGGCAATTGTCAGATGAAGAAATCAAAGCTATCTACAATCAAATGAAAAATTGCTCTAAATAATTATTGATTAGACAATGCAAATAAAGATATCTCTGGGGGTTCAGCCTCACACCTCTCAGATTGGCCAATATGATTAAAATGTTGGAGGGGACATGGGAAAACTGACATTAATGCATTGTTGGTGGAGTTGTGAACCAATCTAAACTTTCTGGAGAACAGATTGGAATTATATTCAAAGGGAAATACAAATCCAAGCCCTTTAATCCAGCAGTGCCCCATGCTAGGTGTGTATTCAGAAGAGATCATGAAAAAGGGTAAAAAATTCCATATGTATAAAATATTCATAACAACTCTTTCTATAGTGTCAAAGAACTGGAAATTGAGGGGATGCCCATCAATTGGGGAACGGCTGAAAAATTTTTGATATTTGTAGTTGCATAGGGATAGGATTTCAGAGAAGATTGGAAAGACTAGCATGAATTGAGCAGAACCAGAAGAACATTATCCACACTCACAATAACATGGGCTGATAATCAACCATGATGGAATTGTTCATTTTGACAGTACAATAATCAAAGACACCTTTTTTTTCTCTTTTAGAAATATTTTATTTATTTTGAGTTTTACAACTTTCCCCCAATATTGCTTACCCCGCCCACAGATGGTAGTCTGTTAGTCTTTACATTGTTTCTGTGGTATACATTGATCTAATTTAATGTGATGAGAGAAAAATCATTTCCTTCAGGAAGAAAAATAAAGTATAAGAGATAGCAAAATTTCATGAAAAGATAAGTTTTTTCCCTAAGTTAAATGGTAATAGTCTTTGGTATTTGTTTAAACTCCACAATTCTTTCTCTGGATATAGATGGTATTCTTCATTGCAGATAGCCCAAAATTGTCCATAATTGTTGCACTGATGGGATGAGCAAGTCCATCAAGGTTGAACATCGCCCCCATGTTGCTGTTAGGGTGTACAATGTTTTTATGGTTCTGCTCCTCTCGCTCAGCATCAATTTATGCAAATCCTTCCAGGCTTCCCTTAATTCCCATCCCTCCTGGTTTCTAATAAAACAATAGTATATATATATATATATATATATATATATATATATATATATATATATCACAGTTTGCTAAGCTATTCCCCAATTGAAGGACATTTTCTTAATATCCAATTCTTTGCCACCACAAACAGGGCTGCTATAAATATTTTTGTACAAGTGATGCTTTTACCCTTTTCCATAATCTCCTCAAGGTATGGATCCAGTAGTGGTACTGCTGGATCAAAGGTTATGCACATTTTTCTTGTCCTTTGGGCACAATTCCAAACTGCTCTCCAGAAGGCTGGATGAGTTCACAGCTCCACGAACAATATTAGTGTCCCAGATTTCCCACATCCCTTCCTAGGTTGATCATTATTCTTTCTGATCATATTGGCCAGTCTAAGAAGTGTGAGGTGGTACCTCAGAGAAGCTTTCATTTGTATTTCTCTAATAAGTAATATTTAGAGCAATTTTTTCATGACTATGGATTATTTTGATTTCCTCAGCTGTAAATTGCCTTTGCATAACCTCTGACCATTTGTCAATGGGGAAATGGCCTTTTTTTTGAACATTTTACTCAGATCTCTATATTTCAGAAATGAGTCCTTTGTCAGAAATATTAGTTGCAAAAATTGTTTTCCAAATCACTACATTTCTTTTGATCTTAGTTACAGTGGTTTTGTCTGTGCAATTTTTTTAATTTAATGTAATCAAAAATTATCTAGTTTTTTTTAATGTTCTCCAGCTCTTCTTTGGTCATAAACTGCTTCCTTTTTTATAGATCTGACAGGTAAATTACTCCTTGATCTTCTAGTTTGCTTATGATATTGTTTTTTATGTCCAGATCCTGTATCCATTTTGATCTTATCTTGGTATAGGGCGAGAGGTGTTGGTCTAATATAAGTTTCTTCCATACTAAATTCCAATTTTTCCCAACAATTTTTTTTATCAAAGACAGAGTTTTTATACCAATAGCTGGAATCTTTGGGTTTTTCAAATAGCAGATTATTATAATCATTTCTTGCTATTGCACCCAGTCTATTCTACTGATCCTCCACTCTATTTCTTAGCCAGTAGCAGACAGTTTTGATGACTGATGCTTTATAATATAATTTTAGATTTGGTAAGGTGAAGCCACCTTCTTTTGCATTTTTTTCATTAAATCCCTGGAAATTCTAGCTTTTTAATTTTTCCATATGAATTTACTTACAACTTTTTCTAACTAAATTAAAGTAATTTTTTGGAATTTTTCTTGGTAGGGTACTAAACAGGTAGTTTAGTTTTGGTAGAATTCTCATTTTTATGATATTAGCTTGGCCTATCCATGAGCAGTTGATGTTTGCCCACTTATTTAAATCTGATTTTATTTGTGTGAGAAGTGTTTCATAATTGTTTTCAAAACATTTCTGAGTATGCCTTGGCAGGTAGAATCCCAGGTATTTTATATTGTCTGAGGTTATATTGAATGGGATTTCTCTTTCTAGCTCTTTCTGCTGTATCTTGCTATATATATATATATATATGTATATATATCTTGAGTACTTATGAGGGTTCATTTTACATCCTGCAACTTTTCTTGGGATTATCTAGGTATACCATTATGTCATCTTCAAAGAGTGAGAGTTTTGTCTCTTCCTTCCCAATTCTAATTCTTTCAGTTTCTTTTTCTTCTCTCATTGCTGAAGCTAACATTTCTAATACAATATTGAATAGTAGTGTCAATAATGGGCATCCTTGTTTCACCCCTGATCTTATTGGGAATGCCTCTAGCCTCTCTCAGTTGCATATAATGCTTGTTAATGGTTTTAGATAGATACTGCTTATTATTCTAAGGAACAGTCCATTTATTCCTACACTCTCTAGTGTTTTTAGTAGGAATGGGTGCTATATTTTGTTAAAACCTTTTCTAGCATCTATTGATAAAATCATATGATTTTTGATTTCAGTTATTGATATAATTAATTATACTGAAAATTTCCCTAATATTGAACTAACTCTGCATTCCTGGGATAAATCCTACTTGGTCATAATGTATTATCCTAGTGATAATTTGTAATCATTTTGATAAGATTTTATTTAAGATTTTTGCATCTATATTCATCAGGGAGATAGTCCTATAATTTTCTTTTTCTGTTTTAACTCTTCCTGGTCTATGTATCAGCACCATATTGGTGTTATAGAAAGAGATAGGCAGAGTTCTGTCTTCATCTGTTTTTTCCAAAGAGTTTATATAGAATTGGAACCAATTTTTCCTTAAGTGTTTGATAGAATTCACTTGTGTATCCATCTGGCCCTGGAAATTTTTCCTTAGGAAGTTCAATAATGGTTTGTTGAATTTATTTTTCTGAGATAGGTTTGTTTAGGTCTTTAATCTCCTTTTCATTTAACCTGGGAAACTTATATTTTTGCAAATTATTACTTTAATTTTTTCCCCATTGGTGGTGAGTTCACCTATCTCATTTATGATACTAGCAATCTGGTTTCTTTCTTTCTTTTTTTTAAATTGAATTGACCAGAGGTTTATTAATTTTATTGGTTTTTCCATAAAACCAACTCTTGGCTTTGGTTATTTGTTCAATAGTTTTCTTGCTTTCAATTTTCTAAATTTCTCCTTTAACTTTTTAGAATTCCTAATTTGGTATTTATTTGGGAATTTTTAATTTGTTCTTTCTCTAATTTTTTTAAGTTGCATATATAGTTCATTGATTTCCTCTTTCTCTAATTTTGTCATGTAAGCATTTAAATATATAATATATCCCCTGATAGCTGCCTTAAGTAAGTCCCATAGATTTTGGTATGTTTTTTCATTATTGTCATTATCTAAGATAAAATAATTAATTCTTTCTAAAATTAGTTACTTGATCCACTCATTCTTTAAAATGGGGTTATTTAGTTTCCAATTAGTTCTGGGTCTATATCTCCCTGGTCCAGTATTGCATATGATTTTTATTGCATTATGATCTGAGAAAGATGTATTCACTATTTCTGCCATTCTGTAATTGAACATAAGGTTTTTATGTCCTTGTACATGGTCAATTTTTGTGTAAGTGCCATGTACTCTACAATAGAAAGCATATTCCTTTGTATCCCCATTCAGTTTCCTCCATAAGTCTATAATATCTAGGTTTTCTAATAATCTGTTTACTTCCTTACCTTCCTTCTTGTTTATTTTGTGATTAGATTTATCTGAATCTGAGAATGGGATGTTGAGGTCTCCCAGTAGGTTATGTCTTGCTGTCTATGTCTTCCTATAGATTCTTTCAACTTTCTCCTCTAAGAATTTTGATGCTATATCATTGGGTGCATACATATTTTAGTATTGAAATTACTTTATTGTCTATGCTACCTTTTAGGAGGATAGAGTTTCCTTCCTTATCTCTTTTAACACTATTTTTGGAGCTGCTTTGTCTGAGATAAGGTTTGCTATCCTTGCTTTTTTTCACTTTGGCTGAAGTGAAATATATTTTGCTCCAACCTTTTAGCTTTACTCTATATGCATCTCTCTAATTCAAATGAGTTTCTTGTAAACAGCATATTGTATGAATCTGTTTTTTAATCCATGCTGCTATCCCATTTACACACAAAGTTAAAATTACTAACTCTTTATTGACCTCCATGCTATTTTCCCTCTGTTTGTATTTTTCCCTTTTTATCCATATTCCCCAGTGTTTTGTTTTTCAATACCACCCCCTTCAGTGTGTTTTCCCTCCTATATCAACCCCCTCCCCTTTCTATCCCCTTTCACTTTACTCCTTCTTCCTTCCCTTCCTTCTGTTATTTCCCTTTTTTCTCCCCTCCCCCTCCCCTTCCCTTTCCCCCTTTTAATACTTGAAAGGTAAATTAAGTTTCTCAACTTAACTGAATGAGTTTGTAACTTAACTTTAAGCCAAGTCTAATGAGAGGAAGATTCAGGTTCTTCTCCCCTTCTTCCTCTCTATTGCAATAGATCTTTTGTACCTCTGAATACAATAAGATTTACCCCATTCATTCTCCTCCATCCTCCCATCTCCTCACTGTCCTCCCCCTTTTAAGGAGGTATTGCTTTTAAATCATTCTATCGGAGTCACAGAAAAGTCATAAGTGTCCATAACTTTTGGCTAAGTATATTTTCTCTAATATAGTTACAGTTTTCAAGAGTTATGAGAATCTTTCTCCTAAGTAGGGATATAGCCAGTTTCATCTTATTGGATAGCAGTTTTTTTTCCCTTTACATTTTGTTTTTTATTCTTTTCATGCGTCTTTTAAACCTCTTGTTTCATGTAAGAATTTTCTATTTACTTCTGGTCTTTTCATCAGAAAATGTTTGAAGTCCCCTGTTTTGTTTATTGTTCATCTTTTCCCCTGGAAGAGAAGGCTCAGCTTTGCATGGTAGTGAATTCCTAATTGTATTCCAAGCTCCCTTGCTCTTTGGAATATCTCATTCCAAGCCCTTTAATCCCTTAATGTTGATGTAGTCATGTCCTGTGTAATTCTTACTGTGGCTCCTTGGTATTTAAATTTTTTTCTTTCTGGGGGCTTGCAGGATTTTCTCTTTTATGTGTTAGTTCTGGAATTTGGCCACAACATTCCTTGGTGTTTTCATTTTAGGATCTCTTTTGGGAGGGGATCGATGTATTCTTTCAATAACTATTTTGCCCTCTGATTCCATGGTATCAGGGCAATTTTCCATCACTAAATCCTGTAATATTAAGTCCAGGCTTTTTTTCCCTCTTCAGTGTTTTCCTGAAGTCCAATAATTCTCAGGTTGCCCCTTCTCAATCTATTCTCTAGTTCAGTGGTTTTGCTGATAAGGTATTTTACATTCTCTTCTATTTTTTTTTGGGGGGGGGATTTGTTTAACAGTCTCTTGCTGTCTTATAAAGTCATTAGTTTCCACAGACTCCATTCTTTTTTTTTAGAGAAGAATTTTCTTCATTTACCTTTTGCAACTTCTTTACCAATTAGTCAATTCTATTTTTAAGAGTTTTCCATTTGACCAATTGAGGTTTTTAGAGAATTATTTCTTTTTGCATTTGCCCAATTGAGGATTTGAGAGAATTATTCTCATTTTATATTTGCCCAATTGTATTTTCCAAGGATTTGTTTGCTTGTTGCAAGTTGTTCATTTTCTCTCCCAAATTTTCCAATTGATTTTTAAACTCCTTCCTGATTTCATCAAGGAAGTCTTTTTTTGTGCTGAAGATCAGATCATATTCTCCTAAGAGTTTCTAGATCTCTCTGAGTTAGGGTCTTTTACTTCTAGGAATTTTTCTATGGACTCTCCATTCCATGGCCTTTCTTCATTTTCCTAAGACCTTGTGTAGGGGAGGAGCTGGCTCCCGGAGGATTTTTGTTGGGATCCCTAGAGGCTTTACTCACTGAGTTTACTAACTGCATGTGAGCTGACTAGTTGGGGGCACTGGTTCCATTTTCTGGAGTGTCTGTGACCTTGAATTGAGGCCCTCTTCCTTGGCCTGGAGGGCATGGTTAAAGTTGTTGAATACTTTGATGTTTAAACAATGGTGAGTTTTTCCCTAGGGCAAGATAGTTGCTCTAGCTATTCACTGCTCACTGAACTCTGCTGCTCACACTTGAGCCTGAGGCAGAGGTGGGCTGTGATTGTGTTTGTTCCTCTGGGACTAGAGGAACCGAGGGTTCACTGTCTGCAACTCTCCTGCACTGACACTCATTCTCCAGACCTGTAGGCAAGCTCCAGACTGTCTGTGCCACCACCAATGCCTCTGCTTCCCAGTTGGCCCCTGTCCCTTCAGCAGATCAGGCCAGTTCCACTCTCAATCCCTCAGGCTTTCACCCTGTCCTGTGCTCGCGGCAGACTCTGACCTCTGTGGCCAGGGCTCACCCTCAATCCCAGAAGACAATCCTTGAGGTAGATGTTCTTCTCCTAGCTTCTCTTTCTGGGTTTTGTAGATTGGATCTGTTAAGAGTTTTGTTTCATATTATTTATGAGGGAAGACCAGGAGACTTTAATATAGTGCCTGTCTTTTCTCCACCAACTTGACCTGAAGTCTCCAATTAAAGACAATTTTAAAAGACTTGTGTTGGAAAATACCATCCATATCCAAAGAAGGAACTGTGGAGTATAAATGAAGACCAAAACTCAATATCTTCAGTTTTTAAAAGTTGTCTTATATATTATGTTATTTTTTCTCTCTAATGTTTTTTTTCTGTACTTCCATTTGAATCTGATTCTTAGTTCACAACATGATGAATATGAATCTATGGTTAGCATGGTTATAAATGTAGAGCTTATATCAGATTGCTTTTGTTTAGGGGAAGAGGAAAGGAACAGAGGGAGGGAGGAAGAAAAATGTAAAACTTAAGACCTTGCAAAAGACATGTTTTGTAAAAACTACCATTGCATGTAGTTGGAAAAGCAAATAAAATATTAAAAACAGAATTTTGATATATGCCATTAATTACATATATTTCATATTGCTATTATTAACTGTCAATGTTTGTTTTTAGAAAGATGTAATATCCATAGTTATACCTTTAAAGTAAGTTTATTTTACATTACAATTATGTAATCTCTGGCTTTTTTTTGTAACTTCAACTGAAGAACAAAAAATTCTGTTCCAGTTCATTATTTTTTCTCTCAGTGGGTCTTTCTGTTTTATGTATGTTTCTTGTAAGAACATAGTGTTGGATTCTAGTTTTTAAACCATTCTGCCATCCACATCTCTTTTATGAGTTAGTTGATCCTATTCACATTTATATTTATGATATACATATTACCTTGTATACTATTTTCTTCTATTTCTCCCCCCATTTTAATTTGCTCCTCCTCCAAAGTCTTTTTAGCTTTTGTCCACTTTTTTAAATCCACCTTTTTAAAAAAAAATCATCCCTGATGCTCTTATCTCTTCCTCATCTTTCCTATTGATAAGATAGATTATTTATTATCCACCAAGTATGCATATGTGTCTGTATTTATGCATGATTTTTCATTCATGTTTACCTTTTAATACTTCTCTTGAGTCTTGTATTTGAATATAAATTTTTTTTTCATTTCAGATCTTATCAGCAGGAATACTTTAAAGTCCTCTATTTAATTAAATTTTCATTTTCCTTTAGCTTTCCTCAATAGCCAGTTTGTTTGTAATTCCAACTCTTTTGAATTTTGGATTATCATATTTCAAGGCCTCCAGTTCTTTAACTTCTAAATTGTTTTAGCATTTTGAATGGGTTAAGTGGCTTGTCCAAGCCCACACAGCTAGGTAATTATTAAATATCTGAGGCTGGATCTGAACTCAGGTACTCCTGACTCCAAGTCCGGTGCTCTATCCACTGCGCCACCTAGCTGCCCCTAACATAATTCTTGTAAAAACTTGAGTGTGAGTCCATTTTATAAATTGAATGATTTTTTTCTGTCTGCTTAAAATATTTTATCTTTGATCTGGGCACTCTGGAATGTGATTATAATATTTCTGGGAGTTTTAAATTTAGGGTCTTTTTCATATAATGTTTAATAGAGTTTTTCAATTTCTATTTTACCTTTTGGTTTTAAGATAATAGAGCAGTTTTAGAATTATAATATCTTGGTTTTTTTCTTTGATCTTGACTTTTTACTTAATCCAATATTTATGAAATTATCTGTCTCATTCTATTTTCCATAGAAAAATATTTTTCTATAAGAATTTTTACAATTTCTTCACTTTTTTATTATGACTATTTTATTATTCAAAAACTTTTAAAATTACTTTTTTGATGTCTCATTAGCTTCTGTTTGCCCAATTCTAATTTTTTAGGAATACTTTTCTTTATTGAACTTCTGTACTTCATTTTAGCTACACAGATGATTGACATTATCATTATCCATTTCAATAATCAAGAATTTTGAAATTCCTCTATCTACCTATTTCTCCTCCTGTGTCAAATTCTTAAAATGTTTTGCCTTCTCACCTCCCATCTTCTTATCACTTAATATCCTCCAGATCATCATTCCTCATTTAGTTTTCAATGCATTGTCTTCTAAATGTTGATTCCCAATTCAACCAAATGAACAATTAGCTGTGTTCTATGCTTCAATCTGGTAATCCTGTATCCTATCATGACTCAAATCTAAATTAGTCCCACCATCTGCTTCCCCCCAACCTTATATATTGCTCAACAGTGCTGGACAAAGCTTTAGTACTATACTGACTGGGTCTACAATAAATTAGTTATCTATTCTCAACTGGACTTTACTGACAATGACAATCATTTAACTCTTCTGCAGTTGATATTCTATCACGCATCCTATAAAGGTTATTCCAAAACATCTCTGTTGTTTTTTACTGACAAATTAATAGACCTTTATATGTCTGTGTAAGAATTAAGTAATGGTAGAGTTGAAAGAATTTTAGATAGATGCAAAGGAGAGCAGGAGAGAGAGAGAGAGAGAGAGAGAGAGAGAGAGAGAGAGAGAGAGAGAGAGAACACTAAGTACAGAAAATAAAAAGATAGTTGGCATCAAGAAGGTTACATTCTATTATGAGAAAATAAAATATATACAGAGTTATAAAGGAGGAAAATTATGAGCATGGAGAATGAATTGAACTGGAAATTAAAAGAACATGATTGAACCTCCTCAATAATATGGCTATCTTAGCCAGACTCCCCAGTCAAGAGATTTGGGCAATGGAAAGGAATTATCCAAAAATCAAATCTATTCTAACCCCTTCATTTTACATAGATGATGAAAGAGCACAGACTCAGTCAAGAAACCAGTTCATTTAAGACCTAGTGCAAGAGACAATGTGACATATCAAATAGAGAACATCAAAAAGATCTAGGTTCCATTCCCAACCTTGAAATATACTAGCTCTGTGATATGGGAAATCTATTATTCATTTAAGGGTACTTTATAGGTTGATAAGGCTAATATTTAAGCTTGTAAGTTACAGGATTGCCTTCTAATATGACTAGAAAAAATTTCCACATTGAGATCACTTGCATTAAATGAATTCATTAGTGCAGATCAAAATAAAATAAAATCTGTGTAAATGCACATTAAACCAGAATGGTTAGTCAAATGTAGTATGAGTCAGGAATAACTTTCTCATTCCCAAGCTTATGACCCAGTAGTTTCAGTCAATGGAGGACACTTTTTAGTAAAGTTTCATTATTTTGCTGAGTTGAAGCAATTCTTTCACAGAATGGGGACCTGAACCCCTGCATGGCAGCAATTGTCCCCAATACAGCATTTTCTCTCTCAGTTATTGGAATGATTACAGGGACCAGACCTCATTCAGTGCACATCAATCAATGCCACTTGATACAAAGACCTAATATGCTTTTCAAGGAAACATCTTAACTGCCTTCTATTTATTTATTTATCCACATATTAGATTTACAAAATTTCTTTTATTCAAAGAGCTTAGGGTGCAGCTCTTTGAGAGAAATAAACACAGAATTCATAGTATTATATTCTTGAATGCTACAGCATTAAAACAAAGGAAGTAGAAAAGTATGATATGATGGGAACTTAGAGTTAAAAAAAAACCCTATAACAAAAGTATCGGACTTTTGAGTCTTTAAAATATGTAGTGGTCTATTGAGGATAACTTCCATTGGCTTCAAAATCAGGATTATTAGATAAAGTACCTTAAAGATCATTTTGTCCAATTCCTTATTTGATAAGTGAGGAAACAAGATCTCGAGAGAAAATTTGGGATAAAGGAGAAGAAAACCAGATTATTTTTCCATTAGTTCCCTTGGGAAGTGGTAATAATTAACTTCTATCAGGTCTGAGCTTCTACATCTTATTCATAGAAGGACTTGTAAGATCACAATTCTCTTACTCTTTAGATGGCCATTTTCCAGTCCATTCTCAGACATAAGTGAAGGCTTTTAAGTTTGATACTGTCTGATGTAACTTGAGTTTAAAAGGATAGGCTTGCAGAGAATCAAGAGTTTTATTTCAGGTTATATTAATTCTATTCCAAATATATAAGAAATAATTACAAAAATATTTATATTCAAAAATAATCTTATCTGCTAGCCCTTCTGAAATGGAATTAACAGACATAATACAGTTTTGAATTCCACCTTCCATTTCTAATTTTCCTGTTCACTTGAAATTGGCTAGACAAGGCATCTTGTTTTGTTCTAAATTTATTTTTTTTTCTGGTTTAATCTGTGTTTGGGTTTTGTAGTATCTTTTGATTTAATCTAGTTTTTACAGAACTCTTTTTAAAATTAAAGGTATCATTAAGTTAGAACCAAGTCTGTACAACACAAACTTAGTGGGAGGTTTACTTAAAAATAATTTAGCTAGGCCTTCAACTCATTCTTGGAACATTGAGCAAGAAGGAAAATCTGTATTTTGAACTTTGTATTTGTGACTATGGTTTTTTAAATCTTACCTACATAGGAGTTAGCATTGAAAAGAAATAAAATACTGTCTTTTGTGGTAATTTATTCAACAATTTTACTGTACTAAATAATTGAACATAGAACTTTTATAATCCAGTGATTATTATGAATACATTTTTAAAATGAATTCTAAGAAAGAAATTCACTTTCCTTCCTGTGACAAAGTTGAACTTTTTTTCTTATGTGGGATATAGACAAACAAAAGACATTTGCCCTTGATAATGTTAAATTTTTTCTTAATTCTCTCATTAAAAGTCACAGAAGTGAGGGGCAGCTAGGGGTGCAGTGGATAGAGCACCAGCCCTGGAGTCAGGAGTACCTGAGTTCAAATATGGCCTCAGACACTTAATGATTACCTAGCTGTGTGGCCTTGGGCAAACCACTTAACCCCATTTGCCTTGTAAAAAAATATCATGAAAGAGATTACTTTCAATCAGTGTATGTACTATAAATTCTCTAGAAAATAGATTGGGTGTATCTAAATACATATATAGAGATACAAATTCACACATATATGGAAATGATGCTGCTGCTGCTGCTGTTGCTGATAGCTTCAAGTTTATAACACTTTTTACAAATAGTATCTCATTTCATTCCCAAAACAACCCTGGGACATAGATCCTATTATTATTATTACTATTTTACACCTGAGGAAAATGTGTGACTGAGGGAAGTTTTGATTTTGGCAAAATCATACAACAAGTAAATACAATTTTTCTGATTCAGAATTTGAACTCAGGTCCTCCTAACTTCATGTTCTATCTTTATAATACAATGTCTGGTAATATCTACAAGCATATAAAGCCTATGTGAATATTGTACATATATAACTACATATACAGATATATATATATGTATATATATATATGTATATATATATATATATATATATATTCATTTATAGTTATAAATTGACACATTAATTCCTATGCATTCCTTCTATAGAGGAGGAGTCTGAGGCTTTTGGAGGTCACTCAGCAAGTGACAGTCCTGCAATTCAAACCTAGGTCTTCTAATTCCAAATCAGTCTCTAACCACCAAATCATACACAAAGGTGTATTCTAACTCTAACAAGAGCACCTACTTAGCATTAAATACCTTGCTAGGCTTTGTGTCTACTGAGATAAAAAGAGGAAAACAATTCCTGCCCTCAAGGAGAAACCTGGAATTTGTCATATTTTCCTTCTCTCAGTTGCTCCTTTCTCCATCTCAGGAATATGATGAATTGGAATAATTATATTTGTAGGTTTGTGATTCTTTTTAGCTCTAAAGAAAAATGATCAGAGACTCAGGAAGACCACTAGAAAAGAAGAGAACTAACTCATCAGTAAGTAGTAAAAAGATCTTTCCCATTCAAATAAATACAATTCTCTATAAATATTGATCACCAAGGCAGAACAGGTGGATCTAGTCTCACCTCTTTTCCCCATACACCCCATTTAGCTTTAAGTTACCCTTTTCTAAATTAATTTTGAATGTGAATCAAACAGGATGAAGATGTCAAGTTTAGAACATTATGATTTCATGGTATAATATTTCTTGGGCTCCTAAGGCTTCCCTTCCCCCAAGTTCATGCCCAGAATCCATTTGGGAACTCAAGTAAATCTTTGATCCTTCTTCATTTAAATATACTGGCATAATATTTGCAAATAATATATTCTTTTCTATGGGAAATATTTCCAAGCAATGGGGACCAAAATCATCAAAATCACCGAAGGGTATTCAACTGGTAAAGCAATGTTTGTATATCACTGCAGACTGAAACAGGTCCCTTTCATAAATAATAATGAGGGACTTCACAAAAGCACTCCAGTCTTCTGCAGGGGCAAAGGAGGAGAAATCACTGAATTGTGGTCCTTCACAAATTCAGAGGAAGTGGAGAAGTAGATTGTTTTGTTTTGCTTTGTTTTCTTTGTCCAGTGGAATATAGTTAATCTCTAGAAAGTTTTCAACTTTTTGGTGGGCTTTTCTGCCTAAATCTCTGTCTGGTGTTGCTTCAGGACTGACAGTTTTTCTAAATTTCAAGTCAAACATTATAAAGTGAAATTCCTCTAAAGAAATCAACAACAGCAACAATAACAACAACAACAACAATAATTTCCCACAATGGTTTCTCCTCCCTATATTTTTCAGAATATTGATTTCCCTCAGGAGTTAACGGTATCTTTGACCAACCCTAATTTGGAATTCAAGCAGCATTGTAAAATCAGAAAAAAACCCCAACAACAATTATTTTTCTTCTTTCCTCTTTTTCTGACCCTTCCTATGTTGGAATTCACTGAAGCTAGCTTAGCATTTTCCTTCAAAATGAGCCTTTACATCAATACCAGATTTGTTTTGCTTTGTTTCCAATTTGGAGACATTTTTCTACATTAGGGTGAATAGGCTAAGATCTTGTCTTTGTTTTTATTTTTCTGGAAGAAAACTACAATAGTTTCTGAAGAAACTTCATTGCTTGATTTTTTATTATATAGTTTTTAGCAAAATGTGCCCTCTTCATCACAATCAAGGATTTTCTCTACCCTGAACCTGCTAGGTGGTCATCCAGCCTTTGCTTAAAGACTTTAAGTGAGGGGAACTTCATAGCTTTCTTCATTGACCTGCTCTTTTAGATATCTGAGGCTATTCACATTTCTAATTTTATGTTTCCCCCTTTATATTCTTCCTAACTTAGGGAGGGAGAATGACAGACTGGAAAGAACAATGGCTCCAGAGTTAGAGGACCTGACTGCATGTCCTTCATTAATGATTGTAAGTCATTTAATCTCCATGGGTCAATAGTTCCTTCTGGAAGTGGAAGGATTATTTTAGAAGGCACCTGAATGGGGTCTTTCTTAACTATAAATTTATAATCTATGCAATTTACTCTTCTTACTCCTGATTCTATCCTCTGAGACAAGCAGAATAAATCCAATTCCTCTTCCACATTATGACCTTTGACTCAACATACATACTTTCTCTATCTTATGATAGCTAATAATATTAACTAGCATTCATATAATACCTTAATGTGTTTGAATATTTGATAACTACTAGCAAGTGAGATATTAGGAAGAGAGAGTTTTCTTGCCAGGAATCCTTTTTACTAATGTTAATACAATGTGTTCTATGTGATGATAAAAAGAACAAAAATGAACCGAACATCTCTGGTTATTTTTATAGTCAATTCATTCTACTTTCAATTTCCTCCCTTCCCCACAAATGTAAGCTTTAAATAGAAAAAATCCCTGATTTATTAAGCTTAATATAACCAATGTTTGCTAACCATCTATTATGTACAGGGTACAGTCCTAGGTATTAGGAATTTTAAAAAAGAGAAATTGCCCCTGTCCTCAAAGAACTTATCTTCTATTAGGGTATATGTGTGATAAATCATATACACAGAAAAGTAAATACAAGGTTATTTGAAGTGTATACCAGATGATTTACTTCTGATTCTATATATTTTTTCCTAACTAATGCTCAATCATATATTTTACAGCATTGACAGTTTTTTGAAATACTGTCATTGTGACAATCTACAAATAGAAGGAGAGTTTTGATTAGATTTATTCTAGAAGTTTGGCAGAGTAACAGCAAAGAGACTGTGTGACTGGTAATATTTTTGTATACAGATGTACAGCTGGTTAATTATTCACTGAATCATAGGGTCTGTGGATAATTCAAAATGGCAACTTTGTGGAGGATCAAGTCTTTCCTTCCTGAAATCATATTAATGGAAGGTATTTTTAGTTCTCTCTATGAATGTTAAATTTACTGCCATTAATGTTTCCTATGGATATTAAGTCCCCCATAAATCACTTTCAACTTTGTCTTTCATTCTATGGATAGCATATCTTACATATAATTTATTCAATTCAATTCAGAATAAGAATTGTTAGTAACTACAATTTTTCATCTTCCTTTGATGGTGTTTCTAGTTTTATCCTCTTGTTAGAGGTGGGAGTTTGACTTATTTATGCCCTTATTGTGCTCTTCTTTTTCCCATATAAATCCATATCAAGTCTGGCTATAAGCTATAGCATTCATAGTGACCATAAGATGTCAAACTGTTTTAACAGATGGGCTAAACCATGCTGAGGGTAACTTGATGAAGTGATGAAGACATCACTCAGTGCTGACACTGATCCTTTTTGAAAACAAAGGGCAGATTGTAACCTCTACATGCTGTGCCATGATTTAAGAATTACCCTATCTTGAAGACAGAATGATCAACAGGTATTGAAGAAGAAGCTTCTGTAGGGGTGGCAAATGTTTCCAGATAGTTCCAGATAGGGAAAGCATTTAAGAAATACCATATAAACATATCTATAGCATGTAATAGGCTAACTAGTGGATTAGGTAACTTGTATGGATTTTTCAACTACTTAACCTTTGCTATGAAAGAAACCTTTGGCAACCTGGTGAAACCTGTAGATCCTTCCTCAGAATGATATTTTTAATGTATGAAATAATAGGATTATAAAAGAAGTCATTATGTCAAAATCTAGCTATCAAAATATTTTTTAAAAAGTTTATGAATTGGGGGAGGCTAGGTGGCATAGCGGATAAAGCACCGGCCTTGGAGTGAGGAGTACCTGGGTTCAAATCTGGTCTCAGACACTTAATAATTACCTAGCTGTGTGGCTTTGGGCAAGCCACTTAACCCCACTTGCCTTGCAAAAAAAAAACCCTAAAAAAATAGTTTATGAATCCCAGGTAAAAGAACACTTATTTTATAGTAACCCTTCTGAAACCTGAAGTACCTGAAGCATAGGCTCTTAATATATGTTTATTGATCCCTGGGTTTATTCTGCACAGGTTCATATCAGTGTGGACCCTTTCTTATATGTAGTCAGATGAGATGGTACTTCAGGAGAATTTGGTCTAAGATTGTTCCCTAACTGATCTTGATAAAAGCAGTCTTTTTAGCATGCACAGTCAAGTAATTACATTTTTTGACCACCTTAGAGCAAATAAGTTCTTGCAATTATTATGAGAAGGAAGAAAGATTGCAGGTTGATTAAGCCTACATATGAAATGTCCTTCAGGTTTTGGAATAGTACAATGCAAAGTAAACTGAATTTGGACTTAAGGTTCTTGGGTTTGAATCTTAGCTACACCTTTTTTCCTACCTATGGCTTTGAGATAAGCATTGAACAACCTCCCTGTATTTCAATTTCATAAATGAAAAGCAAAGGTTTATACTAGATGACCTCTCAGGGTTCTTCTAGCGCTAAATCTTATTTTTGATTTATCATCCATTGGCTTCAT
This sequence comes from Macrotis lagotis, assembly GCF_037893015.1. Classification (NCBI taxonomy): domain Eukaryota; kingdom Metazoa; phylum Chordata; class Mammalia; order Peramelemorphia; family Peramelidae; genus Macrotis; species Macrotis lagotis. The sequence goes on from NC_133660.1 coordinate 199,979,310, forward strand.
TTTGTGTTCAATTCAGTAAATATCAAAATTTACCAAGTGCTTGATACCTTGGTACTGTTCCTGCTCTCAGGAAGCTTACAACCCAATAAGAGATATAAAGTAAGAACAAATGTAGCACAATATAAAATAGAATGTGATCAACATTTAGCAGAGGCAAAAACCATAGTGGTCTCAGAGATCTGAGAAAGATGGCATGCAACTAGCTTCATCAGGAAAATTTTATATATACGCCATTTTGAAATATTTTAAAGAAATTGTAAAACTCAAACGATATTTTTGATGGTGACATGACATTCAGTAAATAGTAGGAGAACAGTAACCAACACAGAACAACTGAGCCTTTGCATAAGAATATTGAATTTGGAAGATCTGAAATTTAGGGCACTAGTTATATTTTTCCAATTGTGTGAAAACAGAGAGTTTTGCACCAACTAGAAAGAAAAATAAATGGAAAATAGGAAGGTATCAGATTATAGTGAGCTCCTTTCCTTGGATGACCTCTATTATGAAAGGTTTTTTCAACCAATAGTGCACTCTCTTGCTCTGAGCTCATTATTTGGTACTTTTGCCAACTGAAAACTTTCTTAGTAATTGGTCTCATTGTTATGCCAGAACCTTTTTTTAATGGTGGATCTATTTGGCATCATATAGTCATCACCATCTTCACTGCTACAAGATTTAGTTCCACTCTAACAGTTATCAAATTTCACCTTTCTTGGACAGATTTATCAGAGGTTCTCCTATGAATTCGGATGTTAGAGTCATCCTTTAAATTCTGTTTCCTTTTCTAAACAATAGTGGTTGTGTTTGATTAATTATGTGGATTGTTAGAAATCGAGTCATGTCACTAAATTATAAATCAGTTAACTTAGCTAGATTCTCTCCCCTGCCATGCTGAGAGTATTGGAAGAACTGTTGAAACAGAGGTTCAGGATGAAACAATTGAGGGTGAGCTACCAGAGGAAATTTTGACAAATCATAATGGTTCAAAACATTAATGTAAAACAGCATAAAATCATTTGTAATTCCTCATTGATTAACTTTCTTGGTCGGGATTAATACCCTGATTTGTTTTACTGTCCTAATGAGGAGTGTTTAGGAATCAAGATTTAGTTTGCCTTGGAGGATTGGAATCAATTCAGTATAAGTAACGGAACAGAATCTACCTTGTGACATAGAGGTGAGTCTGGGAGCACATTTACTATGCCTCCTCCTGTTTTTGACTTCTAGTATTCTTCTCTCCTTAGGTTTTTCTTCCTTTGCAATGTTGCTAATAGTAACGGAGAAAAGAAGACCTGCTGATTTCCAGGCACTGCTATCTTTCATATAATATTAGCTTATCTAGACAGCAGAATACAAGGCCCAATGTTTATGTTAAAATTATTATCCATAATTCTCAATGAGACTTTAATTGCTTTAATTTCTGTTCTGAATATGGAGTCTGGGATGTATGCCAGGAATAATCTTTGAAAATAGGAAACACACACACATACACTCACACACACATATACACATATACAAAACCAGGTTTTGATTTTGCAAACATGTCCCTTGTTTAAGGGTTCATTGCATGAAATGTTGGAGCGTTATACTTTGTTATTTTAAATTTTCTAATGAATTCAAACTTCAGGGATCTTGCTGGAAACTATTCCATTGAAATGGTTGTTGATAACCCAGTGAAATATAAATAAAAATTTTCCAAAGTTATTTCATAAGAGCAACTTCAAAAAAATGATCAATTAAAAAATTTCTCTACTGAAGATGAAATACACACTCAAGTGACATATGAGAGCTGATGACAAAGCTTTGAACTTATGCTCCATATTTTATCCTGCCTTTCATAGAGATTGGTATGCTTTTGCTGCTGAATATTTGCTTTTGTTTATATTGAAATAGAATCCTCAAAAAAGGAAATATTAAAGAAAGTAAGTGTAAAATTTTTAAAAGAATGGGTTTAAGGGGTGGCTAGTTAGCCCAGTCAAAAGAGCGCTGGCCCTGGAGTCAGGAGTAACTGAGTTCAAATCCAGCCTCAGACAATTATTACCTAGCTGTGTGGCCTTGGGCAAGCCACTTAACCCCATTGCCTTACAAAAATCTAAAAAAAAAAATAAAAAATAAAAGAATAGGTTTAACAGTACTTTGTACATAATAAGAAAGAACAAAATTACAGCAAGGAAAAAATGAAAAATCTACATTTGGGATTAAAAAAACTAATGGTTTTTACAGCTAAAGTATGGAGATGGAGTGGGAAAGGGGTTATAACTACAAGTCCATTTGAAAAAGATCTAAAGGTGTATTCCAATTCAAATTCAATTTCACATACCATGATGCTACAGGAAGAAAAATTGAATACCATTATTGGCTTCAGTAATTGGGGCGCAGAACCTAGAACAAGGTGTTATATTTCTTCCCTTAGTCAGAACTTCTTTAGAATATTGTAAAAATTTTACAATTGTGGATACTAATGAGCTGAAACACATTCAGAGTAACAATACAACCAAAATTAGGAGTCTTAAGTTATTTAGGTACTGGAGATGTTTAGCCTGAAAAGTGAGAGAATATATTAGATTTCAAGACTGACAAGACTATCTCATAGAGCCACAATCAGTTCCTAAAGAGAAGAATTAGAAAACGATAAAGGTAGATTCAGACCTGATATAAGATCTAATATGTAGAATTGACTCAAAACCTTTGGTCATAGTATTGTCTTATTCCTTGGGGACCTTAAAATGGATTTTGTACATCTACTTTTCCTATAGGATTTCTAGACTAATATTGGACTGAGGTGAGGGGAATGACACATTTCACCTTACAAAAGTGACTTGTGTCCCCATGTCTCCTTCTGACAGGCTGTGGAACAACTGAGCAGAGTAAGCAGTGGCGAAGATTGTCTTTCTATAGGAAGTACAACTAGGGTCACAGGGACAGTTCTGACCATTCATGGCTCAATTAAATAGTTATTCATTTAGCAGTTGACTCCTTTGAGATAAAGTATGTGATAGAGCAAGAAGAATTTTTAAAGGTTACTTCTCTTTTTTACTGATTTATAAGCATTTTGATAAAAAAAACACTATGGATCAGAAGTTTTGTGTGGGTGGTACCTAACTGGCAATTGCTGTGTTTACCTTTGATTTGATTTAACTTTGTATCTGACAAAGTTACATTGGAGGAAGAGGGATGCTTTGAAGGTGTTTTTTAAAAAAATACTGGAGATAAATAGCTTGAGATCATCTTTCACAATCATTTTCACTTAGGATGACAATTATTGTAGAACTAAGTATTATCATGGCCTTTTAAAGCTCAGAGACCCTTAGCAGTTATCTAATCCTGGGTTTTTGTTTTTGTGAAAATGAAGATCAAAGGTTAAGTGATTTTTGTAAGACAGAGTCATAACTAGAAATTTAGGCAAAGAGGGTTGCTTCACAAAATGTATTTAATTTAACAGAGGCAGACTTACAATTCTAAGATAAATTTTCTAAGATAAAGTTGATTGTGACAAGAGCAATGCCTCTTCAATATAATAGTGGGCAGTGAGAGTCTTGGACAGAAACCCATGAGGAGGAGACTATGGGACAACAACTTCCATGGTTTGTGACTCCAGGACATAATGAGGTAGCTGTTGAAAATCTGCCCATGAGGAGGAGACTATGACACAACAACTTCCATGGTTTAGGACTCCAGGACATAATGAGGTAGCTGTTGAAAATCTGCCATGGAGAATGGGGGAAGGCCAAGGCATCTTGTTAGCACAGTGGATAGAGCACCAGTCCTGAAGTCAGGAGGACATGAGTTTAAATGTGGCCTCAGACACTTAATAATTGCCTACCTGTTTGACTTTGGGCAAGTCACTTGATCCCTTGCAAAAACCACAAAAAAAATGGAATGAGTGAAGGTCAAACAATATAGGAAAGAAAAATGAACATGGCCATGTGAGATGTTCTAATTTAAATGAATCATTCTTGCTAATTAGGATTAAAAGTCTGTTGTTTTCTTGATGTTATAGGTATGCAAATGATGACAATGTTCCAAATTTCAATGCCCTAGGACAAAATGCCAGTAATTCATCCCTAATGGTTCTGGTTCAAGATTCTGCAGCTTGAATGTGATGGAGACAGGTCTTTTTATTCTAATTTTATCATCACTTGGTCTATACTATAGAGTATTTCTTCTCCTATGAATTTGACATTCGAATATACTGAATGGCAAAACAAAAAAAAATACTTCGTTGATGCTGCAGTGGTATCAATGAATTTAAATATTATCAATAATTAGGAAATTTCCTATTCAGGAAAATAAAGATTCCAAGCCACAAGAATTGTGTGCACTTTTATGGGCTGTAAACTAAAGTTCTGGCATGAATAGGGAAGATAAATTGTGCAATAAAGAAATATAAGCTGTTAGCTAAGTGTCTTTCTAAAGCTTCACCTATTCACACATTATCTTTCAAATGCTTTCCCTTTTGATTTTGTTTCTCACCCCAAACCAGGCATTTTGACACACTAGGTTTCATGGTACCATCTAAAGACCCCAGATGAATTATGAGTAAAAATATAATAATGTGACTTTCTTTGATTGTTTGAGGAGGATCACTAGGTTGGTGGATGTTCAAGACCCAGTCTTGCTGTATTATTGATGTTTGAGATTGAGTTTTAAGTCCACTTACAAGTTATAAGGTTCTCTACTCATATCACAGACTCCCCAGAGCAAGTACACTAGGGTTCAGGGATTGCTAACAGCTTGAATGGATGAGCTTTGAAACATATATAAAATAGAGTGAATCAGGAGAAACAGGTTGAGGAATTCATCCTCTTCTCTCTGAGATAGCAATATTTCAGTTATATCCAACTTTTTAATGACACCACTGAGATTTTCTTGGCAAAGATACTAGATAGTTTGTCATTTCTTTCTCCAACTCATTTTACATCTGAGGAAACTGAGGCAAATAAGATCAAGTGACCTGACTGGGGTCACATAGGTAGTAAGTATGTGAAATCAGATTAGACCTCAGGTCCTCCTGACTCCAGGCCTTGAACTCTATCCACTGCATCACCTAGCTGCCCCAAATGAGATAACATGGTATAGTGGCAAAAGTCTTTAATTTGAATGAAGCCTGATGACCTTGGTTCAAAGCCTTGTTTTATTTCTGAAAAATCAAATAGAAGACATCCATACACTTTTCTTTGACTCTTCATATATAATAAGAGTATGGCAATAATTAACCTTTATCTCCTATGGCTATTTTGAGGAAAGTATTGTGTCAACTCCAAAGTGCTGCCAAAAAGCTCACGGTTATTAAATGTGTTCTCCTGCTGGGGCAAACTACATGCCTGGGTGAGATGACTGGAGGGCATCAGTTTATGAGTCATTCATAAAAATAAAACACCAGTCATTTGATTAATTAAAAAAAAACACAGTACCAGTGGCCACCATGTACCCAGAGGGTATTTGAACAGTCTCTTGATTTTTAATCTTGGCAAAACCCAAGTGGAAAGGAACCAAATGGTTAGCTCACCTTCCTCAGGCACCTAGATCCCTATTACATTAGAGATTAAAGGTCTCAGGTAAGGACTGACCCTAAACAAAATTATGATGAAGTGGAAAGAATTAGTTTGGGGGTCAAAGGTCATAGTTTCCACTCCTTTCTCTTATGCTTGCTGCTTGTGGGATTTTTAAACAAATCATTTTTACCTCTTCTTAGTTTCCTCATTTAAAAAACGAAGGAGTCAAATTAAATAAGTTCTCAAGTCTCATAGGCTCTCTTGTTTTGGCTCTTGTGCCTTCTCCCCTCAGGTACCACATGCCCCCGGGGCGGGGGGCTTCTCAGTCTTCAACTGTGACAACCCCCTATCTTCAAGGTACTATTTGAATAACTTCTACTTATAATGACTATACTCCTGGGTCCTACATATTCAGTGCCTTAATTTATTTTTCAAGATACTAATCAATTATTTCACAAGGTGATACTTAGATACAGATTTGTAAAGTGGGAAAAGGAGAATCATAGACAAAGTTGGAAGGTACATTGGAGATCATTTATTCTCCCCCCCTCTCTTTTACAACTGAGGTTTAGCAGTGCAGTGACTTGACCTAGGGAAAATAAAAAGTAAATAAGGCAACTGGGATTTGAACTTAGGTCCTCTGAATTTAGCTTTCAAGTTCAGTGCTCCTTCTACTGTACCACGTTGCCCTTTCTCAGCCTATTAGCTACTATGGTTTTGTCTGAGTCAATCTCTTTAAACCTCATTTTCTTATGTATAAAATGAAGATAGTGACACCCCATCTTAACTATATTCCATGAATGCTGTAAATATGAAATTAGATAATTGATATGAAAGTCTTTTGGAAGTAGAAAGAACTATTAAAATTTCAGCTATTATTCCTTTGAATAGAGAGCCTCTATTTGGCTCTCTGAACATTCTAATCATGTTTTCTGAATGTTTGACATTTTGAGCTGCTTTCTTCTCCAAAACAGAAAAAATGCATGCATTCTTGAAAATCTGACTAATTCTATTAATATTCTATTTGTCCCCCTACCAATGATCCTGTCTGATACTACATTAAGGAATCAGAATCCCATAATTTCAGAGTTAGAAGGGACTTCAGTTTCATCTAGTCACAACTCTTACCTGGCAAAGACCTACCACAAAGAAAGAGGTGAAAAGCCAGCCTTTATTGTGGGGGGGGAGGGGAGGCAATAGGGGTTAATTAATTTTCACAGGGCCACACGGATAGCAAAGGTCTGAATTTACATTTGAACTCAGGTCCAGGCTTGGTCTCTATCCACTGCACCATTTAGCCATCCCTAAAAGTCAACCTTTACTGAAAGATCTCTGGTCACAGAGAATTCACTGCCTTCTAAGATAACCTTTCCAATTATGGTTTGCTCTAATTGTTAGGATGTATTTTACTCTTATATTAAACCTAAATTTGCCTCCTTACAACTTCCAGACATTCTTTTTTTTTGTTTTATCCTCTGGATTCTAATCCCTTTGCCATATGATAGCTCTTTAAATACTTGGATAGCTATTGAAACCCCTCATCCCCACCTTATTGCTGAAATGATGTCAAAGGAAAATATGCTTGAAAATGTCCTACTTTATTGAAAAGACAAAGGAAGACTTGCATGAAAAAGCAAAGTGAAATGAGTAGCACTCAGAGAACATTGTATACAGTAACAGCAATATTGTTGGAAGAATAATTATGAACAAATAAGTTATTCTGAGTATTATAAATACTCAAATAAAGTGCAAAGAATCTACGAAAGAAGATCCTATCTACTTCCTGAGAAAGAACTGGTACATAGAAGTAGGCATAGTTTAATTTTTACATGTATTAATAAATTTGAGTCAGATGGTGGCCTTCTCTAATGCAGAGCAGGACAGGAGGGAGACAGCTTGGAACTGGAATATAATAAAAACAAAAAAAGAAAACAAATTTAATAAAAAAAGTCTTTAGATCCTAGTCCTGCAATGGGTCTGATATCCAAGGATCAAATTAACTGGAGAAGCTTATCTCTGGATAAGTTATAAGGTGATGAATTTTTCCTACTTAAAGTAGTTCAAGACGACCTATATACTAAAGTATAAAGGGGTTGCAATAAATATCAATGGAACAGAGCAATCCTTTATGAAGTATCATGGGCCCTTAATGTGTTTCAGCAAATCCTATAATTAATTTATTACTAAATATTGAGTCATTGGTATACTCACTGATATAACCTGTAACTTTATATTCATCCAGGAGGCTGTTATTATTTGCAAAGACAGGTTCCTCACTCAAGAATAGAGAAGCAGTTTATAACTTCTCAAATAAATTATTACTTCAGATGTTTGTTAAAAGTACATAATTATATTTCAGTAGGAATGTGGAGAGGCAGTTAATTGATGCAGTAGATAAAGTGCCAGCTTTGGAATCAGGAAGACTAATTTTCCTGAAATCAAATCCAACCTCAGACACTTACTAGCTGTGTGACTCTGAGTCAGTCACTTCATTCTGTTTGCCTCAGTTTTCTGATTTCCAAAATGAGTTGGAGAAGGAAATAGTATACCACTTCTATTTTTTGGAAAGAAAACCCCAAAGGAAATCACAAAGAGATTAAACAATAAATGATTATGGTGGAAAAAAATACTTAATAATAATTGGCCAAAGTGGATTTATTTCTCCCTTAATCAAATAGCACCTTTAATTTTACCTTATATATTTTCCTTCACTTCTTGGTTAATCTAAGGTCTGGGAATGGAATTTCACATTATTTTAGACAAGTGAAGATTCAATCTCAAAATAATTTTAATCAGAACTCTCTCTCTCTCTCTCTCTCTCTCTCTCTCTCTCTCTCTCTCTCTCCCTCTCTCTCTCTCCTCTCCCTCCTTCCTTTACTCATTCCCTCCTTTCCTTTCTATCCCCTCCCAATTCCATGGAAACAGAAAAATATTTTTTTTTATTTTAGGTTGAGAAAAATATCTTGCAGGTGAACATCTCAATCCAGGACTAATTCTATCTTTTATATACCATTTGTAGTATTTTTGCCTCAATTTGCCCATATTTTTGAGGTAGGGTGGGAATTTTTTTTGAAGTTTCAGTTTTATGGGACAATATGTTGGGCACAATCATTATTTTATTTGTCATTTTAATTTTTATAATTGAACATTGGAGTGGAATCTAGACACACAGTCAAAGAACTTTTGGAATTTATGGTCCTCTTGGTTGATATTTGATTCTAGTCATGAACATCAAAGATTCAGGTCCCTCTTTGCAATTGTAGGCAAAGAAAGTCCATCTGTTGGAAGGATGGATGGGGTGAATCATTTTATACCCACAGGACACTACAATTTTGAATTATCTGCAGACAGTCTGATTTAATGAATCATTCACTAGTGGTGCAGTCTCCACATCAACAAATCAACAAAGCCCACTACCTTCATTTGGCACACTCCTCAGAAATTACATTCTGGTACTTTAGGTGATGTCTCAAGTATTTGCTTTGCTTCCAACAACAGAACTTTTTAAGTTTGTGATAAAGGCATGCATTGACTCCATGAACAATCTAATTGGAACACTGATTGCTACCTACCAACTAAGAAGGTTGTCTAATATTGAGCAGTTAGGACCATAGCCTCCCAGCCTTCTCTTATCATGATGTGGATTACTACCTTCTTTGTATGATTAATCAGTGAAGACAATATGGTTATAATTATTTTATACTGGATGCTGCTTTTTGTAGCTGTAGATGCCTGCACACATCTGTTCATACTTAGTGGCAACTCAGTTCTCTCAGTATCATCGGTGATATGAGAATCACTAGAAATTAAACAATTACAGACATACCTCATTTTGTTATACTTTATTGTAATTCACAAATAATATTTTTATTATTTCTTTAAATTAACAGTTTCTATTTACTCTGCTTAAAGTAAGTCTATCTGTACAATTTTCCCAGCAGCATTTGTTCAGAGACTGTCACTTTGACACATATTGGTAATACTTGTAATATTTCAAACTTTTTCAATATTACCATATTGATTATGTGTTCAATGACCAGTGATCTTTAGTGTTACCATTGTCATTGTTTCAGACATCATGAATTCCATCCATATTAGAAGATGAACTTAATTGATAAGTGTCATTTATATTCTCATTACTCCACTTACCTGTCATTCCCTGGCTTTCTCTCTCTCTTCCTCAGACCTTATTTTCTGAGACCCAATAATATTGAAATTAGGCCAATTAATAATCCTAAAATGCCTTCGTAATGATTAAGTGAAAGAGTCAATCCATAGGACAAGCTTCATTACGGTCTTATTTTAAGAAATTGTCATAGTCATTCCAATCTTCTGCAAACTCTACCTGGCCAGTCAGAAGTCATCAAGACTGAATCAAGATCCTCTATTGGAAAAAAGATCATGACTCGCTGAAGGTTCAGATGATGATTAACCTTTTTTTAAAGTAATTAATTAAGATATACATATATATATATATATATACATATAGGTTCTTTTAGACATAATTAGACATAATGCTACATCCTACTCTTAATAATAATACAGTGCAAGCATAACTTTTATATTTACTCAGAAACCAAAAATATTAATGTGACTCACTTTATTGTGATGTTGTCTTTATTGTGGTTATCTGGAACCAAATTCACAAAATCTGCCTGTAGTTCTAAACAATTTCTAAGTCCCACAAATACCCATCCTACTTTAAGAAACATAGATATTGGGAAAAAGCATTAGAACTGACAGCTGACCTACTATGAATGATAATTTGCATCAAATAAAGATGCAGCAGAAAGATATTCATTTCTGTTTTTATTTTAACTTTTGTTTATTTAGTTATTTTATTGATGGAATGGAATGATTTCAGGGTTTCCTGCCCCTTCACACTTTGGGTCACTTAACCCTCACTTATATGTTCATGTCTTATTACAGTCTCTGAGATCAAATTTGTACTGATTAAAGGAAACATAAATACTTAATAAATTTTGAAAATTTGGCTCTTCAACATCAATTGTCCTTTGTTACTTGTTCTACTCTGACAAGGAAAACAGCATAATGAGGTGCAAAGAGTTCAAATCCTGCTGACAGTCACAGTCACAATGTTTCACCTCTCAGCCTTATGTGTCTCCTCTGGAAAATAGGGGAAATATTATTTCCCAGGGATATAGGTACTTAGTAAACACTTATTAACTGACTACTTTCACTGGTTACTTTATAAACTAAGAAATTCTAAATAACTTTAGACAGGAAAATAACTTCAGTGAAGACTGAAATAATTGCCATTACTTAAACCTCCATGATCATATATTATTTCAATTATAACTGATTTCTTCTGACTTTTCTAGACTTTTTATATATTCCTCCCTTTCAGGTTCTTAAAATCCAGAGATCTTCTCATTTGGGAAATGGGAATGAGAGGAGGAAAATCCCCAAAACTTAAGGGAAATTTCTCATACTTTACATCTGCTCAGGGGAAATGCTTTTAAATTTTCATCCCCAAAGCAAATAGATTCTGATATATTTGAGGATAAAAACCATTGTTTCCTATTTAAGAAATCAATTTATTGGGGCGGCTAGGTGGTGCAGTGGATAAAGCACCGGCCTTGGAGTCAGGAGTACCTGGGTTCAAATCCAGTCTCAGACACTTAATAATTACCTAGCTGTGTGGCTGTGGGCAAGCCACTTAACCCCATTTGCCTTGCAAAAAGTTAAAGAAAACCCAATTTATTGAACATTCACAAATACATCCATTAGAATTTAGGACAGGACAAGCTGTAAAAAATGCAGTTGATTATATTTATGTATATTTGTGTGCTGAAGATGCTGCTCTATCCCCTTGGATATTAAAGGGCTAATTATTTGTTGGTGGGGAAGGGTATTTCTCTGAGCATTTGTTGTCATCACTTCCCATTCCTTTGTAGTTTTGTATTCATCAACAGATCCTAAATTAATGGAATTGAGCTTTTTTTGTAACTGTAGATTAAGCAAAGTTCCATCTTGGTGTCAATATTCTTGCTGCTACTTCTTGTACTTGCTATCCAGACCATACTTGCAAAGCATATGGGTGGCACAATATTCTTAAGTGGGGCCTGAACCTGATGAAAATGTAATTGGGAAATATTTAACAAAATCAATAAAATATAATAAAACATAGACAAGATTAATATATGTGTTTTAAGTCAATATATGGCCTAGTTTTATTTGATTTTGACATTGCTATATCACTAGTTATAAAGTATGATATACTCCATGAGCAACTGGCTATAATATTGGGAATCCACAACTTTGACTAGCTTCTGTTGAGACTAATGCACCTAATTTTGATTTAGACCAAACAAGGGTGTGCTGGTAAATGATTAATATAGGCTCTCTGGGGGATGGGGGGAGGGGAGTACAATGCATCGTTCTCTTTACTCTGCATTACTAACAATTTTTTCATTATCTTCTTAAGTCTACACAATTGGCAAAACAATACATTAAGACCCAATTTGTAGTATTTCCTGATTCCCAAGATGCAACTGCCCACCCTGGAAATTTACTAGTTTCAAATGAGCGCCAGTATTCTGCTGGAACTAAGGATCCAGGGATCTTGGAGTCTTGGTCAGAGTAGCTACCAATTTGAACTTCAAATAGCATGCGTGCGACACACACACACACACACACACACACACACACACACACACACACAGAGGTAGCAAACATATATATTCCCTTGGAGAAAGATTCAATGGAAACTATTTTAGCACATAAATATTATAGAGGAAATATCAACTTAGTGGATATAAGGGAAAGTAGTAATTCAGTAATAAAATTACACATATAGAAATGACTCAGAGGTGACAGTTTGCTTCAGGAGAAGGCGAACTGACTCTGGAGTCAGGGTACTTGAATTAAAATTCTTCTCCTAATGCTTACTCCCTATGTGGCCTTGGGAAGTTCCCTTCTTTGGCCTTAACTTCCCAATTTTCAAAATAAGGTAGTTTGGTTTAAATAGACTTATAAGATGACGTCCAGCTCTACTGTACCTCCTTATGATTAAAATGGAATTGCAAGACAGAACTGGAGTCATGAAGAGTCATCTTCCTGAGTCCAAATCTAACCTCAGATACTTATTAGTTATGTGACCCTAGGAAAAGACATATAACCCTGTTTGCCTCAGTTTCCTCATGTATAAAATTAGCTGGAGAAAGAAATGGCAAACTACTCCACTGTCTCTGTCAAGAAAATTGGACAGAACTGAACAATGATTGAACGGCAACAAAGTCAGTACTGCATCCCAGCATTCAAAATCTGTTGTCTACTCTGATCTTTTATCCCTGCCAGAGATTTCAAGTTAAGTCTAACTATTTGAAATGGAAAATGAGTATTTGATTTAGTGCTTATTATTTGGACATATAGTGGCTTTCATACTCTTGTTTTTTTGTTTGTTTGTTTTTATGTTTTTGCAAGGCAATGGGGGTTAAGGGACAGCTGGGTAATTATTATGTGTTTGAAGCTGGATTTGAACTCAGTTCCTTCTGACTCCAGGGCTGGTGCTCTCTCCACTGGTCCACTTAGCTACTCCCTACATATTCTTTTCTGATCTTCTGTCTTTGATTTGATCTTTATTACCTAAGCATTCCCTAGAAGAGTAATCCACTTCTAGGCTCTCTTCCTCCATATTGACTTTCTGATTCTGGCCTTTTTTTTTTTTGAGTTCAGATTTTCCCCATGCCTTTCCTCCATGCTCCACCTAGACTTGACCTGGTATCTAATGTCTGATTTCTTGTCCCTTTCTCTAGAAACAATAACTACTTATTTTGATAGGAAAAAAGACTTTTGTTTTGAAGCTTTGTGGGTTGTACAATTTTTTAAATAAAATATACCATCCTCTGTATGTTTCAGCACCTCAACTTTAGTTTTGGTATTGCTTTCCAGTGGTTAATGACCCTGTCTATGACATGACAGAGAATGTGGTTGAAAAGGTTAAAAAAAGTTCATTCCATTGGATATGTCATCTAATGTAATGTCAAATATGTGGAAATAATTGATACCATGGAGTTGAAATGTCCAGTTGATTATTTGAAATTTTTTTCTTCTTCTCCTTTTCTTTTCTCCTACTTGTTTTGGCATAGGATTTAATATAATCAACAACTCAAGAAATTTGAAGTTCCTCCTCAGTGAATATATACCAGTTCTTTTTCAGAGCTACCTAGAATTTTGTTTTCCATACAAGTGTTTCCTTGTGATGTACAGGCTGCATTCTAAGACTTTATGGTATTTAATTCAAGTTTGTTCTCTCATAATGAGTTAAATTTGGAGGCTGAATAAAAAAAGTGATTATTAAAGAAAAATTTAAGGATATTAAGGAAACTATGTGCCTGTATTCGTGTGTGTATATGTGTATGGTGCTTGTGTGTATTATTTGAATAAAGATCATCTGAACAAAGAAGTAGAACTTGGACGTGGGTATGATTCAAAAGATATTGCTCAAAGTGAAGTCTTTTGTTCTCAATCAGCATGCAAGGTTGGAAGCATTATTTCTATCCTACAAAGTTTTAAAATAACATCAACAAACTTACTCTATTGAAAACTAGCTCAATTGTTTATCAAAACATGATGCTACAGTGATTTTTCTTTATTTATGGAATAAAATGTTTGGATATAAATCATTTCAAATAAAAACCTATGACACATCATAACCAAAATCCACAATAAATTTGTTAAGCCTTATTTTATGATTTCCTCATTTATAACATTGTTCCTATAGCACTAACTGCCTTCCCCTCCTTCCTCTATAAAGTCATTTCACTAAATATCATATTTTCTCTGAACAAATTAATCATTCTTGGTGCTGGATGTTTGAAACTTTCATAAATAATCATAAGTTACTCAATAAATTATACTAATAACACATAAAATGAAAATGTTATACTTGCTATCATTTCCACAAAAGTAATCCATACAGTTAAAAGTAAAATATCTTAATCCATCTTAAGTAATCAGGAAAATGAGACTAGAATCTGGAAAGCACACAGAGAATTTTCTCTTTTTTCAATTCAGACTTGTGATTTCATTAGAGTCGGTGTAAGCTCCATTCACCAATGTATATTGGAATGCTTCTATCACTTAAAATCTGAGAGACTTGTGGGGGACACTGAGAAGCAAAGATGTTTTTTAGGCAAATCTTGAATTCAATTTTTCCAGATGCCAAATATACACCAGGATATGTCATGCAAAATATATGGAAGTGGTCAAAAGGAGATAGCCTAATAGGATTCCTGATAGGGACCATCTAGCCCATTTACAGAGGAGGAAACCAAGACCGAAACAAAGAAGTTAAACAATTTAACCAGTCATACATTGCTTCAGAGGCAAGACTTACACCCAGGAAGAATGGAAATTTCCTCATTTCAGTTTTAGAAGAGTTAAGTATTGCTATTTTTTGCATAATTTTCCTTTTCTGTTTCACAAAACTGGTTTTGTTGCCCCCCCCCATTGCCTCCTATTTTCCTCCCTTTTACTCTTTTTTTTTGCAAGGCAATGGGGTTAAGTGACTTGCCCAAGGCCACACAGCTAGGTAATTATTAAGTGTCTGAAGCCGGATTTGAACTCAGATACTCCAGACTCCAGGGCCACTGCACCACCTAGCCACTCCTCCTTTTACTCTTTAAAATATTTTAAAGACCAATATTGTTTTTCCTTTTTTGTATCAATTTTTGTTTCAGTCTCAGTCTTCCTTTTTTTTCTCTGGATTCTGCTCCAAATCTCAAAACTCAGACATACTTATTTTTTTCAGGGAAACTTACATTTTGGTGGACAAAACATTGATCATTAATCTACAGATATCTCTAAAACTGCTGGTGTCAATGAACTGGAATGAATATTTAGAGACCAGGCCAAGTATTTGCTTTCCCTTTTTCTATTTAAAAGCTTTCAGAGATTACTCTTCGTTTTTGAATTTTTTTTTTTCACTTGAGGATCTTAATGAAGCTGAAGTCCCAGTAAAAATGGTTTACTGTGCTGGAAATCTTCAAAGACTTGGTTGGAGTACCTTTTGCAAATGTGATTTCCTGCACTGGTTTCTAAAGGAGGCAGCTGAAGCAACCATTCATAAAATTTCTCTGCTTAACTGTAGTGATGCTACCAATAATGTCAGATATGACTCAATTGAAATAAAATTGGGAATATTTGAGACCTATAACAAAAATATACAGGAGAGAATAATCATAATAATGTAATATTATTAATAATAAAATTTTCTCTATGAGTACCAAATGATTGTACTGAAGAGGCAAAGAAATAAAATGATCTTTTTTGTCATCTCTGATTGTTCTTGAAAGGGCTAGGCCTAATAAAAAATTGTAAAGGAGTTAGCCTTCATGTTCACTCTTCCTTTTCATCTCACTCCTTAAGGGACTCATGCAGGATCTCCATATAAACTATGGCTGTTTAGGCCCTCACCTCTACTTCTAAATGACTTAATTTTGGTTTTTATTCAGATAATTCTCAAATATTTATATTCAGTTCTATTATCTCGAATTTCAGTACATGATAACTTGCTTTTTTGGACCTTTCAAAGTTGTTATCCCAGAAGCATCTCAAACTCAACATTTGTAAATACATTTCATTTTACACTCTCAAAGACATCCCACTTCCTAATCACTCTATTTCAGCTGAGGATACCACCATTCTTGTAGTTCATGATAGCACTTTTCACAAGCTTGTCTTTCCTGAAAAATTTTCCAACTTTTCAGACATAATTGTCCTGTATTTTGAACCTCTTAGATCTTGTACTCATAAAATCTTATACATACTAAATTGTGAGATGATAACAATGTTTGAAGTCAGAATATCTGGATTCAAAATATTCTATTGTGATAGTCATTCAAGTCATACCCACTAATCAATGGGCATCCCCAAAGGCTCTGATATCATTACTGTTCTTTTTCACTTGGTATCCTTAGAAACATACAAAAGGTTCTCCATGATAATTATATCCATATTTACACATCTGGCTCTAAACTTGTTTCTGAATCCCAGCATTACCTTGCCAACTACCTATAGAAACCTGAAGGCCCAAAGACGTTTCACAATCCACATGTGCAAAACTCTTTGTTTTACTTTCCTACATCCACCCTTTCTTGCAAACTCCCCTTTTTATATCAAGGACACTGTCAACTTTTTAGTCCTTTAAATTTGTAACCTCATTGCCATCTGGAATTACCTATTTTTAACCTAAATAGGCAAATAGTTGTCAAATCATCTTGTTATTTCTATCTCTACAACATCTCTTAAATATATTCTACTCTCTGTGATCACACAGCCACCACTCTCATTTAGGTCCCCATTATCTCTTGGTTTACCTACTGCAGAATAGACTCCTATTTGGTCTACGCAATGTCATCCATTCTCCCCAGAGTTTTTCAAGTGTTTGTTTTTTTTTGGTGAGTCACAAGTCTGATCAAATTCTAGATATTTATGATATTTAAAGCTCCTAAAATATAGCCTTATTCCATCTTTCCAAACTTTTTACCCATAAATGCTTTTCACATTCTATAAGATATAGACATATTGTCATTCTTGCCATGCCTCACCTGCATTATTATATCTTTGAATTTTTGCCCTTGTTGTCCCCTAGGTTTGAACTACTCTTTACTTTCATCTTTTAGAATACATGGTTTCCTTCAAAGTTCAGCTTAAATGCCATCTTCTTTACTAGATCTTTCCTGGATCGCCAGCTATTAGTATTTTCTACTACCAATAATATTTGCTTTGTATGGTTGTTTGGTTTCTTTATTTATGTGTTCATATGATCCCTTCAAATGTAAGTTCTTAGAAGGTAGGGACTTTGATTTATCTTTCTACACTAGTTGGTCTCTGAAGTTTCTTCCAACTCTAGATACATATAGTCTTATGATCTAGGTTTAAATATTTACTCGGCAACTTGTTGTTCAATCTTTTTCAGTTATACATAACTCTTTGTGATCTCATTTGAGTTTTCTTGGCAATACCTTACCAAATGGAGTAACTCACCGCTTCTTTCTTCAGCAGGTTTTACAGATGAGGAAACTCAGGCAAATGGGGTTTAAATAATATGTCCTGGACAAGTTAGTAAGTTTTCGTGACCAGAATTGAACTCAGAAAGATGAGGGTTTTTTTTTTTTTTACTCCATGACATTCTATCTAGCTTCCTCCATCTATTCTGCAATCTACCATCTTTGGCAACTCATAGTATTTATCTGAGTCTGTTTTCTCTTCTGTAAAATAAATAATTTGGACTGGATTGTCTTTAAAGCCTTTTCTTGTTCTTGATCTATGATTTTATCAGATGGGAAGTTAATTAAATATGTGACATACAGATTTTTCAGAAAGAGTAGATAATTAATAAAGGTTCAATGAATTGAAATGAATTAAATAAAATGTGGGGCTCCCTTTCCCACCTTCACTTTAAAAGTGAGTATATACAGAAAACTTTATTCACTTATAAATATAAATATATATGTGTATATATATATATATATATATATATATATATATATATGAGTATTCAAAACAGTATAGTAGTATTTATATTTAATGAAATTCTGGAGTAATAATAAGAAACACTCCTAGGTCCAAGAGGTTGGGGCAATGTATTCATTGCCTTTTCCACAAAGATGTTCTCTGTTCTAAACCCAGGAACATTGTCCAATCAGGTTCAATTTGGGGGGAACCTGATCTCTAATGAGTGGTATGCTATGCTTAATTTTCTCCACTCTTTGGCTTGTTAAACCTCTACTTAAGTATCCCCAAGGACAACTAAAAAAGCAACAACAAACAACCTTAGGTTTTTGCTCATATATAGGGCCTCCTCTAAAAAAAGGTGGGAGGGGAGGGTGAAAGAGAAGAAGAGTATTCAAAGTACAATATGAATTAAATATAGGACACAAACATTTTATCTCTATAAAAGGAAATACTAAACATGGAGACATTGAAGAATGACTTAAAACAGGAGTCAGCTACTTAATGTATAACTACAGTTCAAATGTATTGATATTTATAACTCCTCAGAACATAAAGTAGTTTGTAGGACTGTTGATTAGGCATTTTAAATTTCATCCCACTTCAACAGTATCCAAATAACTGCTTACACATGTCTTTCCTTCATTTCTTTCTTATCTAACCTAATTCATTCAGATCACCGAATGAATTTTGCCTTAGTCAAACTGAGACCTGTTAAAAGACCTTACCTTAAGATTTTCCATTGCATCCAAGGCCATCTTCCTTTTTACTGATTCATATTTGGCCCCTGGCCTCAGATGACTCTTGAAGAGAAAGTGAGTCTTAGCACAGCACTCCTATACTTAAATCCAATTCACTTGTATGTCATGGCATCACATCCCTGATGACATGATCTCCTTCAACAAATGAAGGGTAAACAACAACCATATAATATCTACTATGAAAACAGATAATCATTTAATCAGTGGTAATCCTCTCTGATGCAAGAGTTTCCCTGATTTTCAGCTAGTTCTGTTCTTTAGATCTAGGACTCTAGGACCTCAGGAGGTTATCTACAAGCTTGGTCATATCTGCCTCAAGGCTGAGACAAAACAAAGTAGAAAAAGTTAACCCAACCCATTCATTTTGCAGATTAGCAAATTGCATTTTGCAGATTAGCAAACTGAGTCACAGAAATGCCTAGTGATTTGCCCAGGATCACATATCTAATAAGTATCTGAGATGGAATTCCTTTGAGTTTTCCTGGCTCCAAGCCCAGGACCTTATCCCTTTACCATTCTGCCTTCTTCATTACCCTGGCACAATGACAAATCCAAGCATTTTGAGAAATTTGTTGTAATGGAATTCAAACTTCAGCAGTAAGTGAACTTTTTTTTTTTTTACTTGGGTTGCTTTCAAAAAATCCCAAAGGATCTCCACCTCTTGCCTCCTCCCTTTTTTTTGAAAAGAGCCCTTTGCCTTTGGATATACAAGTAGCACAGGTCTTGAAGAAACATTCTAGTCATGCAGCTTTCTAAGGAAACGTTGTTGCCTTGTAAATTGATACACAAGCCTGGTAACAAATCCTATTCGTCTAGCTATTTAACTATATACTGCCTCTGGCTGAAACCTTTTCTGCATTTTCAAATTCTCTTTAAATAAACTGATAGCTCCCTGGAGGTTTAATTCAACACTTAGGTGTTTATCATCTTTCTAAATGTGTGTGAACCTTCTTTTCTACTGAAGGTGAGAGTGAATGGAGTGGACAGCAGATCTGTCCTTGGGATTTCAGGTTAGCTTTATGAGTATTTTTTGATTATGCAAAGGAACTTCCATCATGTTAACATCTCATACATTTCCCATGATGCATGTTTTAGGGTCAAGCTGTTGGATGCAACAAATGTAGCACATGAAGTCAATCGTATTGGGAACAGCTTTGGCTTTTGCTATAAAGTGGTTGCTCATAATTCTTAAGTGCAAAAATGCTGTTTGTCTTTTATTAAGTGGAAGAAAGCTGTCCTTTATTTTTGTGACTAAGCAATATAGTTTGAGTTTCTTTGCATGTATTCATGCAAAGCTGTTGGTATAGTGGATATTTGTATGGAACATCATCTTTTCTTATTTATTTTCACTATTAGTTCAAATACAGGATGGCTCTCATTCGGGAAATATATCATCAGCAAAGAAAATGGGCTGGCCATGGAGCAAGAAAAAGCTGGTAGATCACTGTGTTCTCAATTGGTACCCTGAAGCTATCAACTTTTGAGAAAGGCCTCCAATACTTCAGTTCAAACCTCCTTATTTTAGCATAAGATACAGAGAATTGCATAGTATGGGCCAATGTCAATAAAATTTGTAGGAGGGATTACTACCCACAGTGATGAAATTACAGCATCTGTTAGTGTTTTGTAGTATTTAAATATTCCCAAAATGTGATCAAACTAAAAAAAAAATCCTAGCATTTACTTTAAGGGCAATTCTTCCTTTGTACATGTGAAACTAACATTTTTTTAAAAAAATTCTTTTTATATAATTCTCTGTAAGAAATAGATCAAATGGCTAATCAGTCCCACATAGTCTTCTCACATGTATTTAAGAGTAATATTTACCCTTAAAATATTTATATATTTTGGATTATTAATTCAAAGGCAGCATGGAATGATGGATAAGGATTTGGCCTCAGAGTCAGAAGGTTGTAGTTTCAAGATTTCTTTCTGCCAAATATTGACTGGATCACCATGGACAAGTCAACTATTACTGTAGGCTGAGGATTATTTTGTTCATCTGTAATTACCTACCCCAAGGAAAGCATAGATCCATGCCACCTCACCACTAGAAATAGTAATTCTAGTGTCAATTAAAGTTTTAGTTCTTTCTGAAAGATTTAATGTGTAGTTAGTGATAATGGTCCTGCTAGTTATCCAAGAATTTTTTTGAACTAATTATCAGGGTAAGTTATGTGAAGATATAAATACTTTCCCCATGTTCTTCCTAAGTAATGTAAACACATTTTAGAACCTTACAGTATACATACTCTGCCTTCACTTCAAATATGCAAATTCAATCTATCATGTATGTAACCAGGGAAATAAGCCAATATCAACTGAGAGTTATGTAGAACTTTCTAGTCTACAAAGCATTTTAAAAAATTAACTTCATTGGATTATCACTTACATGAACTCCACAATTATTACCATAATTGTTATAATGATTATTACAATTATTACCTCCATTTTACAAATAAAGAAACTGAAGTTCACAGAAGTTAAGATATTTGTCTAGGGTCATAACTTACCAAATGTCAGAAAAATCAAACCTTTATTGACTTCAAGATGAGGGTTCTTCTTCCATTGTTGCATCTTCCTAAGAAAATTTGAAGAGGAATATATCACTTTAATTTGGAGGTGCAGGATTAAGAAAATTCAAGACTTGTACCTTGTTGTAGAAGAGACTGCAGAGGCAGAGGAGGAGAGCTTTTCAGGCAAAGGACGACATCTGTGTGAATATCAAGGGGTGGGAGAGGGCCACAAAGTCAGGAACATTTAACTTCCTAGTTTGGATGGAATATAAAATCCATGACGGGTAGAATGAACGGTTGAAAAAGTATGTAGGAGGTAAAGGCTTAAATGGTAGTTTTAGGAGTTGGTTTGTTTTCCTTGTTTTCCACTAAGGAGTCCCTGAATTGATTGTGTTGCGATTGTTCAAGGGAGTGACATAGTGACATCTGGACATTAGGAAGTTTAACTTTGGCAGCTGTGTGAAGGATATCTTGAAGTTGGAAGAGAAGCTACAGGCATGGAAATCAAATAATAGGTTGATATATAAACCAGAAGAAGATTGGGAGAGGGGGTTGTTTCATTAGGGCAGTAAAAATATTAACAAATAGAAAGAGGGAAAGGATACTAGGCATAAGAAAGAGGATGTTCCAATTCATTGGATATGGAGCATGAGGAAGATGAGGAAGACTGAAGTTAGGAGGATACCAGATTTATATCATGTTTTTGTGCTGTTATAGTTGTATGAATGGAATATTATCCAGACTGAGAGATATTGACTATACCAATCAGATTCCTGCTGAATTTTGTTAAAATGCCTAAACTGTTACCCTCATTAAGATAAATATTATGAAATGAGTACATCTCTTTAGCTGGAATTTTTCACCATTATTATAAAATATAGATAGGTTTAGGATTTGGACTTATGAGTTCATTGAATATGGGGAGTTCTTAGAAGGCAAACTGGCAACTTCTTAGGCATTTATAGTCTTGGAGAGTTATCTAGACCATTGAGAAACTGAGTTCCTTGGCCAAAATCATGCTCAATCTATCTCTTGGTTGGGTAGGTCTTGAACTCTCATCTTTCTGTCTGAGACCAGTTCTTATACTACTTATTTACTTAATATCTGACAACATAACTGTCTCTGTTGGACAAGGTTCATTAAAATTCCATCCAGAGGATTCTGTATTAACATACCTGTCAGTGATTTTTCAACTTTTTTGAGCACAGCAAAGGGATAAGATAATAGCAGAAATTAGGGAAAACTAAGACAGAGTTTAAAAAACTATCCATAAAAAATTTAAATATTAAAATCATAATACACTATATGTTTGATAACTTTTATAAATCAGATTTGCATTTACTTGTGTATGTAATTATAAGGTGTAGAGGTTATATTTTATTTTGTAATTTAAAAAATGTTAGTATTCTGAGATGTATCCAGAAATAGTCTCAAAAGACATCTCAGTTTGTATTTTTCTTACTTACAGACTTTAACAAATCTCAGAGTGAGAAGAAACTTCAAATGGAATTAAGTTCAATACCTTTCTGAAACATGAATTGTCTGTTACAACATTCATGAAAAGAGGTCATCCAGCTTCCATCAGAACACCCCCAATTACAATTCCATTCCCTTCTAAGGCAGTCTAATCCACTATTTTTGGATAGCTTCAATAGTTAGGAAATTCTTCCTTGTAATGAGCCAAAGTCTGATTGCATCTGGCTTCTAATCATTGCCCTGAGTCCTACCCTCTGAACCTAATCCCAGTAAATTTAATCTTTCCTTGGGTGTTCTCCATAGTTTCATTGTCCCTCGTAAAATGTGTTGTCTAGAGTCTAACACTGAATTCTGAAATAGGTAGAAGACTACTCTCACCTCCCACTTTTTGGACTACACTGATACAGTTTACAATCACATTAGCTTTGTTGTTTGCCTCAGCATACTGTTAAACTCATTGATCTTGTGATCATTCCACTGAAACCCCCTAGAGAGTTTTCACATATTCCATTGTCTAATCAGTACATAAGATAATGCATGGAAAGTACTTTACATTCTTTGAAGTATTATAAGATGTGTCAATAGTTATTTTTGTTGTTGTTCTCACATTCATCTTTCTCCAAGTCTCTGGTAACCCATAATTTACAGTTGATTTTCTTTAACACAGACCTAAAACTACATTATCTTTTCCTCTTAAGTGTCATCTTCTTAAATTTAGCTAAATAGTCCAACATGTCTGAGAAGATCCATCTCTCAATCTGATCCATTTCATGTTCTGAGTGATCCTGAAAAGTTATTTCTTTGATCATTTTCACAGTTATGGTTCCCTACTCCTTTTTCTAAATAGTCAGGGGAAAAATCTCTATTTCCCTGTGTGCCATAACATCTTTCAGAAGAGAGGGTGTTTGGGTACATGAATAACCTAGACCAGGTAATGTTTTTGGATGTTTGCTTTTTGCATCTCTTGTTTAAACAAACTAGGCATAATTAGTGCATTGGAAACATAACCATTTAAGTCATATCTCAGTAACAGAGCATCCAAGAATGAATTGTACAAGAGGAGAGGTAGGGCAGAAGCTGAATGATGGAGCCACCTAAGATTTCTAGGAGTGACTCCTCATATCCTCTCTGCAACTAGAGTATCTCCTGAGGACTATGGAAGCAGATCACTGTCCTAATGAAGGCCTTGGATTCAGATATCTTATTATTATTCCAATGTCTTAAAGTTGATAATTTCTTGGTTTGGATCTTGACAAATTTCCCAAGCACTATCAGAATGTATCCTGTATAGTACTGTATGATTTTCTACTATGGGTACACTGGCTTCCCACATGGAATTTCAGGCTGCTCTTGTGGTTATAAATGACCTGTCTCTTAAAATGCCATTACATGGCCTGCTCACCAAGCCTTTATTTAAAAAATACCAGTTAAGTCATGAATAGATAATTTGTACATTGTGCTCCTAGCAGAAATCAAACTGGAGGGGTTGATTTTCTGGTCCCCCCCAACTTAACTAATATTGTCATTGGGTTGAATTTGCCACAAAAGTATTGAAAATACTCCTTTGGGTATGAACTTATTCAAGTTAAAACAAAACATAAATGTGTATTTTTTCCTGTAAAATTCTAGGAAATTTGAGGAAAATAGACAATGAATAGATAATGAATTACTTGCATGGTAACAGTTCAAATGAAAAATGAGTATGTATACATGTATGTATCTATGTATGGAAATATATATATATATATATATGTATGCAAACATCTAAATTTATATCACAAAGATAAAGTATGTTAAAATTTTTATGTTGATATGAGTATAGTTATACATATACATGTAAATGCATGTGGGTATCTGTATATAATTATATAAAACTAGATAAAATTATAGCTTTTTTCTGTGTGCACAATTATTATTTCCATTAGTAGTAAAAATAAAATAATTTATCTAATTATTATAGGTATGCTTTTGATCATATGATAATGATGAAAACAATAATAATTGCATCAATAATCATAATCATTTTATCATCAATAAACATTGTCAGAACTGAATAGTTGTGTTTTTTTAAAACTGGTTTGATCATCTGAAATAGTAAAATGGACCAGATGATCACTAAATCTATTCTTGATGTGGGTTTATGAAAGCAACTTTTTCACTTAACAGATTTTCTTTGATATTTTTTGGATCTCTGATTCATGGAATCATAAGACAAGAAGGTTTCTCAACTGACTAGAAATAGGTTATTCCTTTGAAGGATGCCTAAGAAATTCAGTGTAATGGCTTTTTTGGTTTACTCCTAATCTTGGATAAAGTTGACTCCTTAGCTTTTTATGCCTCAGCCATCCTTATCTCTCTTAGACTGCTGCCTTGTCAGTAGTTCTCCTAGCAAAAGATCATATGTAATGAATAATCAGCTAGCTAGTTAGTTATTGTCCTTTATAATGGAAGAAGATCATGATATCAAATGAATGATAGCATGCCATGCACATTATATCGATTACAGTGAGGGGAATGTTGTGCAAAGAAATCCTTCTCATTAAATTTTCCAGAATTGTCATAACCCTGTGACCTGATATACTAGGAAATAGGACTTCTGGTGGTGGTCTCTTGCAAAAGATGAGATTTGAACCAAGTTTTAAGGAAACCATGAAAATTAGGTGACAAAGTTGAGAAAAAGAACATTTCAGGCATGAGAGAAGATCCTTTGAAAGGTAAGGAGACAGTGTGTGATGATGAACAACCAAGTCAGTGTCATTGGAACATAATGTATGCAGAAAGGTCTAAAGTATAAGAACACTAGAAAGGTAGAATGGGGTATGTTTGTAAAGGATTTTCAAAGTCAAATAGAGGATTTTATTCCTTAATTAAAAATTCGTTGATCCTGTCCTTTGATTCAACTATTTCCTACCTGAGATGAATAAAATGACAGACCTTGCTAAGACCCTGATAATTGAGTGAGGAAAGAAGGGTTTCCCAATGACCCTCATCTAGTTTGAATGCCAACTCTCCATTCTCCAAGATTCTCTTTAGACTACTTATAAATGCACTTTTCTTATCCCCTCATTGCTAGCACCCTTGTCCCTCAAATGGGATTTTTCATTTTTTGTATTTTCTTATCTATGTGCATATCTCTTCACATCTTTTCCTGGATGAATGCAAGTTACTTTAAATAAGTAACTTATTCATGTTTGAATTTGACTCTCTGGCATCTAGCACATTGCATTATATGGTAGAAAATTGAATTCTATCATTCCTAAGAAATTAGAAGTATAAGTTTTGGCAAGATCATAGTCCATTTCTGAAAATATTTTTTTTCTTGATGTAACCTCTTTCCAAAGGGATAAGGCCTTTGATTTGCTTCCTTTTCTTTTGACAGAGGCTACCCATATTGCTCCTGGCAACATTTCTTCCTGGGATGTTGTGTAAATGTTTATTGTAGCACTGGTATGCATGAATACCCAGCTATTTCTGGATTACTCAGTTTCATTAACCCATTTTAAATCTAGTGAAAACTGATCAATTCAATTCTATCAGCACAGTGGTCAGACCAATGATGTAAGTGGTTGTGTAGTTGTTGCTAGGATTACTGTTAGAAGAAAGCACACTTTCTACACCCATTGCCCATATGGATAAAAAAGTGTGTGGGGAGATTTGTGAGCATATATGTAGGTTTTAAATAGTTGATTTTTTATACAGATTAATATATCTATACATTATTATATATTATATGTATATGTACATATATATATGTATATATATATGTAATTAGACTTTTTTGTTTACTATTGAAAGTGCAGGATAGTAAGTATAGTGTGTATTATACCCAGTACACCTTGATGAAGGCATTTATCCTAAGTGACTCAGGCAACTCCCTTAGCATTTATCTATTAAATCTCATATAGGTTATAAACTGAAATAAAATGAGATGAAATGAGATTCCAAAAGTTGTTAGCACAATCTCTGGCATGTAATATATAGTTAAATGTTTGTTCCTCACTGTTTTCCATTAAAGAAGGAAATTTCTTGTATTGACAAAAATCACAGATCTGTTCTTATTCTTGTTTTGAAAGCCAAGATAACAGTCACGGAATGCATGGGAAAGGTGGAACATTGTGATGAAGATGTGTGGCACTTTGAAAATGTCTGTCTAAGATACATAAAATTCTACAGCAATATGCTTCCTATAACCATGAGAATTTAATGAGCTCTTCTAAAACTGCTAACACTCCTAATATTCTGTATCATTCAATTTCACAGACTGGCAGAACTGCCATCTTTTTGTTCATAATTTTATATTGACTGTTTAAATTTTTTTGACATGAACCAAATTTAGATTTTATTGTAGCTGCATAAATATTTAATTTTGGTGAACTTCTGGATGTTTTAATATTTCTGGTCTATTTGATTTTAAATGTCTCCTGTATATCTTCAAAATCCTCTTGCAAATTTCTAGAGATGGGAGTAAACTACAACAGCAAAAAAAAAAAAAGATTGAAAATGGGATGATCCTTAAAGATAGAAAGGGTTCAATGCAGGAGTCTTTTAACATATTACCTATAAACCCAAATAAAGTACATTGTTAAAGTAGCACAGTGATAATAAAAAGAAATTTTGGAAGTAAACTGTTTCTTTGTTTTGTGAGTCTGAATAATGGACATTTATTTAAAGGGTAGATGTCAGTGTATGTATTCTCAGAGTCTAGGCTTTTGTGTAACTTGATATTAGAGCTTATTCAGGGCATTTCAAAAGTCTTGGTGCATTCTAAATTATTAAAATTTAAAAATGTACTGATTTAAGGAGTAGCCAGCTTGCCCAGTGGTTAGAGCACCTACTCCTGAGTCAGGAAGAGCTCAGTTCAAATCTGGTTTCAGACAACTATTTAGCTATGTGACCCTGGCCAAGTCACTTAACCCTGATTGCCTCCCAGAAGTGCACTGATTTTCATGTCACCCTATGTACACACACACATGTGCATATATGTGTATGTATGCATGTATATAGTCTTAAATTATATATGTACATTTAAATGTATATACACACATAAGAATATGTACATAAATACACATATATCTTATGTATACACATACATTTATTTCACATCTTTCATATCTATTTTTCTCCCACATATGAAGCTAATTCCTATTTAACATTTGAAATGCTTAACATTTTAAAATATTAATTAAGAATTTTGTCTGTTCAGTTTTTATATCCAAACTTTTTATTCCCCTTTCCCCAGGCAATTTTGTTTAAATAAAACTGGTTTTACCACTCTGTTTTCTTCTCAGAGTCTCTCAGAGGGGAAATTAATTGAAATACAAAATGGAAAGCTAAAGAAAACAAGTGAACTCCTGTGGGTCCCTCAGGTTCTTCCATTTTCACCAAAGATGTTTCCGCTGATGAATAAGAGCCGCCTGGTTTCTCCAAGCTATGGTTGCTGCACACTGCAGTGGATGTCTTTGCTTAAGGAATTTCTCAGAGAAAACAAACTGTGCTTGTAAGTTTTGAATTCCAGAAGAGAGATGAGGCGAATTCTCTCTCTCTCCTCCTCCTCTTCCGTTCCCTTTTCCAAATAACAGTGTCAAATTGAAACCAAAGATTGTTGAACAAACAGAAGCAAATGAAAGAAATATTGAATTTGTATGAGCTTCTTACAGAAATACTAACCCTAAAAACCAAATCCAGAGTGAAGACAACTGAATCATATAGCAAATGCAATTTGAAGCAGAAGAGGGAAAACACATTCACAATAGAATGATAATGATGGATATGAAGAAGATACAGGTGTGTTGAATACGGGGGAGGGAACTCAGGCTGTCATCAATATGATGCATAAGCTGGTTCATTTATTGATCACAGGATACATACTTTTATACTCTACATTTATGTAACCAATTACATAAGCGTTTTAGCAAGCATTTTTTTCACATGCATACCTTGTGTATGTCTTAGGTGATTGTTTTGAGAACCAAACAGTGTTTTTTTTCCTTAGGTTTTTGCAAGGAAACGGGGTTAAGTGGCTTGCCCAAGGCCACACAGCTAGCTAATTATTAAGTGTCTAAGACCGGATTTGAACCCAGGTACTCCTGACTCCAAGGCCGGTGCTTTATCCACTACGCCACCTAGCTGCCCCCAAACAGTGTTTTGATAAACAAAGTGCAGAAGGTAATTATCTCAGAATGTGCTATCTATCTGAGCCTGGGAATACACCTAGTTAGCTCAGACATGCAGCTACTCCCTTATCTAAGCTCTGAAGTACATCTTGCTTGTTAAAGCACATAACTATTTCTGTGTTAACCCTCCATAGCTCTTAGCCTGGAACACATGTGACACAACACAGGTGTAGCAAGGCGATTAGTCACAACTCCTAGAAATTTCCAGTTTTGAAGACCTTTCTTGAGTTTTAAAACCACTTGAGTTTATAAACTACTTTCTGGTGCAAAGTAATTTTTTTTTAGTATCCACTTATCCAGACTGTGGAACTTAATGAGCCACACATGTTCTATCCTTCTGGCCTTTTCTCTTGTCTATTCTTCGTGCTAAGATTGTTTAGTGGGAAGAGAAAGAAGCTCCTTCCCCTAAAAGTATTTCCAAACTTAAGAATCTTCTTATTAAACTGATCCACCAATGGAATTTTGGTAACTGCTGATATTTCTCTAGTTATTTTTAAGTTCCCAGAAGTTTGTTTAATAAGTTTGTTCAGCCAATCATCTGTTTTTTTCTTGTTCCAATAAAAATGATAACACCTCATAAAGACATCACAGGGTATAGGACAGTTTGTTTACACTTTGAAAACTTCACCTACACCCTTATAATGATTACATTTAATGAGGCAAGGAGAGCACAACCTCCTTTCTTACAGAGATACAAAATAAAAACTTTTTCAATCATTTCCTTCTATTCCATTACAATAGTCAGTTTAATTCTCACAGGCTAAAATAGAGCAGGGAGCAGGAAGGGGAAAAGAGCAGGGCAAGAGAGTAATTTATTGAACTTTATCATTGTATAGCTTTTGCTTTTAACTAATTGATCTATCTATCCAGGTATTAAATTTTCTTGATTTTAAACAGATGGAAAATTAAAAAATACCAAAATAATTCTCTCAGTTTGGTGCCTTGAACACAAATCTCATACTGCCTCACCCTTCCAGGCCTATTTTATCCACAGTGGCTATATGATTGACATCTATTTATTCATCAATATCATTATTTAAAACATCAGTGCTGACTTCTGGCCAAGATTGTGAGAGAAGCAAAGAATTTTGTGAAGCTCACCTGAATTTCCTAAACAAAGAACATTTAACAAGCCTTATAACAGATTTTGGAGTGACAGATTTCATAAAAGATCAGAGCAGAAATTCTTCCAGCAAAATCTGTCACAGAAGGAATGTGGGTATACCAGGATTGAAAGTGGAGACCCAGCAGACTGAATTTTGCATGCTGAGTTGTGGACAGGTGGGTTGGGAGAGCTCCAGTGTGCTGGGAAAGTTCTAGTGCAGGTATCCAGGACCTCCATACAACCAATATGACTGGTTTGGACAGCCCAATCTGAATGATGAGTCCTTAGTGTTTCCAGCCAGGAGTCACTAAAGTTTCTAGCAGGGAGGGCCTGATGTTCTAGCCCAAATAACCCAGAGTTAGCCCCAGATGTTCCCACCTTTCCTAATGACCCAGGGAATGGGTAGCTGACTGCTCAGCACCAAAGATCAATAGAGTCTGTGGTCTTTCCAGTCTATTGCATTGACTGTATTTCCTGAACAGACAACCCCGAGATAGCCCCAGGTGTCCTC
This sequence comes from Macrotis lagotis, assembly GCF_037893015.1. Taxonomy (NCBI): domain Eukaryota; kingdom Metazoa; phylum Chordata; class Mammalia; order Peramelemorphia; family Peramelidae; genus Macrotis; species Macrotis lagotis. The sequence continues at coordinate 200,009,830 of NC_133660.1, forward strand.
ACATTTCCCAAGGAGCCAGGGAGTAGGTTGCTGATATTCCCATTGTGGATAGTTCAGAGAAAGAGCCTCAGGTATTCCTTTACAATTGGTCAATGAATAACCCACTAGAGAATCTAACATTGAGTGCTCCAGGCCAGTAAGCAAGCCTCTAGGGTTCTCAGGAAGGTCTGTGAGTCAGCCCCTCTTCCACAACATAAGAATCTTGGGATAGAAAATAAATCCTAATTAAAATTTTAAAAAGTCAGTGAAAAGCAAGATCTTCTGAGAGTTACTTTGAAGATAAGAATGGGCAAATCACTAGCTCAGAAAATAGAGGGCAGAAGGATTGTTAGATATGAAGCTTCAAAGGAGAATTATGAATTGGTTTACAATCCAGAAAGACTTCTTAGAAAAATTTGGAAAGGAAGTTAAAAATCAATTTGAAAAATTGGGAAAAGAAATGCTAGAGAAAATCTACACTTTGCAATAAAAAGTGACAGAAGAAGAACAAATCTTTCAAAATATAATTGGACAAAAGGGAAAAAAATAACAGGTCCATTAAAAAATAAAATTGACCAAGTGGAAAAACAAATGAGAAAGGTAATTGAAGAAAATGACTCCTTGAAAAATAGGTTGGGACTAGTAGAAGTTAATGATTCCATGAGACACCAAGAATCTGTTAAATAAAATTTTAAAAAACTAGAAGAAAAGGTAAGAACAAAATAGACCAAATTCATAAAACAACTGACCTGGAAAATAGATCCAGCAGAGATAATTTAAGAATTATTCAATTTCCTGAAAGACATGATCAAAAAATAAGCCTGGATAACATTTTTCAGGAAATTGTCAAGGAGAACTGCCCTGATATCCTGGAACCAGAGGAAAAAATAGTCATTAAAAGAATTCACTTCCTGAAAGAGATCCCAAAAAAGAAAATGCCAAGGCATATTGTAGCCAAACTCCAGAATTATCAGATCAAGAATCCTGCAAGTGGCCAGAAAGAAGCAATTCAAATACCAAGGAGTCACAATCATGATTACATAGGACCTAATTGTATCAATGTCAAAGGATAAAAGAGCTTGGAATATGTTATTCCAGATGGAAATGGAGTTTGGATTGGCACCAAGAATCAATTACTCCCCAAATTGAGCATATTCTTTCTGGGGAAAAGATGGATATTTAATGAAATAAGTAGCTTCTAATCTTTCATGATGAAAAGAGCAAAGCTGAACAGAAAATCTGATCTTCAGTCAGTATAATCAAGAGATCCATGAAAAGGTACACAGAGAAAAAGAAAAAAGACTGCCATTCAATAAAATTAAACTGGTTATAACCCTTCCTGGGAGTAAGATTCTCATAACTCTTGAGAATCATTTTATTAGAGGGAGTATACTTAGGCTAAAGTTATGGACATAAGTTGATTTTTGATGGAATTCTTCTAAAAATTAAGACCTAAAAAAAGAAGGGATTTAAATGAGATAGGAGGAAGGCAGAGGTAGAATTGGGTAAATTAAAGTTACACGAGTGGCAAAGGACTTATTTCAATAGAGGGAAAGAAGGGAGGGACTGGGAACTGCTTAAATCTTACTCTTATCAGATTTGACTCAAAGAAGCAATAATGCATACATCACTTGGCTTTAGAAATTTATCTTATTCTTTGAGGATATGGAGGGGAAAATGAGGAAGAAATGAGTCATTGTTAGAAAGAAAGGAAGGAAGAAAGGGAAAAGGGGAGAGAAGGAAAGGGAGGGTCACTGATAGAAGGGGAGGCAGTTGAGGGAGGTGGTATTCAGAAGCAAAACACTGGAGAAGAGGGATAGGATAAAAGGAGGGAGAAAAGTATAAATAGAGGGGACATAGCATGGAAAATGAAAAAGAGTTATCAATTATAACAATGAATGTGAATGGGATGAACTCTATCATGGATGAAGTAGAAGTGGATAGCAGACTGAATTAAAACCCAGAATCCTACAATATATTGCTTACAATAAATTTATTACATGTTTGAAGAAGAGATATAAACACAGAGTAAAGGTAAAAGGCTGGTAAAGAATATATTATACTTCAGTTGAAGTAAAAAAAGCAGGGCCTGCAAACCTTATCTTAGACAAAGCAATTGCAAAAATAGAGATTAATCAAAGGAATAAGGAAGGAAATTATATCCACCTAAAAGGTACCAGAGACAATGAAATAATTGCAATACTAAAAATATAGAAGAGAATCTAAATAGGAAGACATAGACAACAAAACTATACCATTGTGGGATCTCAATCTCCATCTCTCAGAATTGGAAAAAAGCTAACCATGAGACAAACAAGAAGCAAGTTAAGGAAGTGAATAGATTATTTTTAAAAAGTTAGATTTGATAGACCTCTGGAGAAAATTGAATGGGGATAGAAAAGAATATAACATTTTTACATGGCACCAACACAAAAATTGACTATGAATTAGGGCATTAAAAACCTTATAAGAAAATGCAAAAAAAGGCAGAAATATCAAATGCATCCTTTTCAGACCATGATGCCATAAAAATCATAGGCAGTAATGGATCGTGGAGAAATAGACAAAAAATTAAGTGGAAGCTGAAGATCCTAATTTTACTTTTTAATTTTTTAAAATTTTTAATTTTTTTAATTTTTTAGGTTTTTGCAAGGCAAATGAGGTTAAGTGGCTATCCCAAGGACATACAACTAAGTAATTATTAAGTGTCTGAGACTGGATTTGAACCCAGGTACTAATGACTCCATGGCTGGTGCTTTATCTACTATGCCACCTAGCCGCCCAAAGATCCTAATTTTACATAATTAGTGGGTCAAACAAAAAATTTAATTTCATTAATGATTTTCATCCAAGATAGTGAAAATAAAGAGACAAAATACCAAAACTTGTGGGAAACAGCCAAGGCAGTTATTAGGGGAAATAATATATCTCTATTAACTTACATGAATAAAATTAAGAAGAGATCAATGAATTGGGCATTCAACTAAAAAAGATAAAGAAAAAATTTCAAATTTAAAATTAAGGGTAGCTAAGTGGAGTAGTTGATAGAGCATCAGCCTTGGATTCAGGAGGACTTGAGTTCAAATCAGGCTTCAGACATTTAATAATTACCTAGCTGTGTAACCTTGGGCAAATCACTTAACCCTATTGCCTTGCAAAAAAATTCCAATTACATACCAAATTAGAAATTCTGAAAATTGAAATAGAAATTAATAAAATCAGAAGTAAGAAAACTATTGAATAAGCAAAACAAAGAGTTGGCTTTATGAAAAATGCCAATAAAGTAGATAAACTTTTGGTTTATTTGATTAAAAAAGTAAGATGACAACTAGGTGGTACAATGGATAGAGTATAGGCGCCAGAGTCAGGTGGACCTCAATACAAATATAGCCTAAGGAACTTAATTCTTACGTAGTTGAGTGACCTTGGCCAAGTCACAACCGCATTATCATATAAAAACAATGCAAAAAACAATTGAAGCAATGCCCATGAATTGGGGGATGACTGAACAAATTGTGGAATATGAATGTTATGGAACACTATTTTTCTATAAGAAATCATGAGAGACAAGACTTTAGCATAGCGAAAACACTTATAGGAATTGATGTTGAGTGAAGTGAGAAGAATCAGAAGAATATTATAAACATTAATAGCAACATTGGGTAATGATCAACTATGATTTACTCATTCACTTCAGCAAGAAAATAGTAAAAAAGACAATTCTATAAGACTTTTTTGTTTATATTATTATAATAATCTTGTTGTGAGAGTAATATAAATTCCCCCCCCCAAAAGGATGAGAAATCTAAAGAATAGTGAGAGAGGAAAAAAAACTGTATACTTCAGTCAGTTTTCAGATTCCAATGTCTCTGTCTCTGGGATGAGTTGCCTTCCCCATCATAACCACCAGAGAAGTTGCTTCAATTTTTTTCCCACAGTTGCTATCACTAGCTGTATTTCCCTCCACCATATTACTCCCCACTCTCATCTATTCTATTCTCTCTCTCCTTTCATCCTGTCCCTGTCCAGAAGTGTGTTGTATCCAAGTACCCACAATCTTCCCTCTCTATTATCACCTACTCCCCCCCTTCCCTCCCCCCCCATTCCCCTTTATCACACCCATTTCCTCTCATTTTTTTCTAGGATGAGATTGATTTCTATTAAGTGTGTATGTTATTTCCTCTCTGAGTCATTTGTGATGAGAATGAAGGCTCACTCATTCCCCCTAGCCTTCCCCCATTCCAACATTGTAAGAGCTTTTCCTTGACTCTTATGTAAAATATCTTAGCCCCTTCTTCCTCTCCTTTCTCTTCCTTTCAATACCTTCCTTTATCACCCATTGACTCCATTTTTTTACTACATTGTACCATTATATTCAGCTCCTTCCTGTGTCTTGTCTATATATTCTCTAACTGCCCTTATAAAGGAGGAAGTTCATATGAGTTATCAGTATCCTCTTCCGATGAAGGAATACAAGCAGGTAAACATCATTATGTTTCTCATACTTATTCCTTCTCATCCACCCCCTCTATGGTTCACCTGAGTCCTGTACTTGGAAATAAAACTTTCTTTTAAGGTCTGGTTGTTTCAAAAGTAAAGTTTGAAAGTTCCCTGTTTCATTGAAAGTATATCTTTTCCCCTGAAAAAGGAGGTTTAGTTTTGTTGCGTAGTTGATTCTCAGTTGTAAAACAAGATCTTTTGCTTTCTAAGACTTATGAGCCCTTAATGTAGACACCGCCAAATCCTGTGAAATCCTGACTATAGAGCCACAATAGCTGAATTGTTTGTTTCTCGCAGCTTTTAGTGTTTTCTCTTTGACTTGAGAGTTTTGGAATTTGGCTGCAATATTCCTGGAAGTTTTTCTTTTGGGATCTCTTTCAGGAGGTGATCATTGAATTCCCTCAATTTCTATTTTACCCTCTGCTTCTAGCATCTCAGGGCAATTTCAATGCATTATTTCTTGAAAAATGAAGTCTAGTTCTTTTCCTGGTCATGACTTTCAGGTAGCCCAATAATTTTTAAATTATCTCTTCTGGATCTGTTTTCAAGGTCAGTTGTTTTTCCATTGAAATATTTCACATTTTCTTCTAATTTCGTTTTGGTATAATTTTATTTCTTCCTGAGTTCTCACAAAGTCATCAACTTCCTTTCATTCAATTCTGCATTTGAAGGAGTTATTTTCTTCAGAGTTATTTTCTTCTCCTTTTCCAGCTGGTCAATTCTGCTTTTTAAGGTATTCTTCTCATTTGTCTTTTGTGTTGCTCATTCCATTTGGACTAAACTGGTTTTTAATACATTATTTTCTTCAATTTTTGTATTCTTTAAACAAGTTGCTGACTTGGTTTTTCACTATTTATCTGCATTGCTCTCATTTCTTCCCCTAATTTTTCCTCTACATCCCTTAATTACTTTTCAAAATCTTTTTTTGAGCTCATCCATAGCCTGAACCCATTTTCTATTTCTCCTGGAGATATTGGATACAGAAGCTTCCATTTTGTCATCATCTAAGTATGTATTTTGATCCTCCATAGGGCCAAACTAATTTTCTATGGTCAGATTCTTCTTTTCCTGTTTTAGCTCATTTCCTCAGCCTATGACTGATTTACTGTACTTTCATGGCTTTGGGGGGCTTCTAGAACAACCCACAGAGACTTTAATTCCTCCAAGGTCTTATGGAAGGCTCTAATTGCTCTCTTGCCTGTGTTCAGGCCCTCTGCTCTGCCCTGGATCTGTAAGGATGGTTCCTGCTTGCTTATGGTGGTGTTGGAACCCAGACTACAACCTAGATCTGAGTGTGGACAACCAGCAGAGTCCTGCCCCAGGGAGAGCAGAGAGACCTCTCCAGTCTCCCCTGAACCTCTTACTGAATATGATCTGAGAGCTCTGGACATGCTGGATAACTCTGCTGACTCCCACTGCAGGTTCTCACCACAGGGCTACTCTGAGGTAGAGCAATGCTCTGCACTCACTCTAGTGCAGCAGAGTTCTCTCACCACCCCTACAGCTGTCCCTGATGATTCCTGGGTCAAGAGGTCTGAAAACTGGCCCCCTCTGCCACGGACCCAGGTGCCTGGTTTGGCTGGGTTGTGCTGTGGCTATGCTGCAGCTTTTTCCAAGTCCTGGTCCCCATGGAACAGACCATTCTTGTAGATCTTCTAAGTTGTCTTGGACTGGGAAATTCTATCACTCAGTCTTTCTGTGGGTTCTGCCCTATAAATTTTGGCTAGAGTCATAATTTGACAGTTTTTGGAGTTTGGGGGGGAATGAGTTTCTGGGAATTCCTGCCTTCATGCTGCCATCTTGGCTCCACCTCCCTATAAGACTTTTTTAAAAAAACCCAATTGGGAATGCATGCTATTTTACCCACATACTTCCTCTAATTGTAGCCAAAGTATCAAATAATGAAAAATTTCTTCATGATGTTTCCATGTTTGGTGGCACAGTGGAAACAGAGAAGAAATCAAGGAGTTTAACTACAGACCAAAACTTACTATCTTCAATTTTTAAAACTTGGCTAATGTATTATATTGTTTTTTTCTCTCTAATTTGATTTGATTTTTCTTTCACAACATGATGATTATGGAATTATCTTTAGCATTGCTATACATGCATTATATTTATTAGATTGCTTCCTTTCATAAGGAAGGAGGGAGAAAAATGTAAACCTCAAAACTTTGCAGAGAACTGATTGTTGAAAACTGCTATTGGAGGATTGAACTTCTATAATTTCTGGAGTAGAGCCAAGATGGCACTGTGAAGCTAGTATGCTCCCATTACTTTTCCCTACACAATGTTTAACGAAGCCTCTACACAGACATTAGTTACATATCCCCACCCCCCAAAAAATCAGAAAATGTTTTCAACTATAGATATCATGGGGATACAGTAAAGGTATTTCTCTTTCAGGGAAAAGGAGAAGTAAAACCAAGCTAAGCAGGAGAGTCAAGAAGTCAGCTAAGGAGGCTTCTTATCATAGTGCAGCCCAGGTCAAGACAGCTAGATAGCAGCCCAATTCCCATGAGGTAGTTATCAAGCCATCAAGGAGGGTCCTAACCCTGGCCAAAGTCTGAACCTCGGGAACACTAGGACATGAGAGAGGATTGTGTTGGGAAAGGTCTGCATTAGCTGAGCCTGGACATAAAGAAGTAAACAAGATTCTGAATTGGTACCAACTTGGTCAGTGATAAAACAGGTTTCAGATACCAGCACCAGCACAAAAAGCTAGGGACTATAGGCCTATAATCCAGAAGCAGAGTTCAGCAATCAAAATAAGCAAAAAATCTAAAAGAGAAAGCTACTGTGCTGAAAGAAAAGATGATAAAAGTGCCATCTCAGAAAAAAGAAAGTAATGACAAATTACCTACATGGGAAGTATCAAAGGAATCTATGAATTGGACTCAAATCCAAAATCTCATAGAAGGGCTTAAAAAGGAATGTAAAAGTAAAAGAATAGAGGAAGAAGAAGAATGGAAAAAAGAAAGGAGAACCATGGTGAAAATTATGAAAAAATTGACTGAAGAAATAAACTCCTTCTTTTAGAAAGATTTTATTTATTTTGAGTTTAACAATGTTCCCCCCATTCTTGCTTCCTTCCCTCCACCCTCACAGAAGGCATTCTCTTAGTCTTTACATTGTTTCCATGGTATACATTGATCTCAGATGAATGTGATGAGAGAGAAATCATATCCTTAAGGAAAGAAAAATAAAGTATAAGAGATAGCCAAATCACATAACAAAATAACTTTTTTCCCCTAAATTGAAGGTAATAGCCTTTGGTTTTTGTTCAAATTCCACATTTCTTTCTCTTAATACAGATGGCATTCTCCATTGCAGAGAACCCAAAATTGTCCCTAATTGTTGCACTGATGGAATGAGTAAGTCCATCAAATTTGATCATCACCCCCATGTTGATGTTAGGGTGTACAATGTTTTTCTCATTCTGCTCATCTCACTCAGCATCAGTTCATGCAAATCTTTCGATGCTTCCCTGAATTTCCACCCCTCCTGGTTTCTAATAGAACAATAATGTTCCATGACATACATATAATAAGTTTATTAAACTATTCCCCAATTGAAGGACATTCACTCAATTTTCAATTCTTTGCCACCACAAACAGACATGCTATGAATTTTTTGTGCAAGTGATGTTTTCACCCTTTTTCATAATCTCTTCAGAGTATAGACCCAGTAGTGGTATTGCTAGATCAAAGGGTATGCTCATTTTTGTTGCCCTTTGGGCATAATTCCAAATTGCTCTCCAGAAAGGTTGTATTAGTTCAAAGCTCCAACAACAATATATTAGTATCCCAGATTTCCCACATCTCCTCAACATTGATCATTGTCCTATCTGGTCATATTGACCAGTCTGAGAGCTGTGAGGTGGTATCTCAGAGATACTTAAATTTCAAGAAATGAATTCCTTTTAAAGTAAAAGTATCTTACTGAAAAATAAAATAACTTGAAAATATAAAATTGGCCACCTGGAAAACGAATGCATCTCATTTGACACTCAAATCTAACACCTGGAAATGGATTAAACCTCAGCAAAAGAAAAAAATTAATGAAATGGAAAGGGAAAGACAAATGCTAACTGAAGGAAATAAAAGCCTAAAAATTATAATTGTACAACAAGAAACCAATGAATCTATGAGGCATCAAGATTCCATCTAACAAAATGAAAAGACTAGAAAAGTTGATTACAGCATAAAATACCTTTTAGAAAAAACAAATGACCTGGAAAGTAGATCTAGAAGAGATAATTTATGAATTATTGGTCTACCAGAAATCCCAGATTTTTTTTTTTTAAAAAGAGCCTGGATAATATCTTTCAAGAAATTATCAGGGAAAACTGTCCCAATATACAAGATAAAGAGGACAAAATAGTCCCTGAAAGAATACACAGAACACCTGCAGAAATAGACCCACCCAAGGAAAAAATCTCTAAGGATTATAATAGCCAAATTCCATAATTTTCAAGTAAAGGAGAAAAATACTGCAAGCTACCAAAAAAAGCAATTTAAATATAAAGAAGCATAATCAGAATTACTTAGAACTTATCAGCTTCAACCTTAAAGGATTAGCAGGCAAAGGAACTTGAATTACAAACAAGAATTTACTACCCTGCAAAATTTAGCATATTCTGTCAGAGAAAAGATGGATGCTCAATGAAATAGAGGACTTCTGATAAAAAAGACCAAAATTGAATTTAGTATTTTCTCTTCAAATACAAGACTAAAAAAAAATGCACTATAAGTATGTGGGAAAAAAACCCCAAATGATAGTCAAGAACATTAAATTTATACAAACCTACAAGGAAAGATAATGCTTGTAATTCTTGAGGATTATATATTTATTAGAATAGTTAAAAGGTTAAATATAATTGAAAAGATTGTACTTAGAAGATATGAGTATGATTAGTTCTTGTCTTTCTTTATTGAAGATGACTGCAATGACTTCACTATGTTTGAGCCAAATTATATCTCAATATGACTGATCAGAACAATATGAGCTAAGAATGTTTAACCACAGGTCAAGTACAAATAGTCCAAGTGAATACCTAGACTATTTACTCTTAACTTATGTATCTCATGTTTCCTTTGATCTTCTTTAATTCTGTCTTGTTTATGGAGCTAACTCAGCACTTTCTCTGATGAGGGCACCTATGCTGGGCAGTCCTGTACCAGTGTCTCTTAGGACTTATAATCAGTTCTAAAGTTCTTAAAGGAGACCTTCAGGGTGTCCCAGTACTGAGAGTACTTAGAGACAGAAGTGACTTTCCTTTACTAGTGCAGAAGGTGGAAGTATATTTGGACATAGAGAAATAAGGAAGGGGTTTTATAATGAGAATTTAGCACCAAGGTTGGATGCTAAAGGGACATTGGTAAAGAGTACCTGATACTTTGGTTAGGGAGAGCTGTAGGGCTATAACTAGAATATTATACAGGTGGAGGGAGAGGAGTATACTTAGAGAGACTGGTTATGTCTATCCATTTTTTAGGAAGACCATGATATCAAAGAGGTGATGACAATTACAAACACACGAATTTAATTTGAATCATTGGGATACTGTGCTCATGCCATCAGCCTCACTTTCTTCTCCATGATCACCTGTGTCCAATTACTAGATATGATTCAGGATTACTGGAGATGGCCCTGGTTCACATTAGACATTGTGAAAATGAAAGGAGAGACTAAAAATATTGAAAACAAAACATTGATCCAATAAACAAGATCAAAACCTGATTTTATGAAAAATATAATAAAATAGATAAACCTTTAGTTAGTCTGATTTGTAACAAGAAAGTTTACCAAGTTACAGAATGAAAAATGAAAAGGGTGAACTAACCACCAATGAAAACCATATTAAAGAGTTAATTCAGAATTATTTTGTCCAACTGTTAGTCAATAAATTTAGTTATCTGGTTGAAGTGAATGAATATTTACAAAAATAAAGAATAACCAGATTAACAGAAGAGGAGATAAAATACTTAAAAACTCCATTTCAGTAAAAGAAATTGAAGAATGTATCAATTATTTTCTTAAGCAAAAGTCTCCAGGTCCAGATAGATTTACAAGTGATTTCTACCAAACATTTAAGGAGCAATTAATTCCAATTCTACATAAACTATTTTAAAAAAACCAGACGTAGGAGTTCTGCCGGGTTTTTTTTTTATATGAACACCAATGTAGTGCTGATACCTCAACAAGGAAGAGTCAAATTAGACATAAAAAATTGGAAATCAATCTCCTTAATGAACATTGATGGAAAAACCTTAAATAAAATTTTAGCAGAGATTAAAGCGAGTTATAACTAGGATTATATACCATGATCAGGTAGATTTATACCAGCTATGCAGGGATAGTTCAATATTAGGAAAATACTCAATATAATTGAACATATCAATAACAAAGCCAAGAGAAAAATATATGATTATTTTAATAGATTCTGAAAAAGTCTGACAAAATACAACATCTATCCTATTGAAAACAACAGAGAATGTAGGAAAAAATGGAATTTTCCTTAAAAGAAAAAGCAGTATCAATCTAAAATCATCAAGAAACATTATATATAATGGGGGTAAACTAGAAACCTTTCCAATAAGATCAGAGTTGAAACATGAATGCCCATAATCACCATTCTTATTTACATATTAGAAATGTTAGTATTAGGTATAAGAAAAGAAAAAGAAATTGAAAGAATTAGAATTGTCAATAAGCAAGCAAAACTTTCACTCTATGCAGATGATATGATGGAATAGTTAGAGAACCCAAGAAAATCATCTAAAAAACTACTTGAAGCAATTAACAAATTCAGCAAAGCATTAGGACATAAAATAAAACCATATAAATCATCAGTATTTCTATATATGAACAACAAAACCTAAGGACAAGATATAGAAAGAGAAATACCATTTAAAGTAACTGCAGACAGCATAAAATACTTGATAATCTACCTCCTGAGAAAAATGCAGAAACTTTATGAACCAAATTAAAAATACTTTTCACACAAATTGTCATATCTAAACAATCAGAAATATGTCAATTTCTCATGGCAACACATTGAACTAATATAATAAAAATGAAAATCCTGCTGAAATTAAGTTACTTATTTAGTGCTATACCAAACTATCACAGCTATTTTAGAGCTAGACAAAATAATATCAAAGTTCATCTGGAGCAACAAAAGGTCAAAAATATCATGGAAACTGATGAAAATACTATAAAGTAAGGTTTCATAGCTCTACCAGATCTAAAACTATACTATAAAGTGACAGTCATGAAAACTGCCTGGTACTGGTTAAGAAATAGAGTTTTGGATTAGAAATAGAGTTAATGTATTAGGATAGGTTCAAAAGAAACAGTAGTTAATGACTATAATAATCTATTATTTGAGAAACACAAAGACATTAGCTTCTGGGAAAAGAACTCACTATTGGAAAAATGATTATTTGGAAAACTAGAAAATAGTATAGCAACAAGTAGGTATGAACCCACTCCTCATGCCCTATACCTAAATAAAGTCAAAATGGGCACATGATTTAGACAAAAAAAGAGCAAAATCCATAGACCAATAAACCAATCAAGAAATATTTTCTTTAAGGTATATAGAAAGGGGAGAAATTTATGACCAAACAAGAAATAGAGAGTACATTATAAATTGCAAAATGGATGATTTTGGCGATATTAAATTAAAAATATTTTTTGCACCAATAAAGTTAATACTGCCAAGATTAGAAGGAAAACAGAAAGCTGGGAAATAATTTTCACAACTAGAAGTTCTGATAAAATCTTATTTCTAAAATATGGAGAGAATTGAAACAAATATATAAAGTTATGAATAGGCATGTGAATAGGCAGTTTTCAACCAAAAAATTAAAGCTTTATGTAATCATATGAAAAAATATTCTAAATCTTTAATGATTAGATAAATGCAAATTAAAACAAGTACGAGGTTCCACCTCACAACTATGAGATTGACTAAGATGACAAAAAGGGAAATAATCAATGTTGGAGAGGTTTTGGGAGGCTTGAAGTATTAATGCATTGTTGGTAGAGTTGTGAACTAATGCAACCATTCTGGAGAGCAATATAAAACTATGTCCAAAGAGCAATACAATTGATTACAGCCTTTTACCCAACAATATCAATACTGGTCCTATATCCAGAAGAAACCATAACAAGTGGGAAAAGTCCCATATTTTCCAAAATATTCATAGCCGCTCTTTTTGTAGGCAAAGAATTAGAAATTAAGGGAATACCCATCAACATGGAAATGACTGAACAAGTTATGGTATATGAATTTTATGGGGTACTATCATTCTATAAGGAACACTAAATGATCAAATTCTAGAGAAGCATGGAAAGAATTACAGGAAGTGATGCTGCTGGAAGAGTGGAGTCAAGAGAGCATTGTGCACAGTAAGAATAACATTGTGAGTTGATCAACTTTGATAGATACAGCTCCTCACAGCAGTTCAGTGAGCTGGGACAACCCTGGGAGACCTATTATGGACAATACCAACCACATCAAGATGAATTAACATAAAAGAATGCAAAGAAAAAGAAACTACAGAATCTTAATGGACACTATGTTCACTTTTTTCTTTTTTAAATTTATGTATTTATTTTGAATTTTACAATCTATGTTCACTTTTTAAAAATTTTTCTTAATGTTTTTCATTCCTCTCCTGTTTTTCTTTCTTTTCTCTTAGACTTCATTCCTAATACAGAAAATGACTAATATGGAAATATGTTAAATACACATGTACAATATTAATGTTCACTACCCTGCTTGCCCATGAAGGGAAGGGAGTGGGAAGGGAGGGTGGAAGAAAATTATGTAACATAAATATGCTTGTGAATAAATATTGAAAAACTTTAATAACATGTAATTGGAAAAATAAAATGAAATATTAATAAGAAAAAATATTTAAAATAGCAAAGGAAAGGAAAAATAATTGATTATCCAAAAAACAAAAAAGGAAAACTACTGCCTATTGTTGGAAAAATAAAATATTTTTAAAAGTAACTATAAAAAAGTCCCCCACTTTGTCTTTTCCAAACACAATTTATGATCATCACATGACTCAGTCTATATGACCTCAGGATTTCATTCTTTTCCAATATTATTTGATCTAAAAGATTACTAACTCAGTAATAGATTAAATATTCTCTTTATTGCAATGATTTTATTTTAGTATTCCTGTATAACTGCTGCTCCTAATAATCAGTTTCTCCTGCCCAGGTCACTGTTTCTTGGGTGTTGATTGAGGATCACCACTTAATTCCCTGCCTTCTTGCCAAACATTTTGATCTAAAAGCTAAAGGATATAAGGAAGTTTCCACTTGGATATATATCATTCACTTCCCTCCATCAGACTGCTCCTATTGTAAATAATTATCACTTATTTCCTTCATGAACAGTTCAGTGTTCTTTTAACTAAATGTGTGATGATGCCACTGTAAGATGCCTTTTGGGTTGACCTTATAGTCAGGTGTTATCTTCTTAGCCTACTGGTCTCATGACTTTTTCTCTTATACATCTTGAAAAGTAATAGATTTGTGATGCATGTCACAAACCCACTAATCCCTTTATTTCCTTTCTCCTATTCTTTCTTGTACCTAAAAGATAAAGGGAAACAGCAAGGTAGGAATAAAGCCAAGCAAAGCACAAATAAAAACTAAAGCACCAAATCTAGGGGCAAGTAATTTAATTCTCTGGGCCTTAGATTTCTCATTTATAATGAAGAATGAAGACTAGATGATCTTTGCAGGCATTTCCCATTTTAAATCTATTATACTATCCTCCACTGTTTGAAGAAAAAAAGGATAATCTATCCCCTAGAATGACAGAATCTTCTTTAGATTAGGGAATCATGATTTTTAAATTTAATTCCAGCACTTAGCTCAGTGCCAAATACAGCAGTGTTTACATTTGTTGATAAATTAAATACTTAATTGAAATCTGTGTTCTTTTTGTGACCTAAATAAAACCAAAAAAGAAAAAAAAATTGCTATTGGTCTTGTGTATGCATGTATATATCTGATTGTATGTGTTAACCAAACTGAATCAGTGCTTCCTTCAGTCTTCCATCATTCCTTCTCCAAGTTCATCTCTATGAAAGGTAAGACTACCTATTAGCAAGTTAAAAATTCATTAGTAATTCTTTGTTTAATGGGATAAGATTTCTAACCATATCTGGGCTTTTGAAGTCCCTCATTTCTCCTATGTTTTTTCTTGTGTTATTTTTGTGAACTGTTTTCTGTAAACATCATTAATTTCCTCCATGTGACTTGGTTTCTGGTAAACTCTGATATTGGTTTACTTCTATTGCTTTCTCTTTTCATCCTTACTTAAAAGATATGAATTGTTTGATCTACATTTCTTCCATGAATTTGAAGATTTTTCCCTCAAGCATATATACATTTTATACCGATCTATCCATACACACTTACATTGCCACCTCCAGTCATCCTAGATTGATATCTATCCATGGGATCCAGAGGACTCCGGAGAAGAAAAAAAAGGCTGGTGACTTAGTACAGCATCTTCTCACTCAGATCCAATTTACTTGCTTCTAGTGGCATCATCTCCCTTTGAGAATGAAGGACAAACATCATATACAGAAAACACATGAGCCTCCACAAAAAAGAAAAAGAAAGATCCAGAGAATGCAATAAAATATTTTGGAAATTGCATGCCAACATTCATGCAGGAATTATATGAATATAACTACAAAATAATGAAAATAAAGACAAGTAAATAATTAAATATTAATTGTTTCTGGCAAAACTTAGCTAATGCAGTGTACTTAAATGAAAATTCTATAAATTCATATTCATATCTATTAAAATTCAAAATAATTATTTTATAAAAGTAGAAAAAAAATAATGAATCTAAATTCTTAGAAGAAAAACCAGATAAATTATAAAGTGAAATAGGAAAACTACTATAGTGAAGAGCTGTAATATGTCCCTTTAAGAGCTAAACAATCTAAATAAAAAATAATAAAAAAGAAGATAAGGATAGGAATAGAATTTTTTAAAAATTAGATATGGGAGACTTCTAATGATATCTAGACATAATTTTAAGTAAGTGAATAAGATAATATTGATAAGTAGAGTTAGACAATGTGCTTTATCAAAAATAACATCTAAATCAATGGCTTCACAGTCTTATAACAGAGATAAATGAGAGATGTAATAATATAATTTCCCAAATTTCTTAGTGTAGTTTTAAGCTTTAATAGTTTAATATGTTTGTATTTCTATTTAGCAAGCATACAAGAATTGATAGTTAAATTGTTATAATTCATCTAATTTGTCTCCAAATTAATTTGTCTATTCTCATTTTGACAGCTTTTTTCATAGCATATGGAAATATATTTGTTCATATATATATATACATACATACATATAACATCTCTCTATAAAATATTTATAACTACACAGTCATGTAGTTATAGTTATAGAAAATGTAAAGCAAGCTAGGTAACAGAGTTGGCTTCATATGTGAGGGTGTTAAAACATGAATGTGTCCAAAGACAATTAAAAAAATTAATTGAAAATACTGTCTGGTTATCTCAGAACTCTGTATACTTTAGTATAAAAATATGTAACCTGAAAAAAGATTAAATCTTTTCAAACCACACATTTTTATATTTGTATTGAGCTTATGATATTTCTAATGTGGACTCTAATTCATATCTATAGCTATACCCAGTAATGCCTCGTTTACTGTCCAATACTTCTGTATCCCTCAACCTCCAGGATATTAAAACCAGTTTTTCCTTTCTTCATTGAAGAAAAGAGGATTCATCATGGAATATTCTATGACTAAGTTCCTTGAAAGTATTCTCTCAGATCTTACTGAAGAAAAATATGGATTGCATATTATCTAGATATTTCAGTTCTTGATTGAATCATAGCCATGAAAGATCATTTTATTTGAACTCAGGTCCTCCTGACTTCAGGACAGGTGGTTTATCCACTGTGCCACCCAACTGTCCCTCTAGATCTTTTAATGAAAATCTCTTTTTTCTATCTTTTATTTATGTTTATTTCATATACTACATATTTTTGAGGTTAATAATTTAAATTAATTATTTATTTGAATCTCTAGAGTTCTCTAAATATACCATAGTTTCTGTAAAACTGATATTTTTGCTTATTTCTATTTTTTCTTTTTGTCATAGCTAGCATTTGTAGAGCTTTGCTAAATTGACTTATTGACAATGAGCATCCTTGCTTTCTTTTGCATCTTATCTCTTGGATATTTCTATTTATCAAAAGAAGTATATTTTATCTACCTTTTATAATATTTTTAAAAAATTTAACTTCTATCTTGTTTATTTTTTGTTCAGATATTTTAAGTAGTGATAGTAGTAGAAAAATAGTAGTAGTAGTAGTAGCAGTATATACTGCTTATCATGTTGAGAAAAGATCCTTTGACTCCTAAACATTTCTTCCCCACCTTTTCTTCCTTTACTCTTTTAAGACTGTAAAATCTCTACCAAGTCACTCCCAACATCTCTTTTATTTGACTCTCTTTGAGTTCTGATGACATTAGTTTTCTAGAGACCCTTGAGTAACAGTCTCACACACATACCCATATCATTAGAATATTAAAAGTTCATCCTTATAAAGTCCCTTATATAGCTTTTTGATGTATTTTTCTTGATTTGCATTTGTATTTCAAATTTTTTATTCAATGTGGGCTTTTCATCAGAAATGTTGGCAAGTCTTTTATTTAATTGAAGATTGGATGATATGACCAGTTGTTTTGATTGTTATCATTATCGTGATAATGATGAAGCTTTGCTTGCAAGAATTATGGAATTATTCTTTTAATTTTATGTCTTGGGCATCCCTGGCATTATAATGGTTCTTATATATTTTTCTCTTGTTTGTTGCTCATTTTTGGTACCATAGGGCCTTGAGTTTTGTTACAGCTCTCACTTGAGCATCATTCTCAGATCTTGCTTCTCTACTGTGAGCTAAATTGCAAATCTCCCTTCTCACCAAGGCAAGGTCTGGAATGTCTGGCCCCTTGGTTGCATAAGGCTTTCAAAATCATGTGGTCTGGCATTGACAAGGCAAATGTAGACAAGACTCAACATTCAATACATCTAGGAACTTTTTAGGGGTGAATTAATTATTTGACCAAATATAGAAGGCCAATTTTTAAGTTGATAATTTTGTATTTCCCACTAATGCTGTTATAATTTCTCCATGTATAAGACACATCTTAATTTAAGGGTCCAAAATTAGAAAAAAAAATATTATTACATAAAGTTTTTGAACTCAAGCCTTATTTATCATAAATTTCATCCATTAGTTTGCCCTCATCTTGCCTGATGACAAATCACTGTCTTAGGAAAGTCTCTGACTGCCCTCCTGTCTGTGCTTTGATCTGTGGTTGACCACAAGCACTCACTGGGCAAGTCTGGTGCATGGAAGCATGCTTAGACCATTCTGTTTCATGAACCTGAAGCACCACTTTTGTCTTCCTTTGAAATCAGTTACTTCTTTTTCATCAGTAATTATTCTCCCCTCTTACTGAAATATCTTTGTGGATATAGGGATTCCAAAGACCCTCTGCTCTTCAATTCATATATTCAATTACCTCGCTAACTCAGGCCATTTGGCTGACTTGCCTCTCATAGCCTTCTTCTGCCTGGGCATTTTCAGTAGGAGTTCTTCCTGGAGCCAGTCTTGGAATAGTTTTCTCAGTTGCACAAGGATTAAGCTTATGTTCAGCAGCATGATTTCCATTCACTTTTGTAAACTGGATTTTGTAAAATTGTGTATTTTTAGGTGTGGATCTTAATTTGTATTCAACACTGTGTGAAAATCTTTTCTGAGCCTTTTCTGGGAAGAATATGGCAAAATATAATCTAATATATAGGCAGCAAATGCAAAGTAATGAGCGCAAAGACAACAAGCATGAAAAAAAGCAGGAAATGCAGGTAAAAATTCTCCAATCACTGTATAAGATGCTGCCAGTTTTTAGACCCTGAATTTTTCAAAAAAAAAAAAAGGTACATCTTATACATGGGGAAACATGGCATCCAAATTGCCCTTGGAAGAAAAAATGTTCCCCATTCCTGCTCCCACTGAACACAGAGAGACCTTTCTTCTTGTTGAGATTGAGTCATAACCCTCCTCTCCTTCAGGATCAGAATTAGGAGAAGAGATTCCTATTTGCTTCCCCCCCCCCCCAATCCACAGACATTGTAGTGTAGGGGCAGAGAGGGATACTCTGTCTTCAGAAATGAGTCCTGCGATGGAGATACTGCAGTATGTACCATTTCCTCCTACTCTGTTATCTTGTTTGGTATTCTCCTTAGATAATTAACTCGTTTTGTGACTATTGGCAAGAAATTTAACCTCTCTCAGCATCAGTTGTATCAGCTGTAAAATGGAGTTGAACTTAGTTGCTTTGAAGATCTCTTCCAGCTCTAATTGCTATAAGTCCATATCATTTTTCCTAGCTTAAATTTCCTGGATGATTTTTTTTTATTACTGTCCTTCTTCTAAAGTCTTCACTAGTTACATGTAGCACACACACAATTATTTATTTTACACCTGACCAATCCCTTTTATGATATTCATTTTTGATTTTTGAAGACTGCCATATTCAATATTTCAGGAACAAAAGCACATGTAAAATATCTGTACTTAAATTAAGCTTCATTCTTAGCAGAATCTTGGTTCCACTTAAATATCATGTTTTATAAATCTATTATGTTTTATTTTTTTCATTTTAAATCCTGAAGTGAATTTATATGTTTTTTCCCACTTATACATATTGATAGATATACTCTCAAGATTAACCATTCAACTACATGTCATAGTCTGAATAACAGAGATGTTTTGTCTGTTTAATTTTTTCCTATGTTGAATGTTAGGTCAAACAACTTGAGTATTTAAAGATTTTTTTCACCAAGAGTTTCTAGCATTTTCCTGGGCTTGGCTGAAATCAGCTGCTAGAGAGTCATATCTAAAGTTAAGATTTGGCAGAGAGATGCAGCTAGGTTGCACAGTAGATAGAACACTGGTCCTGGAGTCAGGAGGACTTGAGTTCAAATTTGATCTCAGACACAATAATTGCCAGACCATGGCCAAGTCACTTAACTCTATTGCCTTTAAGAAAGAAAGAAAGAAAGAAAGAAAGAAAGAAAGAAAGAAAGAAAGAAAGAAAGAAAGAAAAAGAATTGGAAGAGAGACTGTATCCACAGAAGAATGGAACCAGAGAAGACTAATTCTCTTCAGGCAAACACTGCAGGCCCTTAGCTGTTGTTGCATAGACATAAATTTTCATTCCTGAAATAAATACAGAGCTTATCTAGTCCATTTCACAGAGAAAGAATTGCATCAACTTTTCTAAGGTCATGTAATAAATTCATGGCATAACTGGTACTGAAAATATATTCCTGTCTAGTGGTCTTTCAGTCACACTGTTCTTCTCATCTACTTTTCTATCTTTTCCTTTGGGATATATTGTGGTATTTGATCTGACTCACTGAAATGAATGAAACACTTTTGGAAACTCCTTTCAGTCAATTGCTCAGGTTGTTTAGCTCAGTGAATTTGTAATTTGTCAAAACAGAGTAAATTTCTTGCAAGAGAATATCTAAATTCCAGAACTTCCTGGGGGGGGGTTAACATATATACTTATATATATATAAATTAATTATATTAAATTATGTTATGATATATTAATTAATATTAACAAATAATATTGTGAGTGCATCACACATATATACACAAACACATTTTGATATGCATATATATTTATATGGATGTGTATGTATATACATACTTATATATACACTATATATATCATTCACAATTTAAATATACTTGAATAAATTTCTTTCTTAATTTTTGCTTCTTTAAGGCAATGGGGTTAAGTGACTTGTCCAAAGTCACATAGTTAAGTGTCTGAGGTGGGATTTGAACTTAGATCCTCCAGACTCCAGGGCCAGTACTCTATCCACTGTGTCACCTAGCTGCCCCCAAATACATTTCATAAGTGGGGGGAAAAAAAAGAAATCACTGTGCAGAAAGGTGAAATTGCAGCTTGAAATTTTATCTATGTGGTAGAAAAATGCTTCCCACTCTTTGGGAGTGGTATTAGGGAAATACACTGAAATTAATGTCTCAATCTTACCTAGTGGTAGGTACTGATTATTAGATGATCTTATTGTGTTGTAGTGCCCTATGAGGTTATATACTTGGGATCATAGGGGACCTAAACAAAAAATATTCTCCTTAACCCTCAAGGGCTTATGATTATGATACATTCTTTTTTGCTGTAATTGGTAAAGGAAACATTTATTCCAGTGTCTAATTATTTACCTTTAAATGAATGTTATGCAATTTGCAATTGAACAGGTTTACTTTATTAAAAGCAGATGTTGTCAGGAAATGTAATTCTGCATTAAGAGTTTTAACTATTTTACTAACACCCAGCAGTCTTTGTCCTACCTTTAAAACCATATCTAGTAAATTCATGAACAGGAAATCTAAGTGAAAAATTAATTATCTATTTGTATGTTTCCAAATGTTACTAATAGAGACATTGCATGGATTAAATGCTCAGAAAAACAACAGAAAATTTCCTTGAAATATAAAAAGAACCAAACCAACGAAATCATTTTCATTGAAGAATGTAAGCCATGAAAGATCTTTTCTAACTTATAGTTTGATTATTGTTGACACCTTCAATCCTGGGAAATTGAGTTGCTATGAGATTAAAACAAAAGAATGAAAGGATTTGAGATTTGGGAGTAATACTTTTAAGTCTCCTAATCCAATTTAAATTGTTTTTTTTTATATAGATTAGAAAAACAACAAAACAAGTCTCTATGTGAGGTAAAAGATTTAAATTTATATTGCTCAATGCAATTGATAATTAGAATAATATCTCATCCACTATTATCTGAAGTAGATGGTATTCAACAATTAGGTACCTTAGATCAATTAAATTAAAAAGATAGCAGAGAATTGGCAGTTGAAGGACATGGGAGGTCACTCCTGTTGTCATTTTCTTAAAGTGCTATGCAGTTACAAAGTTTTGCATAATATTTTGAATATTAGAGGCACTTGTTGCTTAAAAGTATTTGTTTTTTGCATGACAATGGGGTTAAATGACTGACCAAGGTCACACAGCTAGGTTTAAGTGCTTAAGGTAGGATTTGAACTCAGGTCCTCCATACTCCAGGGCCAGTACTCTATCCATCATACCACCTAGCTGCTCCCAAAATTTAAAAATATTAAGAATAAAGGGTAGAATAAGTATCTTCACTATATATATATAAAACAAAGCTGAAAATCAAGATAGGGAAAGTGACAGTGGATATAGCATTTGCTTTAGAGTTTGCAGACCTGCATTCAAATTCTCACTCTTCTATTAACTGTATAGGTGTGATAAGTGATTAGTTTTCCTTTCTACATTAGTAATGGGAAACTAAGGAAGTAGTTTATATCTTACAGAAAAACAGGTAGGAAGGATGGAGAAAATGGTAGAATCAGAGGAAAGTTGACTTACATCTGTAAATGAAGTCAACTTACATCTTACTGGGACCAAAAGGAATCCCTCCAAATAGAGAGAAAGGGAATAGACTGTCAACAGGAAAGCAAGGGATCATAGAATTAGAAGACTGTTTGAATTGGTGGATAAACTGGTGGCATTCTATGTGTTAGATTCACACATCTGTGTTGTACCTTTCAAGGGCCTGATTACCAATTTGTGGGGAAGGAAAGGGAGGTTTGATAAGGAATTGGAACCCATTTGGGGGGAGAATTGGGTACTTTGGATAGGCCTTTGACCTCTGCAGTACCCAGCCAACTGAGATCATGGGAGGAATTTGTGTTTCTAGACAGGAGATTAAAGGTCATGATTTCATGACATAGGGGTGCCCCATTTCTATTTGGGACACCCATTCTTAAGGACATTTCAATAAAGGATCCTCTTTGGTTCACTTTATGGCAGTTCTGAGTTTTTGGTAAGGTGTTTTTCTTATAGTAGGTTAGTTGAGTAAACATTCTGGGTCATAGAATATGCATCAGTTCAAATTTCTCAGGGACATCTTACTAGAACCATCATCCTATAATTGAGACATCTTTATGGAACAGTAGATAAAAAGGGGATGGATGTCCAACTTTAGGCAATAATTTAAAGAATGCAGTATAATGCATAAAGATGTTATATGGGTTAAAAAATATTCATCATGATTTGTAGACATGATAATTTCACCTTTTTATTCTCACATTTTTTTTTTCCCTTTTAAGAGGAGTATGTCTTTTTTTATTTTATCACACAAATACTGGAACTCAAGACTGGACTGAAAAGAGACTCTAAATTTCAGTTTGTCCATCCCTTTGCCTTAGGAACTCCCCCCCCCCTCCCCTGCCCGGAGATATTTCCAGAGAGGTTTGCATTCTTCAATTTGAATTGAATCCCCCACTTTCTTCAATTGAAACCTAATTCTTCCTGTTCTTTGAAGAGCAGCTGGTCATTCTTCTCTGAAAATGACACAACATTTACTCATAAAATCATGTGGATTTAAGAACAGTAAAATAGCCTTCACCTGGAGTAATTACCAGATTAATGAAGAACTGTAGTTTGGCCTCTTTAAAATAAATTGGTGATCTTAGTCCTAAATCTCAAGGGAGAAGTGCTGAATCCTAGCAAACTTACCTCCCTAATTGGCAAGGATGTGTATCTTGGTTTGTATTCTCAGCAAACATGGGGAAAAAATGAATATACAGACAAACCAAGGAAATACTGACTGGTAGCAATCTCTCCAGAATGTAAGAGGCTGCTGTGGTAGTTTTTAGGGAAACTTGCATTCAATTTGTCTGGTCTCTTTTTTTTTCTGTCAATTGAACTTCTTCCCCTTCCCCCTTTCCTCTACTCAAGCTGCTAATCCATTATTTATTTTAAGTTTTGAGTAAAGCATATATTATGGAAGGAAAAATAAAGTAACCCACTTTACTCCTATATATACATAAGCATGGAGAATTCTAGTAAAAGGCAATCATTTTCAGCTTGTAATACATTGTTTTTCAACAAAAGAAAATAAACACTTGGCACCAGGGGAAGAGAGGTTAGTTGGGAAATCACCTGAGCACTTTGACTTGCAAAGAGTTAAACTCTATTTTTATTTGACCTGTCTCCAGTCCAGTCCAATGGGAAAAAAAAAAAACATACACAACAACCTAATATTTGGATAATAATAGTGAGGAATGTTATATGATGGCCCTAAGAAATCTTGGTCTCATATTGGTAGAATGGAAAGCAATTAACTAGTCATTTTCTGTTCTGTCACTAACAATCCTGTGATAGGTAGGAAAACATATTGTCCTTGACATGCTAGAATATGCTACTGTGATGTCTCCTTAATGGTGTGTCATAGATCAGCACAGCAAATATTAATATTTACTTGAATATTATATTAGCACATCATCCTCCTCCCACCCCACCTCAGTACCCCAATGCATCATTAAACTTATAAATTATAGAAATCAAGACCAGAAAAAAGTGTTAGAGAAAAAGTACATGAATAAAGCATTGCAGTATTTGATTTTTGTAGTAATTTTTGTTTCAAGAAATGTCTAATAACAAAAGCCTTTTCATTTAAGACTAACTCCTCAGCAGCAGTATTCTTTAGGAAGTGAATGGTTAAAATATTTCTGTCATGTCCTGCCTGGGGCAGGGTCAATGCTTGCTGGTGATTAGGAAAATGGCCAGGATGAGGAAGGGCAATCCTTGCCTGGGGATAGAGGGGAATAGATCAGAGCAACCAAAAAACTAAGACAGTTTGGCCTGGTCTTGGGTGTATGCAAAATCTCAAAATTCCTGGGGCTCAGCTGTGCCAGGGTTAGTTTGGGACTGATAATCAAAACAGAGGGAGTTCTGAAGAACTTGCCATTTGGCTCAACTTGCCCTTCTCAAGGCAGCTTTTTACTGATGCAGTCTCTGCCACAACCCATCTTGAATTAAGGGGACCTGTTAGATCCTTGGTTCATAGACCTCTAAGTTTGTTCCTTCCTTCCATCCTTTCTCCCTTCCTCCCTTTCTTCCTTCCTCCCTCCCTTCTTTTCTTTCTTCCTTCTTTCCTCCCTCACTTCTTTCATTTCATCCTCCCTCCCTTCCTTCCACCCTCTCTTCCTTCTTCCCTTCCTTCCTTCCTCCCTCCATCCTTCCCTCTCTCCCACCCCTCCTCCCCTCTCTCCCTCCCTCTCTCTCTCTCTCTTCCTTCCTCCCTTTCTCTCTTCCTCTCTCGCTTCCTTCCATCCTTCCTTTTTCTCTTCCATTCTTCCTCTTTTCCTCCTTTCCTTCCCTTTTCCAGTGCCTGGCACAATGCCTGGTTCAGAAGATGTTTCATAAAAGTTTATTGGTTTATTGTTTAATTGATTTAAAAAATAAGTTCTCATAAATTCATTTTATTGGTGTTTTTTGGTTTTAACATCATGCCTTGCACCACACACACACACACACACACACACACACATACACACACAAATACCATGACAACCTTCCCTTGTAAAAAAGAAAAAAATAATTAAGTAAAAAAATGAAACAAACCTCAAAAAACTTATTCAAAAATCTTGTCCAAAGACATATACAAAATTCTGACCAAGTAATTCCATATGTCTGTGCCATGAGGGAGAAGGTATGTTTTGTTATTTTTGCCAGAAAAAAAATGTGACTCAAACAATTTGGAAGAATTCACTTAAAAGACTGACTCTGACCCAGAAATGTTTAAGGACAAAAAAGGTTAATTTATGCATTGCTATGATTAGTAGCAGTTAAGAAAGAAGAGAATAGGGGATTAGCAGCAGCAACAATAGTAACAACAGTAATTACCTTGAGGTGATAAGCAGAAAAGAAGAGGATAGGAGCATGAGAGGTCATTTGAGGCATGACTCTTTGCTGCTCAGCAGTAGATTGGCCTTCCAAAAGGAGAGTAGGCATCTCAACTGTGTAGGCAGGATGATGAGATAATTAGAATGTGTTGATGGGAATGAAGATGAGGTAATGAGGGACCTGTATATGAGGGGCAGTAGCTCAAAGGCTTAATCCTTTCATTCTAAGGCTAGGATCCATTGCTTTGTTGATTGTGGCTTGTCTTTTGTTTGAGGACAGGAATTTACTGAGTTCTTGCCAGTGAGGGGCAAGTTACTTTATTAAAAAGCTCATTAACTTCATCTGGCCAGCTTGGACAATGGAATGGTTTTAATGTTAATGTAAGATACATGATCAGTCCAGAGGGAACAGATTAATAGTAGAATAATTTTTTCTGTCTAAATTTTCTTCTGCTACCCTCTTCACTGAAACAATTTAGGACCTAATTCATTTGTGAGTTGGAGCAAAGTTCTCTTCTTCTGAATCTACTTCCAATTGAAAAAGGAAATGTAGAGTTGTTACTGTCTAGCAGACCCCATTTGAGGGGTAGTCTGAAGGGTATTTGGAAATCAGTTTAAGGCCGCATAGAAGTTGATATCTAACTAGGACCAGTAGTTAGAGATGTACTGCTTCTAATCTGGAGGAAACAAATCTTAAAAGATGATTAGCCAAACAGGGGTAAAAACAAAAACCAAGTAAAAGAAATTGATTAGGAATGGGATAAGCATTGGGGTCATTAAGGGAAAAAAATCAGGGGCCCTCCTAATAAGTCTCTTGGGGAAGATTAGCAAAGCAGGGAAATATAAAATGATACTCCATGTCCTCCTGACTCCAGGACCAATACACCACTTGACTGCCCTCAACAAAGAGTTTCTTAACTTTAATTTTGTAAATTAAGAGATTCTTCAGGGATTTAATTGTATAATTAGGCCCAGAAATTATATAAAACTTAAAACAGAACAGCAAAAATATTGTCTTGAGACCTGAATTGTTTAGCTACTTGACTGTTTCTCTGAGAGAGCAAAATCTACATAAAAAATGGCAAGCCTAATAATGAAAAACTTCAAAAATATATAGGGTCCCAAAATATCATTAATTAAAATAGGTTGGACATAACTGATATAATATTAATATTACAATGAATTAGTTATAGAGTGATGGTATAACAAAAGTGAATTTGAATACATGGTGACCTCAATTTTGATTTCACTAGAATGCTTAAGGTTCTGTCTCCATGAGGTGATTTCCATGGCTTCTTAAAATGCTTAAGTCCCTCATCTCCACATTGACACTCATCAGATAACAAGCCGAATCCATTATTCCAACTTTACTCATTCACAATTTTCCCCCAAAGATTTTTAAATTAGAATCACTCAAAAATGCATATAAAGTTTTACAAAGTCTTAAAATCTTTTAATTTCATATAATAATGGAATAATTCCATATTATACTTTAAGTTTTTTTTACTAAATTCTTATTTTTTTTCCAAACCCAGTGGGATTTTCTTCTCTGATCTTCAGGTCTCTCATTCTTTCATTTCCATAAACTACGTAAACTCCTGGGAGATATGCAGAAACCTATACTACTATAGAAACATGCAAGTGGCATTTCTGGCCACCCTGAGAACTGTATAACAAAATTACAAAATGGTTGACTTTGAAATGAAATTTTTCCAAAATAAATTCAAAATGCTCATGGCTCTTTAGCATGTCCAAATATAAGTTCTTATGAATCAATTTTACTGATGCTTTTTTGTCTTGGCATCATAGTCCTCCCCATTCCCCCATGACAATCTTTACTTTTACAAAAAAAAAAATTAATCAAATAATGAAATAAACCCCAAAACATCTTATTTAAAAACCTTGTTCAGTGATATATGAAGAATTCTGACTAAGTAATTCCTTATCTTCGTGCCATGAGGGAGAACCATGTTTTGCTGTCATTTCCTCAGGAACTTCCTTGATTTTTTCTGTTATTGAGTTGAATTTCATTTTAAAAAGATATTTTCATTCATATCAGTATGCTCATTTTGCATTTTATACTCTATGGTGCTCATTTCTCTCTTCATTAATTTATAAAAGTCTTTGCCTATTTCTTCAGACTTCTAATCATCATTCCTTATTGTATATTTATAGTCTATATCAGAAATATACTGTATTTTTCCCCTCAGTCATTTTCCAATTCATGGATACACATTTGGTTTATGGCTCTTTGCTACTAAACAGAGAACTTTTGTAAACCTTTTGGTACAGTTATAAGAGCTTTGCTTCTGCCTTTGTCTTTCTTGGGGTGATTTTAGCTTCAAGAAAGAAGTAGGTCCAAAATTGCATATTCCCTGGGAAACAGTCATCACTGGTGGGTCATCCTGCTAAGTGGTACAGTAGATGTAATGCTAAACTTAGGTTCTGTAACTCCTGAGTTCAAATTGAGCCTTAGACTCTCATTAGCTATCAACACTGGATTAATTATTTAACCTTAAAGCACTTTGTAAGCCTTACTGTGCTGTGAAAATGAAATCTATTATTATTCAAACATGCCATCTTTCCAATAACTAGATGAAACAGTAGCACTCTGTGTCAAAGCAAACAAATGGGGGCCCATGGATTGGAGAGTGGCTGGGGAAAAATATGGCATATAGAAATTATGAACTATCAGGATACAGTAAGAAATGATGACAATGAGGTGTCTAAAGAAACCTAGAAGCTTATTTTGGAAATTGATGAGTATACTAAGCCAGCATAAGTTGTTGACTCTGGCAAATGTGGCAAGATAGGTTGTTTTTTAAAGGATAAGACAGATATTTGTGTCATTCCTCATGGTGATGTCATGCATTCACTGAAATGACCCAATTTTAAGCAATCCAGAAATGATGTTTTAAAACCCTTATATAGAAAGATATTTGCATTTACTTAACTCAGAAGTGCTTTATGGAACAAATCATGGCAGTCATAATGATTAAATACAGGTTCCAAGACATTATGATCAAATTAAAGAAAACATGTCAAAAAAAGTGGAAAACCACAAACCATGGGGGAAACGAAGTAATAGGAATCTTACTGGAGAATCCACCCAATCAGTTAAAAGAACAGGAGTGTGCCAGAATTGAATGATTTATGTGGAAATTTAGAAAACCTTATTCACACCCTATTGAAATGAGTTGATCATAAGAGTATTATTTATTTCATATCTAAAGTTCAACTACCTATCTTACTCCCCTCAGGAATAAATAAAATTGAGAGTGAAGGACAGTGTTCCCGAGAAGTTTGATTATAAACTGCAATTTTATTATAAACGCCAATTTTAATAGTGGAATAATTTCTACACCTGGAGTTTCCTATATGGA
The DNA here is from genome assembly GCF_037893015.1 of Macrotis lagotis. Taxonomy (NCBI): domain Eukaryota; kingdom Metazoa; phylum Chordata; class Mammalia; order Peramelemorphia; family Peramelidae; genus Macrotis; species Macrotis lagotis. Next base: position 200,038,569 of record NC_133660.1, read on the forward strand.
AGACTTAAAAAAGTCACCCTTTCACTCATTTCTCTGTAAGGAAAGGGGTACAATCCAAGAGCTTGCATTTCAAAAACAAAACCAAATAAAATGGGAAAAGATAGGTCTTTAAGAGGTAGAGCCAATGGAACAGGTCTTTAAGAGTTAGAGCCAATGGGACAGATCTTTAAGAGGCAAAGCCAATAGGCTAAGATTTTATGAGATAGAGCCAATAAAACTAAGAGACCTGAAAGAGCTCTTCAACAAGGTCCAATAAGATTTTCTTAGTTGGCAAACTGATACTGGCATGTCCCAGGTTCATGTTTGATCTTTCCTTTTCATAGACACTGCTTTGTGTTTAGACTTTCAGTGTTGGCATCCTAGAAACTGTATCCTTTTATCTGGAGGACAGCCTGACAATTCAAAAGAACTTTTGCTTTGTTGCTGAACCACAGTAAGTGATTTCATCCCTAAGCCCTAAGTTTCCCCTGGGTAAACCCCCCACCTTCACTGTGGACATCCAACCCATAGCACATTTCTGCCCACAATTGGGTTCTGGCCTTCATAGTCTGTCAACTACTACCATTCTTGGCTTCAATGGGTTTTTCTTTTATAATAGGAGAATTTTTGTCTATAATGGCATTAATGTAGACAGAAAAATGAGCACATGGTTCTAGTTTGAGATTAAGTCATTTTCAACATATAGGTTATAAGTAAAACTACCATGTGCTGCTGAAAAACTTCCTTTTCTTTCACTCCACTCTAGAGGAACATGTTGAAAGCACTTTGAAAATCAAAATATTTGATTTAATAATTTCAAATAGATGCACCTTGAGAAGATTCCCAAAGGAGAGTTGAACAGATTGAATTCCAATTTACTCTAAGGTTCTTAGACCAAAAATGTATTGGAAGAAATTAATTGAAATGTTGTACATAAAAACATATTCCAAGGAACCAACGTTGTAAAAGTGGGACATCCTTGTAGACAAGAAATTTGGGTTCAGTAGTCAGATGACAAGTTACAACCTTTCTGAATCCTATAGAAATCTCTTGGAACTTAAATCACAGAAAATTACCGATTTGAAGTAGTAGAAGAAACCAACTGTTGACTTTGATAAAAATCACAGGTCCTAGTCAATTAAAAAAATAGAAAAAACTCTCAGAACAATATTAAATCAAAGAAGGTGATTTCTCCCATCACTAATCTAAAATAAGGAAACTTAGAAATGTCAATATCAGTAAAACAAGAAATGCTTACATTTGCAATACAATTAATATACTAATCAATTGGGAAATATCCAGACATTTTATGCATAAATAGTAAAAATGACTCTTCATGGACCAGAAAAAGAATTCAAAGGAGTTATTAATTTGTTCTGACAAATGAGAATGAAGAATCATCCCCAGAATTTTTCTTAAAATAACTTTATGATGGGGGGTGGGGGGAGGGAAGTAAGATTGGGGGAAATTGTAAAACTCAAATACTATCTTTAATAAAAATAAATAAAAAAATAACTTTATGGGGGGAAGCTAGGTGGTACAGTGGATAGAGCACATGCCCTGGATTCAGGAGGACCTGAGTTCAAACTTGTCCTCAAACACTTAATGATTACCTAACTGTGTCATCTTAGGCAAATTACTTAAACCCATTGCCTTGCAAAAACTAAAAAAAAAATAACTTTATCAGGTAGCTAGTGAGAACAAATTAAATCTAAGACAAATTAAGTGACATGTTCATAGATGTGAATCATAACCATCATCTGAACCTCAGCCTTTTGACTCCAAATCTACTAATCTTTCATTAGGAAAAAGTACTAGTCAGAGAGGAAATGACAAGGAATTAGAGCTGACATTAAAAATAAAATCTTTCCACATAAAAGACAACTTGTGGTCCAGATACTCCCAAAGATGAAGTTGTATAGCTATAGCAAGGTGGCACTGTGGATATAGTATCAGCCCTGGAGTGAGGAGGACTTGAATTCAGATCATCCTCAGACACTTAATAATAGCCTAGCTGTATGACCTTGGGCATCACTTAAACCATTGCCTTAAATAAATAAATTTTTTAATAAAGATGAAGTTGCATAAATGCAAAATGCTGAGGCCTAATTCAATATGTTATTGAGCTAATGAAAAAGACATTTCATTTGAAAGCAGTCAGAGATTCACTGTCATCCATTGCAATATTATTGTTAGCCACTGAAGGCAACAAAAATAGCTAAATACATTAAAATTGGAATCCTCAGAACTGATGATGGAGGCATGGTTAGATAGCAGGTCAGGGATTTTAGTAGACTGCAAATTTAATAAAATTACACAGTATAATGTTGAAGCCAGATATATCTATATGTCTCTATGTATATGTATGTGTATATGATTGATCTTGGTTTGTTTTAAAAAAATCATAGGAGTTAAACTGGCTCCAGAATCCAGGAACAGGAAGCAAGGTGACTGGGTCAGTGACAGCAGCAGTCCTCAGCAGTGCAGATCTGGCCCCAGTGGACCAGGAGCAGTCCTAGGCAAGCCAGTGAACCAGTGGAGGCAGCAGATGCTTCCAGAATTCTTGGTTCACAAATGGAAAGAGGTCAGAAGAGATACAGGGTTGTTTTGGTTATCTCTGAGGAAAGACTATTACTTTACACATATTTGGATCTGGGTCACAGACCGGAGCATCAGTCCCAGGAAGAAGAGCAATAGTATAATAGAACTTGCTCTCACAGGGGAATAGAGACCCTCCTCATAGTTTCAGGGAAGAAAGGAATGCTGGTGGTCACTAACAGACCAGAGTACAGACCAGGAGAATAGTTATAATCTCTCCTTAGATCATAACATCTTGGAAGAATTGAAAATTTGCAGGCTCCTAAAAGTATCTCTGCAAAAGTTGCAAAACAAAACAAACCCAAACCAAAAATAACAAAGAAGCAAACAGGAAAAAAAAAAAAAAGCTTGAGACAGTACATATTCTACTCTGGAAGCAGAACCCCACGTTAACTAAGAGTTAAAATCAAGTCATAGACTAGAGAAGAGAGCAAGCAATAGAAGAAAAAAGCATATGACCATAGAAAGTTACTATTAGTGATAAGGAAGATCAAACATAAATTCAGAAGAAGATAATAAAATTAAAGCTCCTACATCCAAAGCCTCCAAGAAAAATATGAATTGTTCTAAAACCATGGAACAACTCAAAAAGGTTTTTGAAAATTAAGCAAGAAAGGTGAGGACAAATTGGGAAGAGAAATGAGAGTTATCAGGAATATAAAAAACAAGTCAGCAGCTTGCGGAAGGAAATATCATCTTAAAAATAAGACTGGGCTAAATGGAAAAAGAAGTACAAAAAGTCAACGAGGAGAATGCTTTAAAAAGCAGATTTAGCAAAATGGAAAAGGAAGTACAAAAGTTCACTGAAGAAATAATTTCTTGTAATATAGAATGGGGAAAAGGGAAACTAATGACTTTTTGAGAAAGAGAAAAAACAATAAAGTAAAATGAGAAAATGAAAAATTAGAATACAATGTGGAAATATCTCATTTGGAAACACATGGAAAATAGATACAGGGGATATACATTAAAAATTATTGAATGACCTGAAAGCCAAGATAAAAAGAAAAACTTAGACATCTCTTTCAAAAATTAGCAAAGAAAACTGTCCTGATATTTTTGAAAAGGAGGTTAAATGTTTGCCCTTCATTTTCTTTTTTTATTGTTAAAGATTTTATTTATTTTGAGTTTTACAATTTTTGCACTAATTTTACTTTCCTCCCCCACCCCCACAGAAGGCAGTTGTCAGTCTTTACATTGTTTCCATGGTAAACATTGATCCAAATTGAGTGTGAAGAGAGAGAAATGATATCCTTAAGGAAGAAACATAAAGTATAAGCGATAGCAAGATCAGACAATGAGATATCAGGGTATTTTTTTTTTCTAAATTTAAGGTAATAGTCCTTGGTCTTTGTTCAAACTCCACAGTTCTTTCTCTGGATACAGATGGTATTCTCCATTGCAGAGAACTCCAAATCCCCAAATTGTCCCTCATTGTTGCACTGATGGAATGAGCGAGTCCATCAAAGTTGATCATTGCCCTCATGTTGCTGTTTGAGTGTACAGTGTTTTTCTGGTTCTGCTCATCTCACTCAGCATCAGTTCATGCAAATCCCTCCAGGCTTCCCTGAATTCCCATTCCTCCTGGTTTCTAATAGAACAATAGTGTTCCATGCATATAATACAGTTTGCTAAGCCATTCCCCAGTTGAAGGACATTTACTTGATTTCCAATTCTTTGCCACCACAAACAGGGCTGCTATGAATATTTTTGTACAAGTGATGTTTTTACCCTTTTTCATCATCTCTTCAGCGTATAGACCAAGGAGTTGTATGCTGCATCAAAGGGTATGCACTTTTTGTTTTACAAATAATGTTTTTTATACATTAATAAAATATTCTTAAGAGTAAACAAAATACCCCCTTCCCCAAAAATCTTTAGACTCGCTTGAGTGATAAAGTAAAGGGGAGAGAAAAAATTAAAATTAAGAAAATAGTAATCATTGTAGGTATGACCAGGTTATGCAATGGACGGAGTACCAGCCCTGGAGCCAGGAGCACGGGAGCCCATATCCTGCCCCATACCCGCAACAATTGCCGAGCCATGTGACATGCAAGCCACCCCAACCCCACTGCCCTGCAGAAACCAAAAACCAAAATAGAAAAAAGAAAAAATAGTAATAATAGTATGGGTGGCTGGGTGGTAGACAGAGCATTTGCCCTTGAGCCAGGCGCACCTGGGTCCAAATCTGGCCTCAGACGCCCAAGGATCACCCTGCTATTTAGACCCAGGCAGGCCACCCAGCCCCATTTGCACTGCACCCCCCAAAAATAATAATAATAAAAATATGCTTCAGTCTTTCTTCCAACACCAACAACTCTGTTGCAGGTGGATCAGATTCTTTATGATAAAGTTACTTCCATATTTTTCCACTGTTGCCACTGCTGATTGCAACTCCCTCCTTTTGTATTTCTCCACTACCATGTACTATATTTTCTCTCTCCTTTCACTGACTCTGCTATAGGGTAGCTGAGTGGCACAGCAGACAGATCCCCCTGATCCTGGGGCCAAGAGGCCCCAAGCCCCCCTACCACCCCTTAGGCCCAGCATCCACCTAGGCCCTATGGTCCCTGACAGGCAATCCAATCCCAGCCCCTTGCAAGAAGTAAAAAAGACCCCTCTCCCTCCATAGTCCATCCTCTCTTCCATCACTCACATCCCCCTCTTCTCCCTGTCCCCCACTCCTTCTTACTCCAGATGCCTATACCCCATTGAGTATATATTCTTTTTCCTCTCCTAGCCACCTCTGATGAGAGCAAAGATTCCCTCATTCCCCCTTGCCTTCCCCCTTTCCATATCATTGCAATAGCTCATTGTAATAAAGAAAAATCTTATTATATGAAATATCTTGGCCTATTCCCCCCTCTCCTTTTTCTTTCTCCCATTACATTTCCCTTTTTCTATTGACTCCATTTTTATACCATATTTTATCTTCAAATTCAGCTTTTCTCCTTTAAACTATAAAAGCTCCTTTTACCTGCTCTATTAACTGAGAAGGTTCATACGAGTATTATCAATGTCATTTTTCTATGCAGGAATACATGCAGTTCATCATCATTAACACCCTCACGTTTTCCCCTTCTCCTCCAACCTTATGCTTCATCTGAGTCCTGTATTTGAAGATCAAACCTTCTGTTCAGCTCTGGCCATTCCAACAGGAACATTTGAAATTCCCTTGGTTCATTGAAAGTCCATCTTTTACCCTGGAGGAGGAAATTCATTTTTACTGGGTAGTTGATTCTTGGTTGCATTCCAAGCTCTTTTGCCTTCCAATATATTATATTCCAAGCCTTATGACCTTTTAATGTTGTTGCTGCTAAGTCCTGTGTGATCCTGACTGCAGCTCCACAATATTTGAATTGTGTCCTTCTGACTGCTTGTAATATTTTCTCTTTTACTTGGGAGTTCTGGAATTTTGCTATAATATTCCTAGGGGTTGTTTTTTTGGGATCTCTTTCTCAGGGGGATCAGTGGATTCTCTCCATTTCTATTTTGCCTTCTGCTTCTAGGATATCAGGGCAATTTTCCTGTAGTAATTATTTGAAAATGATGTGAAGGCTCTTTTCCTGATCATGACTTTCAGGTATTCCAATAATTTTTAAATTATCTTTCCTAAATCTGTTTTCCATATCACTTATTTTTTCAATGAGATGGTTCACATTTTCTTCTGATTTTTCATTTTTTTTGGTTTTGAAGTAATGAGTCCTGATTTCTCATAAATTCATCAATCTCCCTGAGTTCTATTCTTTGTCTGAAGGATTTGTTTTCCTCAGAGAGTTTCTTTTCTCTTTTTCCAACTGGCCAATTTTGCTTTTTAAAGCATTCTTCTCCTCAATAACTTTTTGAACTGTTTTATCCATTTGACCTAAGCTGCTTTTTAGCATGCTATTTTCTTCAGCATTTTTTTGGATTTCCGTGACTAGGCTGCTGACTTCATTTTTATGTTTTTCCTGCATCTCTCTCATTTCTTTTCCCAGTTTATCTTCTAACTCCCTCATTTGACTTTTCAAAGTCTTTTTTTGAGCTCTGTCATAGCCTGTTCCAAATTTCTGTTTTTCTTGAAGTCTTTAGATGCAGGACCTTGTGTTTCCTCATCCTCAGACTGAGTATATTGATCCTTCTTGGGATCATAGATAATGTATTTCTCAATGGTGTTCCTCTTTTTTCTCTGCTTGCTCATTTTCCCAGCCTAAGCCTGTTTTGGGGTGCTTCCTGAGCTTTTGGGACACTCCCACAAGGGTCTCAGTGTGTGAGGCTCTGTCCTCCCTCCTGGTCTGTGAATGACCATATGCTCCCCCCCTCTGCCCTGGTGCTGAGGAGGAGGGGGCTCCTAGACTGCAATCAGGATCTGAATGTGTTCAGAGCCCCAGAGTCCTGTTCCAGGGGCAGAGGACAGAGCTCTGCAGTCTGTCTCTTCACTCCCCTCCCTAGGCTCAGTGTGCTCATGCCCTGGGGATTCCTGCTTACTGGCTCCACCTGCTTATGTTTCCTGAATCTGGAATGCAGTGGCCAGTTGGCTGTTTGCCCTGAGGGCTGGACTTCACTCTCTGATGGCTCTGGCAGAGGTCCCCCACTGTTCCCCCCACTTTGTGCCCAGTGCTCCCTGGAGAATAGTTCAGGAAACTCCCTGGCTGCTGTGAGCCCTGGCTTCCAGTGCCCTGGGGCTACTTCTGGGAGGCTGAAGTTCTTTGCTCTGGTGGGTCTCCCCTCCAACCCCAGGGAGCTGAGCCTTTCTGCTCTTTTGCAGGTTACCTTGAGTAGGAGAACTGCCTCACTGGGTCCCTCTGTGGGTTTTGTCTCTCAAAAGTTTAGTTAGAGTCCTTAGCTTATGAGTTTTATGAGAGCACCTAAGACACGATCCACTCTTGTTGCCATCTTCTGTCCTTCATTTTCAAAGAAGACCATGACATCAGGGAGGTGACACCATGACAAGTACGTAAATTGGATTTAAGTGAGAGGTGCTGTGCTAAGTCAGCAGCCTCCCTTTCTCCTTCAGAGCCATTTGGGTCCAATGGCCAGCTGTGAATAAAGACAACTGAAGATAGCACTGAATGTGATTCACCAAGGGTTATATGACTTGTCCAGGGTCACATAGTTAATAAGAGTCAACTGTTTGAAGCTGGATTCAAACTACCATCCTCCTGAATTTAAGGCCTGTACTCTATCCACTGCACTAAGCTAGAGGACAAAATAGAAATTTAAAGAATCCACCTCCTGAAAGATACCTCAGAATTCAAACTCCCAGGAATATTATAACCAAATTTACGAAGTCCCAGATCAAGGAGAAAGTATTGCAAGAATCCAGAAGCATTTATTATGGTGCAGCCACTGTCAGTCAAACATAAGATTTAGAAAATCTTATATTAAAGGATTATAGGTCTTAGAATATAATATCATAGAAAACAAATGAGCTTGGATTATAACAAAGAATCAATAATCCAGTAAAACTGAGAATGAAAATGAGCATGGTCATCCAGGGAAAAAGATGAACTTTCAATAAAATGGGGGGGGGTTTTCAAACTCCTGATGAAAAGATCAGAGGTGAACAAAAAACTTGATCTATACATACAAGACTCAAATGAAGAATACAAAGGTAAACAGGAAAGGAAAATCATAGGGTATTTAATGCTGTTACAATGTTTATATTCCTGCATGACAAGATGGTGCTGATAACCTATATGAACTTTCTCATTTATTAGGATAGTTAGAAGGAAGTTGAATATGAATGGATAGTATTTTAAAAAAGATGGAATTTAGAAGTGAGACAGGAATGTACTGGGAGAAAGGATAAAGGAGAGGTCGAATGAAGTAAGTTATATCACTTAAAAGTGGAACTTTTGGACTAGAGGAGAAGACTGTGGAAATGAGGAGAAAGGAGGAAGACTAGCCCTTGTAAGAATTGGCTTAGGGAATAACATACACACTCAAGAATAGTACAGTATAGAATAGAATAGTATAGAAATCTATTTTACCTTACAGAAAAGTTGAAGGGGAATTGTCTTAGAGAAAGGGAGATACATAAAAGGGAGGGCAAGTTGTGGGAAGGGATAGTCAGAAACAAAACAGTTTTGAGGAGGCTCACAGTGAAAGGAGAGAGAGCATAAAACAAACAGGGGTGGGAGGGACCAGGATGGAAGGAAATATAGTAGACAAAGTAACTGGGAAAAATGTTGAAATGATTTTCTCTGATAAAGACCTCGTTTCCCATATATATATATACAGTTCTCTTTTTTTAAAAAATAAAATCATTCCCCAACTGATAAATGATCAAAAGAGAGGTTACCAGTACTATTTAACTCATGATTTATTGGAGAAATGAAAATTAGTGTAATTCTGAAATACTATCTTATATTTATGGAATTGGCAAATAGGGCAGAAAAGGAAAATGGCAAGTGTTGGATGGGATGTGGGGGAAACGAAACATTAATTCACTGTTGGAAGAATTGTGAAATAATTCAAATATTTTGTAGAAAACTGGAATTGTGCCCAAAGTATTTATAATCCTTTGAACTAGCAATGCCACTATTAGGTTTATATTACAGGAGCTATAAACTGAAAAGAAACTATTTTATAAAGATATTTATAACAATTCTTTTCTTGTGGCATGGAATTAGAAATTGAGGGGTTGCCTATCACTTAAGGAATGACTGGAAAAATTGTGGAGTTTGATTAATATGAAGTATTATTCTACTATAAGAAATGATGAGCAGGATGCTCTCAGGAAAAAGGTTGGAAAGACATACATGAGGAGATGCAGTACTAAATGTAATGTATGCAAAGTAACAGCAATATTGTAGGATGTTCAGTTGTGAATGACTTACCTTTTCTCAGAAGATTTGTGACCCAAGACAACTTTGAAGGGACTTATCTTCCATCCCCAGAGAAAGAGTGGAATATAGATTGAAATGTACTTTATTTTTCTTGAGGCTTATTTTTTGGAAGGGGGAGGGAGACTACAAAGCTATTACAGAAATGTTTTGCATGACTACACATTTTAAACTTCTATTAAATGACTTGCTTTCTTAATGAGGAGGGGGAGGGGAAGAAGGGATCAAATTTGGAAATTAAAGTTTTAAAAATTAATTTCAAAACCTGTTTTGAATTATAATGGGGGAGGGTTGGAGCCAGGATGGCAGCAGGAGTACAGCCTCTCTTAGGTTCTCCCTCCAAAATATTTCAAAAACCTTAAAATTATAACTTTTACTAAATTATTGAGAGACAGAACCCACAGAAAGTTCTAGTGAGGCAATTCTCCAGCCCAAGGTAGCCTTGAAAATAGTGGGAAGACTCTGTTCCATGGGTTTGGATGGGCAGCCTAGAAGAAAAGGTAAAGTAGCTTCTAGAGAAAATGAATGACCTGGAAAATGGATCCAGAGAGACAATCTAGAAATCATCAGACTATCAGAAAGTCTGAACCAATAAACATCATGTAGGAAATTATAAGGGACAACTGCCCAAATCTCCTAGAACAAGACAGCAATATAACCATTGAGAGAATCCACAGAACCACTCTAGAAAGAGACCCCAGGATAAAAACTCCAAGGGCTGTAATAATCAAATTCCAGAACTCTCAAATAAAGGGGAGAGTATTGCAAGTGGCAAAAAGAAAACAATTCAAATACAAAGGGAACACAATAACACTGACACAGGACCTATCAGCCTCAACAATGAAGGACTGGAAGAATTGGAGTAACATATTTTGGAGAGTTAAGGACCTGGGATTACAACCCATAATGTACCACCCTGCAAAAATTCAACATATACTTTGAGAGTAAAAGATGGATGTTCAATCAAATACAGGACTTCCAGAATTTCCCAACACAAAGACCAGAACTGAACAGAAAATTCAATCACCAAATACATGACTGAAGAATTGTGTAAAAAAGATAAATGAAAAGGGAACTGAAAAAAAAAAACTATTTTAAACAATGTTGGTCAACTATCAAATTGCATACAATCCTAAAATGGAAGCTATAACACTTCTAATTCTTTAGAACTTCACTTCTCTGAGGATAGAGAGCAGAATACAATTGAAGTGAATGAATCTAAAGGATATGGGTATAATTGGGTTTTGTCTCACAATTGAAGAGGTCCAAGATGACATCACTATGTTTGAGACAAAAGCCCTTGGGAAAAAAAGCAAGCATGTTAACTTTGACTTGAGTGTCTCATTATACTTTGACTCACTTTAATCACAAGGTGCTAAGAACCTTGTTTAATGAGGGCATCATAAACTGTGAGGATCTGAGACAGTGTCTCTGTTATTTACAATCATTTGTGAAGTTCTCAGGTGAGACCTCCAGAGAATCCCAGTACTTAAAGATCTTCAAGATTTTCTCAGTTAACTAGAACTGGGTTTAAATTGACCAGCTTCATTTAACAAAGTGTTAAGTACCTTGGGTGGGGAGGGTGGAAGGAAAAGTGTGAAAGAAAATAGGCCTGAGGGAGGGGCACAAATAGGTCAAGAAATATTTTGGCTTTGGATGATACTTTGGCTTGTGAGGATTGTGTGTATTTGAAAGATACTTGAAAAAGAAGGTAAAGTAAAAATAATTATAAATATAATACTGCTTATCAAGCAGTCTGTAAATAAAGCAAACAGTCTGTGATGATATCTTGAAATTAATAGGAACTTATCAAGAAATCAAATAATCAAATTGTGATTTTTTTGATACACGATTATTAATATTAGAGCAATAAATAACACCAAGGGGAAAAAGCACAAAGAGATATAATTATAGAGGGAAAGAAGGGAGAATGTGAATGCTGAGCAAATTATATTCAATTGATTTAGGCCAGTGAGGGAATATAATACATTCCCACTTGTGTTTAAAAATCTAACTTAATCTACAGGGAAGGTGGAGATAGGGAAAGGCAAAATAATAAGGGACCGATAAAATGGAAGGGAATGGATAAGTGAAAATAAGCTGAAAGTTAAAATTTTCAAGTAAAAATTCAAAGGGGAAAGATAGTAAAATTTTAATGAGGAGGGATAAGAGACAAGGAAAGAGATAAATATAAATGGAGAAAGATAGCATGTAGGGAAATACAGAATTAGTAATCTTAACTGTAAATGTGAATTGGATAAACTGTCCCATAAAACAGAAGCAATTTGCAGAATAGGTAAAAAACCAAAATCCTCTTGTTTACAAGAAACATGTTTGAAGAAGAGAGATACACACAGAGTAAAGGTAAAAGGTTGCAGCAAAATATATTATGCCTCAGTGGAAACAAAAAAAAAATTGGGTAGCAATCCTAATCTCAGAATAAGTAAAAGCAGAAATCAATGAAGGAAATTACATCTTCTTAAAAGGTATCATTGGAAATGAAACTATATCATTACTAAACATGTATGCCCCTAGTAGCATCCAAATTCCTAGAGGAAAAGCTGAGTGAATTACAAGGAGAATTAGATAGCAAAACTTTAATTATTGGATACCTCAATATCCCTCTCTCAGAATTAGGTAAAGCTAAAAACAAAATAAACAAGAAGGGCGTTAAGAAGGTGAATGAAATCTTAGAAAACTTAGTTATGATAGACCTCTGGAGAAAACTTAACTGGGATAGAAAAAAATACACCATTTTCATGGCAATATATTGCACTTTCACCAAAACGGACCATGTACTAGGGTACACAAACCTTAAAATGAAATGCAGAAAGGCAGAAATAGTAAATGCACACTTCTCAGACCATGATGTAATAAACATTAAACCTGATAAATGGTCAGGGAAAGATAAACCAAGAAATAATTGGAAATTAATACCTTTTCTTAGATAATGGTCAAATCAAACAGCAAATAATAGAAATAATCAATAATTATATTCGAGAAAATGATAATAAGACATCATACCAAAATTTATGGGATGCATCTAAGGCAGTTTTGAGGGGAAACTGTATATCTCTAAATGTCTATATAATAAAATAGAGACAGAGAAGATCAATGAATTGGGTATGCAACTAAAAATAGCTAGAAAAAGAACAAATTAATCAATCCCAGTTAAATACAAATTAGAGATTCTGAAAATTAAGGGGGAGAATAATAAAATAGAAAACAAGAAAACCATTGATCCTATAAATAAAACTAAGAGTTTTATGAAAAAAGCCAATAAAAAAGACAAATCTCTGGTTAATCTGATTTAAAAAATGAAAGAATAACCAAATTACCAGTATGAAAAAGTGAAAAGGGTGAACTAACCACCAATAAGGAGAAAATCAAAGAGATAATTCAGAGTTACTTTGCCAAACTGTATGCCAATAAATTGGATGATTTGAGTGAAATGGATATTTACAAAAATACAAAATGCCCTATTTACAAAAATACAAAATGCCCTGATTAACAGAAGAGGAAATAAATTACTTAAATAACCCCATTTCAGAAAAAAAATAGAAATTGAAGAAACTATCAATAAACTCCCTATAAGAAAAAGTCTCCAGGTCCAGATGGATTTACAAGTGAATCCTATCAAACATTTAAGGAACAATTAATAACTATTCTACATAAACTATTTAAAAAAGTAGAAGAGGAAGGAGTTCTGCCCAATTCTTTTTATGACACCAACATATGGTAATACCTAAACCAGGGAGAACCAAAACAGACAAAGAAAATTATAGTCCAATCACCCTAATGAATATTGATGCAAAAATCTTAAATAAAATTTTAGCAATGAGATTACAGCAAGTTATTACTAGGATAATACACTGTGATTGGTTGGATCTGTACCAGGCAGGCAGGAATAGTTCAACATTAGGAAAATACTGGACATAATTAATCAATGGTATATTGTATATATTATATAGTATAGTATAGTATACTATCTATCTATCTATATATAATTATAGTATATATAACATCTCTATAATATACAATAGCATATCAATAGTAAAACCAACAGAAATCATGATTATCTCAATAGATGCTGAAAAAACCTTTGATAAAAAACAACATCCATTCTTATTAAAACCCTAGAAACTTTAGGAATAAATCGTGTTTTTCTCAAAATAATAAATAGTATCTATCTAAAAACCATCAACAGATAGTATATTTAATGGGAATATACTCAGAGAATTTCCAATAAATTCAAGGGTGAAACAAAAATACCCATTATCACCATTACTATTCAATACAATATTAGAAATGCTATCAGTAGCAAAAAGAGAAGGAAAAAAAATTGAAGGAATCAGAATTGCCAACGAAGAAGCAAAGCTTTCACTTTTTTTGCTGATGATATGATGGTATATTTAGATAACCTGAGAAAAATCATCTTAAAAACTACTTAGAACAATTAAGAAATTCAGCAAAGTAGCAGGACAGAAAATAAACCCACACAAATCATTATCATTTCTATAAATGAACAAGAAAAGTCCAAGAACAAGAGAAAGAAAGAGAAATTCCATTTAAAATAACTGTAGACAACATTAAATACTTGGGAATATATACCTTCAAAGACAAACCCAGAAACTGTATGAACACAATTATAAAGCTCTCCTCACCCAAATAAAGTGTTATCTAGCTAACTGGAAAAATGTCAAATGCACATGGAGAGGTCAAACTAATATAATAAAAATGACAATTATACCCAAATTAAATTATTTATTCAGTGCCATACCAATCAATCTACCAAATAACTACTTTACCATAATAGAAAAAATAGTAACAAAATTTATCTGGAGCAACAAAAGGGCAAGAATAGTAAGGGAACTAATGAAAAAAATGTAAAGGAAGGTGGTCTAGATCTACCAGACCTAATATTATACTATAATGCAGCAGTCATCAAAACTTCTTGGTACTGATTAAGAGATAGAGTAATGGAGTGGATTAGGATAGGTTCAAAAGAAAATGCAGTAAATGACTACAGTAATCTACAATTTGGCAAACCCAAAGATATAAGCTCTCGGATAAGAACTCACTATTTGACAAAAATTGTTGGGGAAACTGGAAAATAGTATGGTAAAAACTAGGCATAGATTCACATCTCACACCTTATACCAAAATAAGATAAAAATGGTACAGGATTTAAACATAAAGGACAACACCATAGATAAATTAATAGACCAAAAAGTATGCTCTCTGATCTATAGAAAAAGGATAAATTTATGACCAAACAAGAATTAGAGCACATTATAAAGTGAAAATGAATGATTTGGACTATATTAAATAGGTTTTTCTCTAATAAAATCAATGCTGTCAAAATTAAAAAAGAAAAGAAAGCTGGAAAACAATCTTGACAAACAGGAGTTCTGATAAAGGTCTCATTTCTAAAACATATAGAGAATTGCATCAAATTTATAAGGTCAAAAGTCCTCCAATTGAAAAATAGTCAAAGGATATGAACAGACGGTTTCCAATGGAGAAATTAAAGCTATATATAATCATATGAAAAAATGCTCCAAATCACTATTCTTTAGAGAAATGAAAATTAAAACAGCAATGCGGTATCATCTGAAACTTATTAGATTAGCCCAGATGAAGAAAAAGGAAGATGATCAGTGTTGGAGAGGCTGTGGGAACCCTGGGACATTGATGCATTACTGATGGAATTGTGAAATGATCCAACTTTTCTGGAGAGCAATATGGAACTATGCCCAAAGAGCAATAAAACTGTTCATACCCCTTGATCAAACAATTCTGATTCTAGGACTACATCCAGAAGAAATTGTGAAAAATGTGAAAAGTCCTACATGTTCCAAAATATTCATATCTGCTTTTTTTGTAGTCGCAAAGAATCGGAAATTGAGGGGATACCCATCTATTGGGGAATGGCTAAACAAGTTATGGTGCATGAACACTATGGAATATTATTGTTCTATAAGAAATCATAAATGGTCAGACTCTAGAGAAGCATGGAAGTCATTACAGGATCTGATGCTGAGTGAAAGGAGTAGAGCCAAGAGAACAATGCACACATCAACAACATTTTGAGATGAACAACCTTGATGGAAGTAGCTACTCCTGACAGACCAGAGAGCTAGGACAACTGTATTTGACTAGTTATGGAGTATACTATGCCCAACCAGAGAAAGAAAAACAAAACTAAGCAAAACAAAACTCACAGGAAAAAAATAAGCCCTCTGAATCTGATGAGCACTTTATACAAATTCTCTCTTATGTATCTCTTTCCCTTAATTCTAATTTCTCATGCCCAAAATTACTAATTTGTAAATATATTTAACAAAATATTTATGTAAATTAATAACCTGAATATTTCCTGCTGAGGGGAGTGGAGTGGGAAGGTAGGGTGGAGGGAAATTTTGTAATTTGGAAATATGCATGTACAATGGATGAAAATAAATAAATAAATTTTAAAAATCTCTTTGGAATATAGATTTGGTAGAGGTATTACTGGGTCAAAGGGTACACACAGTTTTATAGTTCTTTTGGCATAGTTTCAAATTGTTCTTCAAAATGATTAGGTCATTTATTCATACTGTTCTAATTTTTCTACATCCTCTCCATTGCTTGGCATTTTCTACCTCAGAGTTGTTTTAATTTGCATTTCTCTAATCAATGGTAATTTAGAACATTTTAATATAAATATTTATGACTTTGATTTCTTCTCAAAATTCCCCATTTATAAACTTTGACCATTTATCAGTTGGATAATGATTTGTTTGCTTGTAAATTTGACTCATTGATATATACATACATATATATGTGTGAGAAATGAAGTATTTATCAAAGAAACTTGTAAAAACTTTTCCTTCTTCTTTTCTCCTTCCTTTCTAATCTTGATGGCATTAATATCATTTGAGCAAAAGCTTATTACTTTGATGTAATCAAAATTATTCTTTTTATATCTCATAATCCTTTCTTGTTTGGTCACAATTTTTTTGCTTATCAATAAATATTAGATGTAAAATATTTCATGATTCCCTAATTTTCTTATTAATCATATATTCAATTTGACCATATCTCTGAGTATACTCTGTGTGTGTGTGTGTGTGTGTGTGTGTGTGTGTGAGAGAGAGAGAGAGAGAGAGAGAGAGAGAGAGAGAGAGAGAGAGAGAGAGAGAGAGAATGAAATCTCAAGTGTGTTTGGGAGAATATCCATACTAAATGACTCTTCAAGGCAGGATTCCTGGGTGACCCTGGTTCTAGCAAAAGGGAATAGAAGGAAGGAAAAAAGTGAAGAAGTGATATCTTTTAGGGTATCTATTCAGTTCTAGGATGGAGAAGGCAGTAGGGGCCCAGAGAAGCAATATCACTTTCAATAATCAGGAAGCAGGGCCCCTCAGGAACACTTTCAGTTTTAGAAACAAGGGTTCAGGGTCTCTTGGAGAATTACAGGTTTTTGTCAGAAGAAAGGAATGGTCACACCTCTCTTCAGATTACAACACCTTGGAAGAACAGAAAACTTTCTCTGAAAAATGCTGTGTGGAAAAAACTGAAACTGGGGACAATCCCCCCCCCCCCCAGTCCCCAGCCCCATACTGGGAACAGAATTCATATTTAAAAATAAAGTTCAAAATCAAGAAGTAGAGTAGAAAAAATGAGCCAGCATGCAAGTAAAAGGAGCCAAATGATAAAAAATTACTATGATGACAAGGAAGATCAAGATACAAACTTGAGAAGAAAAAAAAGTCAAAATAACCACATGCAAAAGTTCAGAGAAAAATGAGTACGTTTCACTATTAAAAAAAAAATAGGATTCCTAGAAGAGTTCAAGTATGAACTCTTTAAAAAATCAAGTTGAAGATATAAAGGGAAAATGATAAAAAAGAAATGAGAGTTATGCAAGAAAATCATAAAAACTGAGTTAACATTGTGACAAAAGAGGCACAACAATACTGCAAAGCATTAATATTCAAGAAAAAAACCCAGAATTGGTCAAATGGAAAGAAAAATGATACAGAATTTCAATGATGGAAATAAATAATTCCATAAAAATTAGATTTAGAGAAATAAAAATGTAATAAAATCTCAATGAAGGAAACAATTTCTTAAAGATTAGAATTGGGCAAATGGAAACAAATGACACCATAAGACATAAAAACAAGATAAAACAGTCAAAAGAATGAAAAAAAAAGAAAGTTTGAAATCTCTCATTGGAAAAACAACTTGGATTCTGTATGTTATACTGATATTAAAGCATAGTCTACTTGGTCTTTTATAGTTTACTTTATATGAGAGATAATTTTGTGACCCTAGTTTAATGCCCTATATCTTTGTTAATGACCCTGGATTATTGTAGCATGCCTTTTGTGACATTGTCCTGACATCAGCTACTTCATATCTACCATCATAGGAGCTATAACCTGTGCTAAGAATATTATATAACATTTAATCAAGACAAATTTCATTTCTGCATAGTAATTCCTAACCATGCTCTCTCTTCTGCTCAGTTTTCCCAACATCCTCCCAGATACTTAGGCATAAGACCTCATTAAAATTCTTAACTTTGCTCATACTTACTCCATTTAGCCAATTAGTTGGTTTCTCAGTTTCAATTCACTCCCTACTCCAGGCAATCTTCCATTTAACTGCCAAAGTGCAGATAATTCCATACTGCTGATCTAGCCATGTCACCCTCTGCAGCCCTCTACTCAAGAAACTGCAGTGACTCCATATTATCTATTGGATCAAATATGGAAATCTTGTCTTTAAAAACCATCACAACCTGGCCTCTTTGTACCTTTGTAATCTTTGTATTCTCTAGTCTCCTCCACCTATTCTGTGATACAAAGTGGCCATCATTTTTCTAGTTGCCTAGTTAGCATTTATTGAATGCTTACTATATTCTAAAACTGTGTTAATTCCTTGAAATTCTAATACAAATAGGAAAAAAATGGTCCCTACTCTTGAAAGATTTATATTCTAAAAGGCAAAGATAAAATATAAAAGGAATTTGAATAAGGAGTAGGGGCAATGAAGGGAGGGTGGGGATTAATTGTGGTGGGTGGGATTCAAATAATTTAACAAATGTTCTGCTGAACTAATGACCTTTTTAAGTAGACAAAGGGTAGTTTTATATTTTATGTATATAATACTCAAATAAGAAAAAGAGAAGAGGTACACAAAACTTAATTGTGCTATATTACTCATAGTAAGCAAACATATCATTATGGAGTGAAAGTAGCCACATGACCACAGCAGCCAATGTTGGAACATATGCAGAACCAAAACTCATTCAACCTATTCTAACTTTTTTTCATCCATGACTTCCTAAATGGGTGATAAAATAACCCTTGAAATCTATATTTTCATTGGATCATTGAGTCCCAGCCTCTCATTGGTTTTACCATTAAGGGAACACCAGAGCACTTGTTATATCTCAAGCATAAAACAAAATGAAAACAAATGACAACTTGTCACCCCCAATTGTGTATATTAATATATATATTTACTGAAATTACAAAAATGATGGAATTGAAATGCAGCATTTCATAAGAGGTGTAATGAATTTTAAGAAAGAAAGAAAGAAATATTACAAGTATAATTCCATCATTTGTTTGTCACCTATGGATAGAATGAACATTACTACAGGCTCTTAGAAAATGATATTGCTCAGATGAATGTTAAAAAAAAAGAGTAAGGAATGTAAATTTGTGATTTTGACATTGGACAGCTGCCCAGGTGACCACCTTACAGAGAACCTGGATTCCAAGTGACATTTTAAGAACTAGTTCCCTGAACTCACTTGCTGAACTGCTGCAAACTATCTGAATCCTACCACTCATTATGGAGGAAGCAGAGAGTCCAGTCTAGGTGAGCCTGAGATATGGTTGGCTTGGACATCTTCTTTAACAAAAGATTCTTGGGAGAGCCATCCAATCAGAAAGACTGACTAAGGAGGAGGAAGGTCCTTCCAATGTGTAAATTACAGAAAACTGAAGGGAAGGAGAGAGAGAGGGGAGAGAGAGAGAGAGAGAGAGAGAGAGAGAGAGAGAGAGAAGGGGGCGACTTCAGTATGAAGATCTGAGCAGAGTAGAGGAAATTTACATTGCAATCTAGAGAAGAATGATGATAAAGCTTATTTCAGCTCCAGATTCTCTGTCCTTTCAATGGCTATTCCCAATGATTGGAATGCCTTATCTTTTTCAAACTTCGCTTTTTAGTTTCCCTGATTTTGTTCAATACTAGTTCAAATATTTCTTTATAATAAAGACCACAGTTTACTGATTCCTCCTCTTTCCTTAGCTCATACTCCTTTTGTAATACCGTATTCTCTGAGAGTGCTTTCTATCCACCAATCATCCTTCCACTTACCCACACATACCCTGACATCCACTGCATGCATACGTACACACAACCTGTAAACTCAGGATATAGACAATCATGCCTATTCATGACTGTGTGACACATATGTACACATGTCCATGCTTAAAAGGTATATACATAGAATGTGCCAGTTGTTTTCATACTGTGTTTTTCATAAGATCATAGGCTCCTTGATGACAAGAACTGTGCTTTTACATCTTTTTAGCACATTGTAAGCCTGGTAAACATTCATTAAAAGATTAATAACTGACTGATCTTGATGACTGAGTAATAAAGGACAGACTTGGAAATATAGCGAAAATCCTAATCTCTTTGCTTTTATATTCAGAATTATTGTCAATCTCCTATACCTTCCAACCAAACATCTCCATTTATTGAAATGCCATTTAACCTTCAAATCCAAATTCAAGAGAATTTTCTAATTTTGCCACCAAGATCCTTCCCAGTCATAGTAACTTTTTCTTCTTTTAAATACCCAGTACTTTATTCCCCCTTCCTTATGAAATTATGTTTTACTTTGCATTTTAGCCATTTGTGTACATTTCTTATCTCCCCTGCTAAAATGCATGATGCTCTTTATTCAATAGAATATATTGAATTCATAGTGAATTTTACAATGGAGAAATATTTGTTGATTGAATGAATGAATGAATTCATAAATGAATATCAGGGACATAAAAGAAGTCTTCTTTCTATGGCATTTTCTTTCTGCCAAGCTGACAGAAACAAATAAGAATTATTTATGAGTGAATTTCTAGTTCCTTCAGTATGTCTTGTAAACTAATTACTATGAGTGAGCTAATCCTTTTGAATGTCTCCCCTCATTTATATTGTTGTAGTGCTCTGATATGACAGATTAATGCTATTATGCTACAAAATATATATCCTCCCCTAAAATAAACATTTTTTATAATGGCAAAACATATGTCTTCAAGGGGCAAGGTTATCTAGAGATAATTGGGCCCTAGAGAGATTACAGGCATTTAGATCATAAGAGCTGTATTTCCAGCATGCCTTATTAAAAAATTGCTAGGAAGCCAAAGACAACTATAAATACCCACACTCTCTGTAATTATCAAATAAATAGATATTAACCCTAGGTATCCAATGTTGTGCCCAATGATGATGCCTTTATCTCCTTGACCCTAACATTTAACATCTAATTATAGTTTAGTATATAGTCATTTGCAGGGGGAGTTTAAAGTGAAGAAAACCTACTTTCTTCCTAAATTAGAGAAAACAGGAGCATCAAGTCACTGATTTATGAGTGGAAGGCATCTTAAAAGTCATTTAATTACAAATCCCCATTCTTCATATCAAGAAAATGGGGACCTGGTCAGCTAAGAGATTTTTCTTGAATAACACAGGGAACATTAATTCCATGCCAGGACTAAAATGCTGTTCCCTTGAAAATTCTTTTTGGAGGCTTCCTGGATACTGATTTCAAGTTAGATGGCAGGGTTTTTATTTTTCTAATGAAACTTTAAGTTATATTAAAAGACTTTATTCCAGGAATAAGAAAATTCAATGCTATGTTCATTTTCTATTTGGAGAATTGTGTTTATTTCAAGGAGGAATTTCATTGATAAAATGGAGAATTCCAAGAGAAGGGAAACTAAGATGGTAATAAGTTTCAAGTCACTGCCATCAGGATTAGTTGAAGAAACTAAGGATATGTAGATTTGAGAATAGAAGAATTATGAAAAGAGAAGTACAAAATTACCATTACTCAATCATGTTCAACCCTGAGTCACCTCCTTTGAGGTTTTTGTGGAAAACATGGTGAAGTGGTTTTCCATTTCCTTTCAAATTCATTTTTACAGATGAGGAAACTGAGGCAAATAAGGTTAAGTGAATGGTCACACAGTAAATATCTGGGGCCAGAGGTTTCTTGACACCAGGTCTGGTACACTATGCACTGTGCCATCAGCTGACAAGAAGAGTGCTGTCTTTGTTTCTAAAGGGCTATTAGCCAGAATAAGAAAGCTGTCTTTTTTTCCTGTTTGACCTCCTAGGATCAATCTGGAAAATAGGGTGTTGGTTATAGAGTCAGAGTTAGTTTGATGCAGGAAAAATTTTCAACAATTACAGTTATCCCAAGTGTTTCCCTTGAAATGTAGTAGACTTTTTCTTCCTGTAAGTCTTTGAGCAAAGACTAGACTTTCACTTTTCCTGTGTGTTATAAAGGGGTTTCTTTTTTCAGATAATGGTTAGATGAGAGCTCTGAAGTTCCATAAACCTGGGTGATTTTCCCAGGCTTCCAAACTAAAGGAGTTTACTTCTTTCTTCTGACAATAAAATAGCATTATAATAGAGTATATTGTATATCATGCAATTTAATAACACTATTTCAGATGAATGAAATTTTAGAATTTAATAGTAGCATTTCTCTATTTTTGCTGGTGTCACATCATGTTAAAAGTTTGAATTATTTGACTATTTTTCATTGCTATTCATTCAATTTTGTGTCATCATGTCACAACCTCGGTGAAAACTTTCTTGTTTACCTAGCACAAATAACTTCTCCATCTTTTGAATTCAAATCTTTGTTTTGTGGCTCTCTCATGACAGTTATCAGAGTATGCATTGCCCTTATTGTCAGTATGTGTATAGATTTTTTTTAATCTCTTCTACTGGATTGCAAATTCATTTAGGTAAAGAGAACATATCATGTTGCTCCTTATATCTCCAACAGCAGCCAGCACAGGACGTTACATACAGAAAATGACCAGTACATGTTTGTGGAAAGGACAAATGGTTAAAAGACACATCTCTTTCTATACCTTAAACAACCAATGAAGATTCCCTTTTACTGCATATATACTTTCAGTTTCTTTGGTTTAAATATTAAGAAGATTTCCAAGAATTTTAGAAATACATATCTGACATATATGTAAAGTTTTTTGGAAAAATTTATTAATTATGGATTAAAAGTTTTAGAATCTTTGCTACCAGAAAGGGAAGCAGTGTCTTACAAAAAATATTTTTGTAGCCATCATTTATGATTATGAACTAAAGAAAGCTAGTATAATTCAGATTTTTAAGCCTTATCAACTTCTTACCTAATTTTAAGAGGTTCTCATTTCGCAATTAATATTTTCAATTACTATCTTGACCACACACAGAAGAAGATATTGAAAATATCAATGGTAGGGGGGAAAGAGAGAGAATAAGCATTTATATAGTTCCTATTCTATATCAGATACAGGGTTAAACACTAATTTTTGACAAATATTATATTAATTGATCTTTACAATAACATGTGAAGTACATGCTATTATCACCTGAATTTACAGTTGAGTTAACAGTGTGGATGGTTCAGAAAGTAAGACACTGGTATTCATAACATGGTTGTTCCAGGGAGCATCCCCTTGGAATTCTCAATGGGAATGACTCCAGACCAGCAAGTAGGCCTCTCTAGGTTTCTCAACAATGAAGATCTGTGAGCAAACCCTTCTCTCAATACAAAAACCTTGAGATAGTGACCAGTAACAAAACTTAGAACAAGTAAGAAAGATCAGAGAAAATCAAAGTCTATAGAAAGTTAACTGGGAGATAAGGATGGGCAAAACACTATCTCAAAAGAGGTGTCAGAAAAAGTACTACATGTGAAGCCACAGAGGAGAATATGAATTGGTGGGCAGCACAAAAAGAGACGTCTTGGAAAAACTCAAAAAATTTAAAAATCAAGTAGATACAATGGGGAAAGGAATACAGGAAAAATTCAATATCTTCCAAAAGGAAGCACAAAAATTGACATAAGAAAACAAATCCTATAAAAAAAAATTGGCAAATAAAAAATGAAAAAAAATCAAATGGAAAAGTGGATGCAAAACTTACAATAAAATAGTGTCATAAATAATAGTTTGTAAGGGACTTGTTCACTCCTTCAGTGCATCAGGGACATTTTAGGGGATCTGTGATAGAGAATACCATTGTATCCAGAGGAGAAACCATGGAGTTTAAAGGAGGACCAAAGATTATTATCTTCAATTTTTAAAAAGTTGTCTTTTGTATTACATAATTTTGCTATCTCTAATTTTTTTCATCTTTGTAGATTTTTTTTCAACACATTTAATTTTGATCTATGCATATCATGGAAATAAATGTAATGACTATAACAGATTGTTTTCTATTGGGTGGAGAAGGAAAATTGTAAATTCAAAAACCTTGCAAAAGTGATTGGTTAAAACCTACTATTGTATATAATTGGAAAACAAATAAAATAATTATTTAAAAAATAAAGGATAGGGTGGGGCAAATGGAGACTAATGACTCCAGGAGACATCAAGAATTAAGTTAAGCAGAATTTAAAGAAAATGAAAAAAAAAAAAAAGAAAACATAAAATACATCATTGGAAAAACAACTGATCAGGAAAATAGATCCAGGAGTTATAATTTAATAATTATTGAACTATATGAAAGCCATGATTTTAAAAAATAGAGCCTGGGCAATATCTTTCAAGAAATCATCAAGACAAATTACCCTGATATCCTAGAAGCAGGGGGTAAAAGAGTAAAATAGTTGTTGAAAGCCTTCAGTGATCACCTCCTGAAAGGGATCCCCAAATGAAAACATTGTAGCCAAATTCTAGAAAAAAGTGATCTAGGATAAAATCCTAAAGGAGGTCAGAAAGAACCAATTAAAATTCCAAGGATCCATAGTTGGATAATGCTGGGCTGGCAACATCAACAGTAAAGAACTGAAGACCTTGGGGAAAGGAATTTGGATTACAAACAAGAATCAACAATCCGGCAAAAACCAGTAAAATACTCTTTCAGGTGCCTTTCAAACTTTCCTCTTGAAAAAATCCAGGACAGAAGATTTGATCTTCAAAAAGCAGTTACAAGAGTTCCATAAAATGGTAAACAGGGGCAAATGCAAATATTGCTCTTCAATAAGATTAAACAACTACATACCTACATGGGAGGAAGATTCTCATTACTCTTGAGAATTTTGACTCTATAAGAGGTAGTATTCTTAGGTTAAAGGTATGGAGATGTTAATGGGATGATTTAAAACAATGAAACATTTAAAAAAAAGATCATAATGAGATGAGAGGAAGAGGAAGGCAAAATGGGGTAAATATTATCACATAAAGAGTGCAAATGGCTTATTACAGTAGAAAGAAAGTAGGGAGGGAGAACCACTTGAATCTTATTCTCATTCAATTTGGCTCAATACATATAGTCACTGGGGTTTAGAAATTTATCTTGCCTTTCAGACATTTAGAGGGCAAAGGAGTGGTAAGGGAGATGGAAGGGAAGGAAGGATGAATGGAAAAGGGGAAAGAAAAAAATGTTTAGGAGTTGATAGAAGGGAAGCAGATTGAGGGAGGCAGTGTTCAGAAGCAAAACAATGATGAGGAGAAATAGGATGAAATGATAAAGAAAAGAACATATCAAGGGGAATAAAGAATTACTATTTATAACTGAATGTGAGTGGGATGACCTTTCCCATAAAATGGATGTAGACTGCAGAGTGAATTCTACAAATTGGAATGCTACAATATATTGTTTACAAGAAACATATCTGAAGTAGAGGTATTCACACAGAGTAAAATTAAAAGGGTGGAGAGCAGGTTATATTATATTTCAACTGAAGTGAAAAAAAGCAGTGGTAGCAATCTTTACCCTAGACAAAGAAAAAGCAAAAAAGTAGATCTCATTAAAAGGGATAAAGATGGGGGGCAGCTAGGTGGCGTAGTGGATAAAGCATCGGCCTTGGAGTCAGGAGTACCTGGGTTCAAATCTCAGACACTTAATTACCTAGCTGTGTGGCCTTGGGCAAGCCACTTAACCCCATTTGCCTTGCAAAAACCTAAAAAAAAAAGGTATAAGGATGGAAACTACATCATCCTATAAGGTACTTGAGACAATGAAGTAATTTAAATACTTAACATGGATGCAGCAAGTGGTATAGAATCCATTTTCTTAGAGGAGAAGCTAAATGAGTTATAGGAATACAGAGAGCAAAACTCTACTGTTGGGGACCTCAATCTTCCTCTCTCAGATTTAGAAAATTTCTAAGGATGAGATAAACAAAAAGGAAGTTAAGGAATTGAACAGAATGTTAGAAAACTTAGATATGAGAGATCTCTTGAGAAAATTGAATGGGGATAGAAAGTACTATTCTTTTTCTATCCAGTACATGCTACTTACACAAAAATTGGCCATGTATCAGAGCACAAAAATCTCTCAATCAAATGCAGAAAGACAGACATATTAAATGTGTCCTTTTAAGATCATGATCCAATAAAAATCATGTTTAATAAAGGATCATGGAAAGATAAACTAAAAATTAATTGGAAACTAAATAACCTTTTAAAAGAATGAGTAGATCAAACAACAAATCATAAAAATAACTAATAATTTCATGTTAGATGATGATAAGGAGAAAACATGACTAAATTTGTGGGATACAGCCAAAACAGTTATTAAGGGGAAAAATTTATAAAGTAGAGAAAAAAGAGATCAATAAATTAGACTTGCAAATAAAAAAGAGAAAGAACAAATTAAAAATTCCCAATTAAATATCACATTAGAAATTCTGAAAATCAAGTAATAAAACTGAAAATAAGAGAACTGTTGAACTAATAAATGAAATTGAATTGGTTTTTATAAAAAACAATATAAACTTTTACTTAAATTGATCAAAAAGAAAAAAGAAAAAAAGAAAATTAAATTACTAGCATCAAAAATGTAAAAGGTGAATTTACTACCAATGAAGAGAAATTAAAGTAGTAATTTATAGCTATACTGCCCAATTTTATACCAATAAATTTTGCATTCTAAGTAAAGTGAATGAATATTTGCAAAATTATAAATTGCCCAGATTAACAGAAGAAATTGTATAACCAAAATAATGCCATTTCTGACAAAGAAATTGAATAAGCTGTCAATGAACTCTCCCTAAGAGATAATTCCCAAGGGAATTCTACCAAACATTTAAACAACTATTAAATCCATTTCTATAAAAATTATTTGGAAAAATTGGTGGAATTCTACCAAATTCCATCTATGACATCAAAATGGCACTGATACATAAACTAGGAGGAACCAAAACAAAGAAAATTATAGAACAATTTTCCTAATGAATACTGATTCAAATATTTTAGATTATACATTAGCAATGAGAATGCAGCAAATTACCACTAGGATCACTATGACCAAGTAGGATTATACTAGGAATGCAGGTTGGTTTAATATTAGGAAATTACCAGTATAATTGACTATAACAAAAAACAAAACTAACAGAAATCTTATTTCAATAGATGCTGAAAAAGCCTTTGCCAAAATACAGTACCTAATCCTTTTAAAAACACTAGAGATCATAGGAATAAATGGTATTTCCCTTGTAATGATGAGCAGTATCTAAAACCATCAATATGAATTATATATAATGTAAATAAACCTAGAAGCATTTCCATTAAGATCATGGGTGAAACAAGGATATCTGTTATCATCATTATTATTATTCAATACTGTATTAGCAATGTTATTTTAAGAGAGATGAAAATGTAACTGAAAGAATTAGAATATGCAATGACCTCTCAATCTTTGCAGATGATATGCTGTTCTTCTTAGGAAATCCTAGAAAATGAACTTAAAAACTGCTTGAAACAATTAACAACTTTAGCAGTGTTGTAGGATATAAAATAAACTTACATAAATCATTAGCATGATTACCAAAAAAACCTACCAGCAAGAGATAGAAAGGGAAATTTCATTTTAAAATAGCTATAAACAAAGGAAATATTTGAGATTCTACCTTCCAAGACAAACTCAGAAATTATATGAAAACTATTATATAACACTATCCACATAAATAAAATCAGATGTAAATAAGAGGGGAAATGTCAATTGTTCATGTGCAGGCCAAGCTAATGTAATAATAATCACAATTCTACCTAAATTAAATTTCTTATTTAATGCCATATCAATCAAACTACCAAAAATATAATAAGCAGATTCACATGCAGGATTAAAGAAAGGTCAATAATATCAAGGGAATCAATGAGAAAATGCAAACGAAGTTGGCTTAGTCATACCACATCAAAAATTATATTGCAAAGCATCAGTCATCAAACCAATTTCATACTAAGAAATAGAGTAGTGGTCCAGTGGAATAGATTAGGTACCAAAGAAACAGTGGTAAATGAGTATAGTAATCTCCTATTTGATAAACCCAAAGAGCCCAACTTCTAGGATAAGAATTCACTCTTTGATAAAAACTGCTAGGTAAATGAAGGTAGTGTGGTAGAAACTATACATAGACTAACATTTTGCATCATATGCCAAGATAAGGTTAAAATGGATATAGAATTTAGACATAAAAGATGATTTCATAATCTCATTAGGAGAACAAGAAATAGTTTACTTGTCAGAGTAAGTTGATGACCAAAGAAGAGACAGAAAACATTGTAAGATACGAAATGGATAATTTTGGTTTCACTAAATTGAAAAGTTTTCACATGCACAAAACCATTTCCAAGCAGTAAGTTAAGAAACAATTTTTGTGGTTAATTTTTATGATAAAGGACTCAGCTCTAAAATATAGAGAGAACTGAAACAAATTTCTAAGAATACAAGTAATTTTCCAATTGATAAATTGAAAAATGTTATGAACAAACAGTTCTTGAATGAAGAAAGTATAGTTACCTATAGTCATATGAAAAATTGTTCTAAATCTTTATACATAATAAATAAAATAATTCTGAGGTATGACCTCATACCTATAAGATTGATTAATATGAAAAATAGGATAATGGTCAATGTTGAAGGAGATGTGGGTAAACTAGGACACTATTGCATTGTTGGTAGAGCTGTGAATTGATCCAACCTTTCTGGAGAGCAATTTGAAACTGCACAGAAAGGGAAATTAAACTGTGAATACATTTTGATCCAGCAATACAACTTCTATGTCTGTATCCCAAAGTGATCACAAAAAAGGGTAATAAACCCACATATGAAAATATTTATAGAAGCTCTTTTCATAGTGGTATAGAATTGGAGATTCAGAGGATGCCTATGTATGGGTAATGGTTGAACAAATTATGTATATGAATGTGATGGAGTATTATTATTCTGTAAGAAATCATGAAGGATGGTACTTTAGAAAAACCTGGAAAGACTTACATAAACTGATGCTTAATGAAGTGAACAGAACCAGAGGAACATTGTACCCACACCCATTTTGTGATGATTACTATGATAGATTTGCTCTTCTCAGTATCATAATAATCAAAGACACATTTTAAATACTTGTGGTGTACTACTGGTTAAGAAATAGAGTGATGAACAGTGAAATAGATTGAATGCTATCTGAACACAGAACAATGTTTACTATTTTCAGTTTTTAAAATTTGTTATATGTATTATGGATTTTTTGCTCTCAATTTTTCCTTTTATGATTTGATTCTTCTTTCACAATATGATTAATATGGATATATGTTGAACATATCTATACATGCATAACCTATATTAGATTGCTTGCTGTTGGGGGAAGAGGGAGACAAGGAAGAGAAGGAGAAAAATTTGAAACACAAAACCTTATAAAATGTTTTTTGAAAACTATCTTTGCATGTAACTGGAAAAAATAAATATAAATAACCCTAATATAATATTATTTGATCCTCACAACAAATGTGAATTGTGTGCTGTGATTACATAAATTTACAGATGAGGAACTTAAGCCAGTACCAGTTAAGTGACTTACCTAGAGTCAAAAAGCTAGTGAGTATTTGAGATTGGATTTAAGGTCTTTGTTCCTAAGTCCAAATCCACCCTTTCATTTATTTTGCAACTAGATGTGCTATTATTTGTTGCTGAGGAAGGTGGACATAAAATATAACAGCACTTTTCTTCTCCAAACAGCACAGCACTTTTTTTTTCTTTTTACTTATTTTTGAATTTTACAATTTTCCCCAATCTCATTTCTCTCCCCCACCCCCTCCCACAGAAGGCAGTCTGATAGTCTTTACATTGTTTCCGCCGATCTAAATTGAATGTGTTGAGAGAGAAATCATATCCTTAGGGAAAAAAAATAAAATATAAGAGATAGCAAAATTACATAATAAGATAATGGGTTTGTTTATATATTAAAGATAATAGTCTTTGGTCTTTGTTCAAACTCCATAATTCTTTCTCTGTATACAGATGGTATTCTCCATCACAGATACTCCCCAATTGTCCCTGATTGTTGAACAGATGAAATGAGCAAGTCCATTAAGGTTGATCATCAACCCCATGTTGCTGTTATGTCATACAATGTTCTGGTTCTGCTCATCTCGCTCAACCTTAGTTTATGTAAAGCGTTCCAGGCTTCTCTGAATTCCCATCCCTCCTGGTTTCTAATAGAACAATAGTGTTCCATAATGTACATATACCACAATTTGCTCAGCCATTCCCCAATTGATGGACATTTACTCAATTTCAAATTATTTGCCAGCACAAACAGAGCTTCTATGAATATTTTTTGTACAAGTGTTATTTTTACCCATTTGCATGATCTTGTCAGGGTATAGACCCAGTAATGGTATTACTGGATCAAAGAGTATGCACATTGTTTTTGTCCTTTGGGTATAATTCCAAATTGCTCTCCAGAAAGGTTGGATGAGTTCATAGCTCAACCACCAAGTGTATTATTGTCCCAGTTTTCCCACATCCCTTCCAACATTGAACATTGTTCTTTCTGGTCATATTGTCCAGTCTGAGAGGTTTGAGGTGGTACCTCAGAGATGCTTTAATTTGTATTTCTCTAATAAGTAATGATTTAGAGCAATTTTTCATCTGACTATAGATAGATTGTTTTGATTTCCTCATCTGTGAATAGCCTCCACATATCCTTTGATCATATGCCAATTGGGGAATGGCTTTTTTTTTTTATAAATTTGATCCAGTTCTCTATATATTTTATAAATGATCCCTTTCTCAGAAGTACTAGTTGTAAAAAATTGTTTCCCAATTTACTACATTTCTTTTGATCTTAGTTATAGTGTTTTTGTCTGTGCAAAAGCTTTTTAATTTAATGTAATCAAAATTATCTAGTTTGTTTTTAATGATGTTCTCCATCTCTTCCTTGGTCAAAAACTACTTCCCTTTCTATAACTCTGACAAGTAAACTATTCCTTGATCTTCTAGTTTGCTTGTAATTTTGCCTTTCATGCCTAAAACACATATCCATTTTGATGTTATCTTGATATAAGGTGTGAGGTGTTGATCTAGTCCAAGTTTCTGCCATACTAACTTCCAATTTTCCATACAGTTTTTATCACAGAGTTTTTTATCCCCAAAGCTAGACTCTTTGAGTTTATTCAACAGCAGATTACTATAATCATTTCCTGCTATCTCTTTTGCTTCTAGTCTATTCCACTCATCTACCACTCTATTTCTTAGCCAATACCAGACAGTTTTGATGACTGATGCTTCATAATATAATTTTAGTTCTGGTAGGGCTAAGCCAATTTCTTTTGCACTTTTTTTCCATTAATTCCTGGAAATCTTGACTTTTAGTTTCTCCATATGAATTTACTTTTGATTTTTTTCTAAAGTATTAAAGTAAGTTTTTTGGAATTTTGATTTGTAGGGCACTAAATAAGTAGTTTAACTTATGTAGAATTGTCATTTTTTTATAGTAGCTCAGCCTACCATTGAGCAGTTGATATTTGCCCTGTTATTCAAATCTGATTTTATTTGTGTAAGAAGTGTTTCGCAATTGCTTTCATAAAATTTCTGAGTCTGCCTTGCCAGGGAGACTCCCAACTATTTTATATTGTCTGAAGTTAGTTTGAATGGGATTTCTCTTTCTAGCTCTTTCTGCTTTATCTTCCTAGTCATATATAGAAATATTGAGGATCCATTAGGGCTTATTTTATATTCTGCCACTTTGCTAAAGTTGCTAATTTTTTCTAGCAGTTTTTTAGAGTATTTTTAAGGATTCTCTATGTATACCATCATACCACTGCAAAGAGTGAGAGTTTTGTCCCTTCCTTCCCAGTTCTAATTATTTCAATTTCTTTTTCTTCTCTTATTCCTTAAGCTAACATTTCTAACTCAATATTGAATAGTGGTGGTGATAATGGGCATCCCTTCTTCACCCTAATCTTATGGGGATTACCTCTAGCTCATACCCATTGCATACAATGCTTGTTGATGGCTTCAAATAGATCCTGCTTATTATTCTAAGGAACAATTCATTTATTCCTGTACTTTTTAGTGTTTTTAGTATGAATGGGTACTGTATTTTGTCAAAGGCTTTTTCAGCATCTATTCATATAATCATATGATTTCTGCTAGGTTTGTTATTGATGTAGTTAATTACACTAACAGTTTTCCTAACATTGAACCAACTTTGCATTCTTTTTTTCACTTCAGCTGAAGCAAAATATATTTTGTTCCAACCTTTTACCTTTACTCTATATGAATCTCTCTGCTTCAAATGTGTTTCTTGAAAGCAGCATATTTTAGGATTCTGGTTTTTAATCCATTCTGCTATTCACTTAGTTTTATGAGAGAGTTCATCCCAGTCACATTCTTTAATGCCCTCCATGCTATTTTCCCTCTGTCTGTATTTTTCCCTTTTTTTACTTTATCCATATTCCCCAGTATTTTGTTTCTAAATAAGCACCACCTTCAGTGTGTTTGCCCCTTATATCCACCCCCCTCTTGCTTTACTTTCCCTTTTCTATTTGCCCTTTCTTCCTTTTCTTCCTTCTATTATTAGTTCCTCTTTTCCTCCTCCCTCTCTCTTTCCCCTTTTAATACTTGAAAGGTAAGATAAGTTTCTCGACTTAACTGAGTGTGTGTGTAAGTTAACTTTAAGCCAAGTCTGATGAAAGTAAGATTCAGGTGTTTCTCACCTCCTCCCTTCTTCCCCTCTATTACAATAGATCCTTTGTTCCTCTTTATGTGGTGTGATTTACCCTATTTAGTCTCCTCCATGCTCCTGTCTCTTTACTGGCCCCACTTTTAAGGAGATATTGTTTTTAAATCATTCTATCAGAGTCATGGTTAAGTCATGAGCATCCATTATTTCTGGCTAAGTGTATTCTCTCTGACAGAGTTACAATTCTCAAGAGTTATTAGATTCTTTCTCCCAGTTGGGGATATAGCCAGTTTCATGTTATTGGATAACAGTTTTTTTTCTTTCCCCTTTTTGTTAAACCTTTCTTTGAGTCTCTTGATTCTTTGGTTTGAAGTTCAAATTTTCTATTTAGCTCTTCTCTTTTCATCAGGAAAAGTTGGAAGTCTCCCATTTCATTAAATGTCCATCTTTTCCCCTGGAAGAGAAGGCTCAGCTTTTCTGCATTCCAGGCCCTTCATTCACTTAATGTTGATACAGCCAGGTCCTGTGTAAGCTTTACTGTGTCCCCTTGGTATCTAAGTTGTTTCTTACTGGCCGCTTGCAGGATTTTCTCTTTTATCTCCTAGTTCTGGAATTTGGCCACAATATTCCTTGGTGTTTTCATTTTGGGATTCCTTTCCAGGGGGAATCAATGTATTCTTTCAATAACTGTTCTTCCCTCTGATTTCATGATATTAGGGCAATTTGCTATCCCTTATTCCAGTAATATTGAGTCCAGGCTTTTTTTTTTTCTCTTCAATATTTTCAAGGAATCCAATGATTCTTTTATTTTTAAGGGTTTTGCAAGGCAAATAGGGTTAAGTGGCTTGCCCAAGGCCACACAGCTAGGTAATTATTAAGTGCCTGCGACCCCGGATTTGAACCCAGGTACTCCTGACTCTAGGGCCAGTGCTTTATCCACTGCACCACCTAGCCACACCCAGCACCACCTAGATGTCCCAATTATTTTCTTTTTCATTTGTCTGATTGTATTTTCCAAGGATTTGTTTTCTTGTTGAAGGTATTCATTTTCTCTTGGGTTTCTTTTCCTAAATTTTCCTGATTTTTGAACTCCTTCCTGATTTCTTCAAGGAAGTCTTTCTGGGCTGGAAACCAAATCATATTCTCCTCAAAAGTTCTACATCTCTCTGAGTTAGGGTCTTTAACTCCAAGGTCATTTTCTATGGCCCTTTCCTTTCCTTTTCACTGGTGTTTCTTCATTTTTCTAAGATTTTTGTTGGGGGAGGGGCTAGTTCACAAACCTTTGGTTTTGAAAACCCTAGAGGCTTTGCACACTTGGTTTAGTAACTTCAATTGGCCGGCCAGTAGAGGTTGCTGGTTGCTTTCTCTGGAGTGCCTCTGAACTTGATTTGAGGTCTTCTCCCTAGGCCTGCAGCTGGTAGGTAGTGCTGCTGGATACTGTTATCCTTGAACAATGTGGGCTGTGTGGGCCCTGGGGAAAGGTAGCTAATCTCCCTGCTCAGCTGAGGGAGCTCTGCTGCCCATGCCTGAGCTGAGCCTGGGGGCGGGGTGCTATTACTCTTGTTTGTTCTGGGAAGAGGAAATTAAATTAAAATTGCTGCAGAGATGTTAAATGTCTGGGATCATATCTGAACTTGTCTTCCTGATATAGAGTCACATGTTTTTTCTCCTTTGCCTTGTAGCTGAGTAGTGATCAGGAGAAGTAGATTTTGAATCCAGGGCTTCTGACTCAAAGCTACTGTCTTTCATTTGATTGAGAAAGGGAGATGAGATATGTTTATGAACTTGAAGATATGGCAGAGTTAAATAATAGTATTTGGAGGATTGAAGGAAATTAAATTAAAATTGAAATTAAAGTATGGAGCCCATGGTCCTCCTGAACAGCCAAGCCAGTGGTTGGATGCCCAGCTTCACTTTGTAGTTCTCTATGCTGGAATTCACCCTCCAGTCCCTCTGGAGTTCTCCAGACCTCCACTCTCATAGTCAAAACCTCCGTGGCTGATGTTAGGTTTGTCTGGGTCTCACCCCACTCCTACTGGTTCTCTGCTCTCTGCCCCCAGCTGTCCCATGGTCCCCAGAGACAGAACTTGTTTGTAGATGTTCTTCTTCCAGCTTCTTTGCTTCTTTTTCTGGATTTTGTCAATCAAATTTCTGTTAAGAAGTTTATTTCTTATTATTTATGAGGGAAAGCCAGGATACCTTAGCACAATGCCTAGCTTCTCTCCTCCATCTTGTCTGGAAGTCCAGCACAACACTTTTGATATGAATGTATTAGAAGCACTGACTGTGTGGTGGTTGAAAGTAGTTCCTCTGCTTGATTTTCCTTAGCTTCCTTTCTGTTGGCAAGTAGACTGATAATTTTTGCCATAGATACAGTAAGAAGTGACATTTAACAAGAATTTAATTCATAAGTCAGATGATAATTACATTGAAGAAGTCAGTAGTGACTGCAAAGAATAAGCAAAAGAAAATAGCCAAATGAAATTTTTTCCTGACAGTTTTCATCTTCTTCTTGTAATCTAATAGAAAATTTCATATTTATCACATGAAGAAGCTGACTGAGAGTCCACAGTCATCCCTACCTGAGAAGAAACAAAGTAAAAACAGCAACCCACAATAAGGTAGAACTAATTTGTCCCTCCCTATATAGAAGAGAATTACTAAGCAAAACATCTCTAGGACTTGGTAGATAAAGAACTGAACTATGGCCAATAACTGAAGACCAGATGAAGTGGAGACATGGCAAGTCTTGATGGAGAAAAATTGGTATTTGATTTCTAGTAGGGAGCAAATTAAATGAGAAATTAAGCAGAGACAATTAGAGATTTAATATCCAGGGATATAGACCTAGGGTTACATAATGAACTGATTCAAAAACAATGATGGCTCTGCTGCTTTGAACATGTAAGCTATTATTTCCACATATGTGTAGGTCTTTTTTTGGATACATCCCCCTTCACATGATTAATGGGTTCTTTATATGTGTATGATCTTTATTAATGTTTATGCTTTCCATTGAAGCATGGAAAAATGAACTCAAGGCCTATGAAGAATATGTTCTTTTGTAATATTCATTATTATGCTATATCATGAAACAGTTTTGCTTTGAACTAAGGAAAATAATATTAGTAGTAAAGTGAATATTGGCAAGGGCTTAAGAAGTTATATTTCAGAGGAACTACCAATCTACAAAGGACTAGGTGTAGCTTTCTGGGAATCCAAAAGTGAGAGGAATCTATAGGTGTCACCAAAAATGTTTACTTGCTATATGTGTTTTTTAACACCATGTTGTGCTAAGAAAACCCCTGTGGTGAAATGTTAATATACTGACAAAATTCTCAGGTATAGTTGAACCAAGATGGATAAAAGTGTGTAAAAATAAAGATTTAAAGCATAAAGGAATGGAAGAAACTGTCTAGTTCAATCTCATTTTATAGATAGAGAAATTAAGCACAGACAGTTTAAATATCTTGCCTAAAT
This sequence comes from Macrotis lagotis, assembly GCF_037893015.1. Taxonomy (NCBI): domain Eukaryota; kingdom Metazoa; phylum Chordata; class Mammalia; order Peramelemorphia; family Peramelidae; genus Macrotis; species Macrotis lagotis. The sequence goes on from NC_133660.1 coordinate 200,074,668, forward strand.
TCACATAATAATAATAATAATAATAATAATAATAATAATAAATAATAGATACTAATGAAAATAATAGAAGCATTTATGCGTGTGTCCTGGAGACTACACTATGCCCTAGGAGATAGATGCTTTCATTATCCTCATTGTGAAGTTTAGGAAACTGAGATTAAATAGAAGTTAAATGTTTTATCCAAGGTCACACAGATGTTAAGGGTCTGGGGCTATATTTCAATTCAAATCTTCCTGATATAGAGCCACATGTTCTTTCTTCTGTGCCTTGTAACTGGGTAATGTTCAAGAGAACTAGATTTCGAATTCAGTGCCTCTGACTGAAAACTAATTGATCTTTACTATATAGGTTACTGTATTTCCTTTGACTGAGAAAGGGAGAAGAGATGTAGGTTTATGAACATGAAGAGATGACAGAGTGTTTGATTAAGGATTTGGTATTCGCTAACACAAAATGACACTTTCACACCTACAAAACAAAATGAGTATATTTAATAAAGTGATTATAAAACAGGTAGAAATGAATCAGTTTTACCAAGTTATCAATAAGTCCCAATATAAAAAAGAAGGGCAAAGCCTACATAAAGATAGATATCAAAAGAAAACACCAATTGGAGGAGCACTATAACTTCCTTCCCGTCTTTCCCCAGCACATAATTTATTGCCCTTCACATAAGTTAATAAATGGAAGTTGCATTGCATTTACTTCTTAGAATTACAGGTAAATAGACAATAGAGTGTAGAATATTAGGAGAATATATGTAGAATATTGTTATGAATGGCAGAGTAACAGAATTTTCATCAACCATATCTATCAAAATAGTAGCTAATTTTCTTGAGATTTTAATTCTCTTCTCATCCCTCAGATAACTTTGTAATGATTGTGCAGGCATTTCATCTTCACTTCATTATGTATCACTTTTGTATGCTCTGTAGAATGTAAATTCTGTGCCAGCAGGCCATATTGAAAGCATATTGAAATGTTGTCTTCATATTCCCCAGAGCCAAGCACTAGCTTTTGCACAGAGCAGACACTTGAATGAGTAGTAGTTGGATTGAATTGAAGTCATGACTATTGGCATTTTGATCAAATATTTTGAAGATTTTGTTTAATTATGAAGTCTCATGAAAATAGGAATCATCTGTAATACTTAGCTTGCCCCTCCCCCAGTTTACAAATGCGTTGAGTTCTGCACACATTAATTATCTGAAACTCAGAATGCTTTTTCCCATAGTTATTTAGATTCTTTCTTTTTTTGGCCAAGACATGATTTACATTGTGGGTTAGAATTTTGTGGGTTAGACTTGGATCTTAATTCCCATTCATAATATTCTTTTGATGGGAAATAAAACAGGCTGTGGTGTTAGGCAAGAAGGGAATAGTATTTTTGGGAATGCTTGAGACACAATAGGAATGGAACTGTCTGCCCAGTACTCAGTATGTAAGGAATGTATCCCCTTTCCCCAAATGCTATCCTTGCCACAGATGAGACAACCAGTGGTCACAAAATGTTTTATAAAAAAAAGAGGGGTTGCAAGGTGGTGCAGTGGATAGAGTACCAGCTGTAGAGTCAGGAGTATCTGAGTTCAAATCTGGCTTCAGACACTTCAATAATTACCTAGCTGTGTAGCTTTGCGCAAGCCACTTGACCCCACTGCCTTGCAAAAAATCTAAAAAAAAAATGAAATCTCAATCTCATGGCTCTCTATAACTGTATCTATATAGCATCAATAAGTAGCAAAAGACTAGGCTATAGTTCAAAGAGGCATTAAAAGAGTAAAGGATATTTAATCTTTCATGATATGTGGCAGTATTCATGACATAGCAGTCAATCTCTTCTTGGGGTCAAGAAGGGCTGGGTCTGAAGCTCATTTCAATCATTTTTTTAGTTATGTGAGCTTGGACAGGGCACTTAAACTCTAAGCCTATTTTCTCATCTGTAAAATAAGGGTTGTTTGACACCATGATTTTTATGGTCCCTTCTAGCTCCAATTTTATGATTCTGCAGTCCTTCTCCTGACATTCTTCCTGAATGCCTTATAATTGTAGAATCTTAGAGTTAGAAGTGATCTATTGGGTTTAGTTCCAGATCTGAAGTGAAGTCCCTTTTACAAAAGGTCAATGAACCTTTGTTTGAAGACTTCTAGAGATACTAGAACCCACTTCATAAATTTGCTCATTATCTTATAAACATCTAAAATGGCTAAAAAATTTGTCTCTCAAAGAGTCAGGATTTGCAGTTACCATATCTGAACCTATCATTAGTGATTAGTGTTCTCTTAGAGATGAAAGTGCTCCTCAATCAAGATTTGGTGATTTCAGGAATTTCAAGAATAGTAAGAATAGAGCATGACTTTAGTGAAAAGAGCTTCCCAGTCTTGCACTAAGACTCTGCCCCATGGAGAAATGTGCTTTTTGAGAGACAGGCAACAATATGGTTGCAATGCTCTCTAAGGAAATTACATAAGGCAACCCAGGAAGCATTAAGAAAAAATACCAATGAATAACTAAAGAGTTATGAGTGGGGTGTGGGAAAAAGGAGCACATCAGAAAGCTATGCTTGATCCAGATTCCAAGGAGCTACACAGACCTGAATGAAAAAATAAAATAGGGAGTGACTTTTGACAAGTCAGGAACTTTTTTTTGTTTTTAGGTTTTTTTGCTAGGCAATGGGGTTAAGTGACTTGCCTAAGGTCACACAGCTAGTTGATTATTAAGTGTCTGAGGCTGGATTTTAACTCAGGTACTCCTGACTCCAGGCCCAGTGCTTTATCCACTGCACCACCTAGCCACCCCTAATCTGGAACTTTTAAAGACCTATAGAATGCTGTACCTGTTCAGTCTTAGCTTTTTTAATTAAAAGAAGTCAAAAATCTCTCCATGCCCCTGTTTGCCAGGTTATCATCACAGAAAATCCATTTTCAAGTATTCTTGCTTTAAATACCTACCTTTTGAAATTTTCAATTAAAATATTCTAATTTTTAGAAATTGAATACTTACAAAGGAGTTAGAATTATCAATCCAACTTATAACTGTTGCCAGAAAATTTGAGGAAAGCAAATTGAATTGTATTAAGTAAAGCCTCTAACCTAAGGATTACATTTATGTTAAACTGAAAACTTTTTCTAGCCAACTTCCATCTTCTACTCTTAGCTCTCCCCTCTGGGTTCAATATCAGTCTTAATCCCTTGGGGTAAAATACTTCAGATATTCAGAGACTACTATTATATATTATGTAGGTTAATTAGGTAAAGTAAATAGGGCATCAGACCTGTAGTCAGAAAGACTGGAATTCCAATCTGGATTTATAAACTGTGGGACATTGAGCCAATCCCTTAACCTTGTTTGCCTCTGTTGCCTTATCTATAAATGGGCTAAAGGAAGAAATGACAAACAACTCTAGAATCTTTGCCAAAATGAGGTTGCAGAGTGAGACATGATGGAACTATTACACTATTATGTATCTCCCCCCATCATTTCTCTTTTCCAGGTATAAAGTTCCTAGTTCATTCTATTTATTTTTCTATGTCATTGTTTGTAGCTTTGTTGTTCTGTAATTGGTACCTTGTCCTTCACATGTTGGTTGATCAAGGAAGGGTATGATGATATCTAGCTCTCTTGTTCTGGAAACTGTTGTATTAATTGCAGTTTAAGATCACATTTACCTTTTTGAATGCAGTATCACATTGTTTATTGATATATGCTATGCAGAAAGTGATGGACTAGGGTAGGAATGTGATTGTAGAAATGGAAAGGAAGATGAGATATAATGTGGAGAGGTGGAAAGATCACTGGATCTATAGTCATAAGACCTGGATTCAAATGCTGTCTCTTTTACCTGTTGAAAGTGTAATCCCAAATGACTTCTTAACATTTCAGTTCCCCAGGCAACTTTCTAAGGAGAGTTACTTACTGGTATCTAATTATTTACTGGCACTTAATTAGCAGCTATATCTGTTGAGAGAGTTTTCACATGAGAGATTCCTCTATTAATGAAAATCTAGAATAGGATAAACATATAGAATGGGACAAAATGGTCTGATATCCCTTATGAAAGAACAATGAAAATAATGTATACTAGTAGGCTGCCTTCTATTGCCAATAGTGGCTTGTGACTAAGAAGTGCTATAAAAATATCATCCAGAATTTATCCATCCATCCTTCCATCTATGTGGGTATATGGACATATCTGAAATGCATGGGACATTCAGGGAATAGCACCTCTGGTTTGAGAGCCAAGAACTTTTTTTTTAGGATTTTTGCAAGGCAAATGGGGTTAAGTGGCTTGCCCAAGGCCACACAGCTAGTTAATTATTAAGTGTCTGAGACCGGATTTGAACCCAGGTCCTCCTGACTCCAGGGCCAGTGCTTTATCCAATGCACTACCTAGGCACCCTGAGGGTTGAGAACTTTTAAGGGTTGCTCATCCTCCCTTTCTGTCCTCCTGACACTCAAATCCCACCTTTAGAATTAAGAATCTGAGTCATGTAACAAACTGCTTCTGCAAACAGGCTAAAGGAATTAAAAGTAACTAACAGACCTCCAACCCATCAGTGAGTTAGGAAGAGATCTATCCCAAGAATATGAAGAGTGCTTGACTGAGAACAATTTGTTCCCGTGTTCTTGAAGGGGACTGAATCAGGTGTAGTGGAGAGTTTGATGAGGCATTAAAGATACCAAGGTCATTCATAACATTGTGTGTCATCACAAATCATCCTGAATTTTGTCTTGACTTTGGACTTTGATGTCTCAGGAAGAGTGAATGAGGTAGATGACTGTGTAATTCTGCCCAATTAAATCCAATTAATGTGAAATTCGAGACCTCAGACTATTATGCCATTGATCTTTTTCAAAAAAATGAAAAATGAAAAACAACACGGTACATATCTATGCATGCATACAACAGATATTAATATATATAATCTATATTTGTAAAGGCATACATATGTGCTTATAAATATATGCACTCACATGTAGGGATTTATGTACATGTATTCACATATAAGTGTATATGAAACAAAGCAATGAAATGAGTTGATCATGTACAATGAATAAGAGAAAAGTATGACTGTTGCATTTGCATCTACATGGAATAAGATCTCAACAATGCTAAGCATGTCCTGTATTGATGAGATGGGGAAAAGCAAAAACAAGAATGCCAAAAGGATAAGAAAAAAGGAATAACTTGGAATTGGTATGTGAGATAATGGATTCAATGAAGTAAAATTCAAGTGAAAGTGTTGTCTCTTAACTGAAGAAAAATATTAAATATTCCTTTTTTGAATATGATTTCACTCCATATATATTTATTTTTATTTAATAAATAATTTTGAAATAGACATCTTTATATAAGCATCTTTACAGATGAAAGAAATAAAAGAAATGACAAGACTATCTTCAAGTATTTTATCATTTTCCAAAATCAATTCTAAAACTCTGCAAGTGCAGACGATTTTGTGTGCAGTGGTTAGCTTTTGAATTCCTGAAGCATGGAATGGCTTTCATCTAGTTGACGTCCCAATTAAATAAGTACTACATTCCATTCATGTTCTAAATCCATAAAACTTGCATTTTAAAAAGAACTCAAGAAATTACCTAGAATACAGCTCTGTTTTTAAAAAGTAATAAAAATGGTTCACTGGTTTTATGTCATGCCTACTCCTCATCTTCCTTCTGTCATCACATTTTAGGGGAGTGCTGAATATGAGCCCATAAGCAATATACCATTAGATTGGTTAAAATTATGGCTGAGATAATATCAATAAGTGAAGGAAAAGAGAAGTGGTTCAATTTAATTTTATTTTTATATTTGATTTCAACTTTTAGTAAACTTTTCTGTTTCATTGTGGGAAAGAGATAACCCTGGGTTCTTGAAAACTATCCAATAATTTAAGAGGAACTTTGTAATACCTTGTATTGTTCAGTCACTTTATAGCCCCATGGATCATACTATCCATCGTGTTTATTTGGTAAAAAGACTGAATGGCTTGCCACTTTCTTCTGCAATGGGTAAAGACAAACAAAGGTTAAACAATTTGACCAGAGTCATATGAGTATTAAGTATTTGTGGATAGGTTTGAATTCAGGTCTCAGATTCCAGGGCCATAATAACTTCAAGAGGTTTTAGCACTGAGGGCAGAGGGTGAATGAAGAACCAGGAAATCCTTCAAGTAGAAGGAGGCACTTTAGATGAATTTTGAAAGAGATTTAAATTGAAATAGGGAGTAAGAGAATTTTCAGAATTGGAGACAGTTCACCCACAGGCCCACAGGATTTTGAAATGAGATTTAAAATCAAATGTACTGAGGAGTTGGAAATGTATTTCAGATTGTAGAGTCTATGAAGTGGAATAATGTGAGTGCTGTCTGGAAGGTGGACTAGAACTATATGATGAGGGACTATCAATGCCAAGCAGTAAAGTTTTTATTTTATAGTAAGAGCAAAACAGAATGACATGGAAGTTCCTATAGAAGGCAACAGAACTAATTAGGTGTATGCCACAGGAATATCACTTTGGCAGCTCTGAAGCAGATGGCTTACAGAAGAGAGACACTTGCAATAGGGGGAATTAAGTAGGAGGTTTTTGCATTAGCCTAGGTAAAACCTGATGGGAAATAAATCAGGATAATAGTCATTTGAGTAGAGAGAAGAAGGTAGATAAAGAAGCAGAATTCCATACTCTTAACAACTCCTTGATTATTATGGGAGAAGGAAGAGTTAAAGATGAGTACAACATCATGAATCTAGGAAACTTGTAAAGGTGCTTTAGGGATAAAATTAGATAATAGTTTTGAAAGAAATTTTAAAAGTTTCTTATGCTATGCAGGTTTATAAAGTTTGATTCATATGAAATCTATTCTATCACCACATTCCAAATGTGTGTGTATATACATATATATGTATATATACACACGCACACATATGTGTGTATATATATATATATATATATATATATAATTTACATATAGTAGTGGCATATTAGTACCTGGCACTTGGACAATTCTTAAAGAAAATTAAGTAGTAAGGTATGTAGGGGTATATTATTGCCTTAATAGATCATGCATTTCCCAGCACATGCCATTGTGTGCTGAATATATTAAAAACTAGCAATTACTATTTTTTGCATTGCATTTTATGATAGTAGGTATTTAATAGCAAATAAAATATTTAACTTGTGCACAGATTCCGATTGGATCTAGGTTCAAATTCTGCCTCTGACACTTATTAATTCAGTCTTAAGTGAATTAAAAAATCATTAAGTTCCTACTATGTGTCAGACACTCTGCTAAATGCTGGGTATACAAATACAAAAATATGACCATCATTGCCTTCAAGAAATTTATATTTTAACATAAAATATAACACAAATAGGCAACTAGTGATTTATTGTATTTTGGTCTAGATAGTCATGTCACATGGAATACAAATTGAGTTAAAGAATGTCATGAGCTTATCAAAGCTATTAGTAGAATGGATTTCACTATTATTTTTCTGAATGAGATAAATTGATAAATTGATAAATCAATTGACAAATTGATAAAAGATAAATGGAGAGAGACAATATGCATGTTATATTAGAGCTGAAGGAAGTAAGCCTGTAGAAGGTAGACCAATGTTGTTTAGGAGAATGGTCAGATGTTATTTGGAGCATGGTCTAGGACTGGCTAAATATAGTGAATGCCTCATATAGTTGAATGAATGCCTCATTCAGAGTCAGAGCAGATATGGTGAAACAAAGATGGTGAATCACTTGAGTTTTTCCAAATCAACCTCTAAACTAAAATAACAAAACAAGTTCAATTCTTGAGTGGCAGAAACAATAAAAGTTCAGGTGAAACTACATTCCAATCCAGGACAATTTATAAGCTAGCAGGAAGGGTCTGTCTAATGGCAAAAATGGTGGTATTTGGACTTGGAGTCCAATTTAAGTTGCTGAGGGCAGGTTAAACTAGGTTATGATCATCAGGACTGAGAGAAAATTTCATCAGCCCCAAACAGATTTGGTAACTCTCTGCTTACAGATGGCAAGAAGCTCAAACAACTGGGCAGAAGGACCCTTTTCTGTCACTGGGTGTATGAACATGTTGCTTTGCCCATATACATTTCTGGATAGCAGTCACAGGGGGTAGAGGGGAACTAGATCACTAGCACTTGTGACTACAAGGATGCAGGATCCTCATCCCAGGTTTAGGTAGAGAAGAGTACTTGTGGTTGGCATAGGCCAGAGGTCAAGAGGGTAGTGACCCCACCTCTCTTTAACATATTACGTTGGTATAACCGAAAACTTTCAGACCTCCAGAACTGGCTTGGAAAACAGCAACATGAAAAACAAAACTTGATAAAGTGCCCCCTCCATCTTGGAAGTAGAGCCCAAATTTAACATTAAATTTAAAGTCAAGAAAATGATTGGACTATTGAAAAAACAAAAACAAAAACCTGTCCATATGAAATTACTGTGGTGAGAGGGAAGCTGAAGACACAATTTCAAAAGGAGACAATGAAATAAAATAACTACATAAAAAGCTTCAAAGAAAAAGAAATGAATTGAAGCAGCCAGGTGGTGCAGTGGATAGAGCACTGGCCCTGGAATCAGGAGGACCTGAGTGCAAATGTAACCTCAGGCACTTGATAATTGCCTAGCTGTGTGACCTGGGGCAAGTCACTTAACCCCTTTGCCTTCCAAAAAATGAATTGGCAATAGGAAAAAAAAATTCTTAGAATAGAATAAAAAATTTTAAAAATCAGAGTAGAGAAAAAAAATGAATACTGGAGTGAGAATATTGCAAAAAAATTATGAAAAGAGGGTCAGTAACTTGGTAAAGGATTCACAAAAATACTGAATAAATTAATATCTTAAAATATAATCAACTAAATTGTAAAAGAGTCACAAAAATATACTGAGGGGGAAAACTCCTTAAAAATAAAATTGAACAATTGACAAAGAAGATATAAAAAGTTAATTGGGAAAATTACACTTTAAAAATTAGATTTGGGCAAATCGAAGGTAATGTCACCATGAGACACCAAGAAATGATACAATAAAACTAAAACAATGAAAACATAGAAAATGTAATATATTCATTATAAAAATAACTGATCTGTAAAATATATTGAGAAGAAATAATTTACAAAATTATTGGGCTATTTAAAAGCTGACATAAAAAGATCATAGAAATCACCTTTCAAGAAGTTATAATGGAAAACAGCCCTGATATTGTAGAACCAGAGAATAAATTACAAATTAAAGAATCTACTTATCACCTCCTGAACGAGATCTCAAAATGAAAACCCCCAGAAATATTAGATTCAAATTCAAGGACTTCTAGGTCAAAGACAATAATATTGCGAGTTGCCAAAACACACATGCACACATACAGACACACACACATGCATGCACACATACATACACATACACAAACACAGTCGAATTCAAATACTGTGAAAATAATCAGGATAATGCAAGATTCAGCAGTTTCTACTTTAAATGACTTGTAAGGTCTGAAATCTGATATTCTGAAGATAACAAGAACTAGGGTTGCCACCCGGAATCATTACTAGAGCAATTAGAAGGAGTTTACATTGAGGACATGTGTGTAAGTAGAATAAGAAAGTAATAACTGTCTAAATAAAATTGAAGTGGCGATAAAGATTGATGCCCTGGGAGAACAGAAAAAGAAGAGGTAGAATAGGATAAATTATCTGTCATAGAAGGGATACAAAAGATATTTTACAGTGGAGCCCTGTAGTTACAAATATGATATCACTTTTTGGTCTTCCTAACTCAAGTCTTTCCCCCCATCAAATTCTTCCTTTATTCAGAAGTAAATTTTATCTTCCCAAAACAAACCTTTATTGGGGGGCAGGGTCTGTAGGGATAGCAATGTGGTGATGGATCCATTTCATTTGGATATGGAGGGTTGGCATTCATAATTCCCTTGATCCTGGGTATAGTATGGTAGATCCCCTGTGGAGAATGGTCATGGGTGGGTGGTGTTGTCACATTCCCCTCATACTGGATTGAATCTGTTATTGACTCAGCATGGGAGATGGATTGTTTTTTGCGTTTTGGGAACTATTTCCAGCTGCCTCTTCATGATTTATGTTTAATAAAGGGGTATAAGGAGAAGGGATACCCTGGGGTCTCTCTTGACAGACTGACTGACCTGCCTCTTCATCTGTCATGTGAAAATCATCAATAGATAAAGGGATGTACTAGTGTTGGTAATGGGGGTTCTTCTCAAGGGTCCCTTGATGCAGGATATAGGAAATTGGAATTGACTGAAATGGAATGATCAGTGGTGGATTTTGGAACATGAGCTCCTGGGGAAAGCTATTTGACATACAAATGAGAGGACTTGGAAGCACCTGTTGTGTAATGTGGGGAATTTTCCCATTACTCATTTGGTTTGGGACAAAGATAAAAGGGCTGGGGGGGCTGCATGGGCCTGAGGTGACTCTTGGGGGGTGTTCTCTGCTGTCTCTCTGTTCTCCAGGTGACTCATGAAGATCTTATTACAAGGGATCACCTGGTAGAACAGGGAGGAATCTAAACTGGCATAACATAACATAACTGGCATAAACTGGCCAACAATTCCAACCAAAGGTCTGGGAAAATAAATTTTACTACTGAATGAAGGAAGAATTTGATTGGGGAGAGATGAGTTAGGAAGACCAAAAAAAGTTGTCTTATTTATTTTTAATTAATTGGCATTGTGTATTCACATGTACCATATGATAACCTCTATGAAGAATTGATATTCTTATTTTTTGTAAGACAATGGGGTTAAGTGACTTACCAAGGTCATACAGCTAGGTAATTAAGTAATTAAGTAATTAAGTTTCTGTTGCTGGATATGAACTCAGGTCCTCCTGACTCCAGGGCCAGTGCTCTATCACTGTACCACCTAGCTGCCCCAAATTAATATTTTTATCTATTAATGGAAAAATATGGAAAATATCAACTCCACAGTTGAAGTTAACAATTATTGTCTTCTGTCAGAATCCAAGGAACAATAGCTCCCGCAATTGAATGTCAAGAGCCAGAGCTGTGAAGGAATTGCTTCTAGTGATTCTTCTTAAATAAAACACTATTATCAATGATGGAGAAGGAAGTGAAATGTAAGAAAACATGGGAAAAAAAGTAACATTTTTCCTCAATGTACTATACATTACTTCTATATTGAGGACTTGAAGGGCAGAAACACTTACAACAGGCTTTTTATGCAAGGTATTTCAAAAGAATATTCAGAAAATACAATAAAAATATGCCCTAGGAATATTAGCCAAAGGCTAAGCTTGTCCAAATACAAGTTTTCAGTTTGCTCTTGAAAGTCCCTAAGGAATGGAGAGTTTCAGTAGCAGATTAAAAAAGAAGTATGAATGCAGTTGAAGAAAATATTCCTACCTTTCTTGAATTAGGTCTCAAAGGGGACAATCAGGAAAGTTAGTTCCTGAAGGGGAAAGGGACAAATATATAGTATTTAAGGTGAAAGATACTCTCAAAGAAAATTGAGCCCTCACCTATAGAAATCCCTCACTATCTGAACCAATGGTGAGAAATGAGCACAGAACTGTATTAGGAAAGATGGCAGTGCTATCTGACTATAAAGCATTTTCAGTTTTGTTTTGTTTTGGGCATTTGTTGGATTTTTTGTTTTTCTTTAGGGGAAGGTTATTTTATTTAAAAATGTAACTGCATGCATTTGGAACCATTGAGTTACGTCCTCTGTGGAGTTGGTTCATAAATGTTGTTGAATTGATAGTTGATTACATTTTTCACTTTTCAATTTTAGGCTTAGTATTCTGAAGCTTAGGGGAAAAAATCAGGGAACTGAAAAATAAGGAGTTGTTTATAGTAGTTTAGTGATCTCAAGGGCAGATAGGTGATACAGTAGATAGAAGGATGGTTTAGATTCAGGAAGATTCATATTTATTCATTCAAATCTGAGTTCAGACATTTACTAGATGTGTGCTCCTGGGCAAGTTACTTTACCCTATTTATCTCAGTTTCCTTATTTGTAAAATGATCTAGAGAAGGAAATTACAAACCATTCCAATATCTATATCAGTTTTCAGAATCATAACTAAGATTTATTTTCTCTTTCTTGGGCAAGCAACATGAAATATACCCTTAGCTGGGAATGGTGCTAGGGATAGACAAGACAAAACTTTGCCTTAGGGAATCCTAGAGATACAGGTTGACTTTTGGGCAAAGAATCAGAGAAGATGGGTGAGGGAAGAGTTCACACTGGTTTGTCATCTGAAGGCCTCCTTTGATAACTACTCATTCTTGCTGAGATTTTCAAAGCTCATTCTCTTCTCTTGAATGACTACTTATACTATCAAAGCCTTCTATATTTGTCTCCCTGGAAAAAATTCTCAGTTGTTATGCCATTATTATAACTCTGACAATTACATATCTATGCCAAAATATATTTGAGTGTTTATTTCTAGAATATTATTAGCAATACATGTAGATACAGTTTTATTATGGAATTCCAATACGGATAGACCAACAGCATTATGATAATTGTTTACTTACTGGTTTTCCAAAAATATATGCCACAGTTTTAAGTTTAATGTACATTATTAACATTTTCTTCATCACTTTTTCAAGTCTATATTATCAACTAAACAAATTAAAATAAATTAAACTATCACAGCTATCACATTTGGCAATTTCTGAGACATAAATACTTTCAATGAAAACTTAACAATCACACTGATATGTGCAACAGCTAAGATAATCAGAAGAAAAAGATAATATGTTCAATTCATTTACATCTTCTTCAGAAAACATATTTTATTTTTTACTTTGATTTTTGTGTTGACTAAACTTCTCCCGATAAACATTCCTCCATCCACAAATCCTAAGTCATCCCATATAACAGGAACAATTTACTGGAAAAAAGAATAGAAAAAGAGCAAAACAATCAAACATAAAATTTTATTTACAGTATATGTGATAATCTACATCTGTAATCCACCATTTCTGCAAAAGAGTGGGAGGTGAGGTATTTTATACAATTCTTTGATGAGAAATTTGTCCTTTTCTTTTCAATTTTATAACCATTCTCTGTTGAATGTTTGAATGCTCTCTCTACATTTGTCTTATGCCCTGATTTTATGTATTTATTCTCTGTTTACTATAATTTGTATCAGTTCTTGGAGGTCATTGCATGGTTCTCCGATTTTATTGTATTTATTATTTCTTATTGGTAGCATATTCCTTGAAGAAGAATATCTGGAACAAAAGGTATGGGCATTTTAGCCAGTTTAATAATATAAATGCAAATTGCTTTACCAAAGATCATAGTATTTCATTGTTCCACCAGTAATAATGCAATAAATGCAATAAGTTTGTTTATCCATGACACTTCTAGAATTATTTCTTAGTTTTTGTTATCTTTGCCTATTTTTCTGGGTATAAGATGAAACCTCAGGTTTGTTTTTACTAGAGTTTTTGAGTTTGTTATTAATTTGAAATATTTTTCATATGTTATCAATTATTTCTACTTCTTTTGATAATTATTTCATTTCATTTCTCTCTCTCTCAGTGAATAGATTTTGGTGATGTTAATTTCTTTATTAGATTTCTATGCCTTGGATGTCAAATCCTTATGTGAAGAATGTGATAATTTTTTTTTTCCCACCATTTGACTCCTTCTTATCATGACTATATAATGATGTGTCATTGAAGTTGTAATACTTGGAGATTCCTTGAGGACTGATACCAAAAGAAGAAGTCATACTAAGTTCTATGAATATTTAGTGGTTACTTAAAAAGCATTCCCTTTTACTGCATCGAAGTAATTTATGGAAAAATGCTGCCAAAAGTGAAAAATTCCTAATCTTATAGAGGCAAGGGTTCTTAAGAGAGACATGTAAATGTGAATCTTGTAATGTTCCTTCAGTGGATATCACTGAAACAACGACTCAAGCTCATGTCTTTATTCTCTCTTACCTGGACTATTACTATAATTTTCCATACCTTTCTTCATTCTAATACATTCTCTACACAGCTACTAAAATAATTTACCAAAAGAACCAAGTCACTCCCTCCCTGCCCCATTTGAAAGTCTTCAGTGTCTCCCTAATACTTCTAGGAAAGACTTAAAAATTACTCAGTCTAGGGAAAAAATAAAATCCCTTTATGGTCTTGTCATACCTTTCCTACTCTACTTCACTTTAACTCCTCTCCATGCAGGCTACATTTAGACCAAACTGTGCTACTTGTTTTTTCATGAATTTATCATTCCTTGGAAACTGCATGTGTATTGGAAAGAGAAGACCCTGGGAGTTAGAGGATTGTCTATTGAGCTATTCATTACTTGTGTGATGCAAGGTTAGTCACCGACTCTCTTAGACCTTCCATTTTCTGGATCTATAAAATGAAGAGATCAAACTACATGACTGTGAGCATATTTCCAGCACAAAATCTATATAACCTGTTTTACCACTTATGTACATGGTTTTTAACAGATTATCTCCTATCTTTTAGATATGTATTTCTTACCTCCAAAACTTAGAATTCTTTGCTTTCTTTAAGGCTCATCTAAAGTGCCAATTTCTATATGAAAACTTTTAAAAAAATTTTAGGCACCAATTAATCACTAAGCATTTATTAAACTTTTAATATGCTCCAGCTATTATGCTTAGCATTGGGTACAGGCAAAGCAAAAACATGGTACCTATATTCAAATAGTAACCATCCAACTGGAGTTGGTAAGACATGAACAACTATGTAAATATGACATTTGTCCAATGTCAATAAGAGATAATGTCACAGGAAAGGTCTTTTTCAGAAAATGAGATTTGAAGTAGATTTGAAGGAATTCATGGAAGTCAGGGTGGGGCAGATGTGAGGAGGAAGCTCATACAAGACATAGGACCTGATACAAAGTGGCTATTCAATAAATGTGTGTTGGACTCAACTGAATTGTGAAGAATGATTCAAAAGCATTGTCAATTAATTGTTTAAAGAGGTCATGGTCATTCATGATCCATGGGGTCTAAGCCTGTTTCTATACAGTGATTTAGAATATTTAGCAAAGCACTCCATGTTCTTTAGTATACATACTGATTTTCATTTTATGTGCTTTATTGCTTAGATCTATCTTTTGCTTAGGATAGTGGTCATTGGGCTTAAAAAGTTAGAAGGAAGAGTGGGGAATGTTTTGCTTGCATTCCTACTGACTGGGTCATTTTGGTCTGTGATTACACATGAACACTTTATGGGTTGCAACATAAACCAAATGGAAAAGAGGTAGCATTGCCCCTTCCCCCCACAGACATGCATACACACACACTTGCGCACACACTTGCGCACACGTGCACACACAAACACACACACATACAGTAGTGTCCCAGGAACTTATTGCTAAAGCTAGAGGAATTAGATGATGTATTTATCCTAAGAAAATTATAACTGTAAATTGTTCAGTTTGGAAAAGAAATTCTGTTGGTTTGGGGCAATTCATGTCATAGGGAAAGGAGGGAAAGGAAACAGATTCTAGAGTGGTACCAGTGATGAAGACTAAACAGTGGGAAGGTGAGTGTGATAGAAGGCCTAAAGTCATCTGAAAACATTTCATCTAGGTATGCTTTTAGGAATAGAAAGGTCATAAATGAGGATGCCATGAAGATCAAAAGCTGCTCTTTAGATAGTATAATTGGTAAATGGTGCTGATTGGGTTTGAATATGCTTTATATGTAGGTAGGGATATGAAGCTGGTATGAGTATTGAAGGTAATATTCAGAAGTCACTCCATTTTAAGTCCACTTGTTTCTGCAGCTTATGGAGCTGTGTTTGACAGCAGAGTAAGGATGACTTCATTTCATTTGAATTCATTTTTTTCTGCCTGCCCAGCCCTTTTTCATTAGTGTTCTACTTCATACTAATTGCAGTTTCCAGGTCCTGACTCCTAGGAACATGTTCAATGTAAATGATATCTTATTTACTGATTTTAGAATGGTCCCATTGTAACCACCTATGAAGTACATGTCCAAATGAATATAATCACTAAAACAGACTTGGAAAACAACAGGAAACATTAGAAACATCAAGACCAAGGGCAGGAAATCATTCTGACTGGTGAGGCTGAGAATTTATGAAGAATGATTGCACCATGTTGCTATCAGATATGTCAATACAAGGTCAAAGTCCCTGTCGAGTATCATAAAGAAATAAATTTACAAATGCTGTTTTTCAGTAATAGTTCAGTAAAAAACTCAAATGCTTTTACATGAAACATTGAAAGGGTTTTAGTTTAGTGACAAGAAGCAGAGTTTATATTCATGAGAGACATGATACCAGTAAGTGACATTTAAAGCATTGGAGAGAGAGGAGATTTTATTGATATCTGAGGTGTCATTCAGGAAGAATAGTACAGAGATTTCAAGTTTACAGATACAGACTAAATATACATAGATGACCTAATACTCTGACATAAACCTCTGAAATAAATCAGAAAATTTACCTTTTTTTTAAAACCATGTGGAGAGTGATAGAGAAATTTTATTTCTGAAACCTTTAATCTATATAATTGGCAAATGGAATTCCTATTAAATAATCATATGAGCTTGAAAAAGTCATTTTCTATTTCCTAGACCTCAACTACCTTAATAGTAAAATGAGGCACTAAGTCCAGTTATTAGGGACAATGTAAACAAAGGTAAAAGAATACAAAATGTCAAGAAGACAAAAGGAGATGGGAAGGAAGGAAGGAAGGAAGGAAGGAAGGAAGGAAAAGTTAATAAACTTACATTATTTAACAAATGCTTTACCTATATTGCATTCAATCTTTGCATCATCCCTGGAAGATAGGGGCTATTATTAAACCCATTTTATAGTTGAGGAAAGTTGAGCAAATAAGTTAAATGACTCATGTAGAATCATACAGATTGTAAGGGTGTGAGAATGGATTTGTACTCAAATCTTCCTGATTTGAGTCCTTATATTCTATTGTTTGCCTATGTGTGAGTAGTATGACATTAAACTAGACCGATAGTATAGAAAAAGTATAGTATAGACCGATAGTATAGAAAAAGAGTGGAGGGTCTTGAATGTCAGTCAGCATATACTTTAATCTGTCAATAGCAGGGCGTTTAAAGATTGGACAGGCAGAGGTGTTTTTAGTGTATGGAATGGAAATAAACTAGAATAAAAACAGGGATTTAGGAAATGATTACTGCAGTCCAGGTGATAGATGATGGAGACTGGAACTACAATCGTTGTAATGAGAATAGAAAGAAAGGACTAGCTATGAGAAATATTGCAGAGATGGAAAAGACTGACTTTAGCAATTATTATGCAGATAAGGGAGAAGATAGAGCCAAATATAAATCTGAAATTACAGAAATTTTAAGTATAGAGTGTATATATTAAGAATAGGCATATTAGGCAAGAACAATCAAAATTTTACCATGTAATTCCAGAGGAAAAAACAAAGGTTGCATTTGTAAATAGAAATCTAGCTGGCATTCTGTGCATAAAAAGTTAAGTCTCATGTAGTAGTTTTAGAATATGAATTTCATGTTTCCTTCCTATATATTAATATTAACTTAAATTTTCATTACATTTTGCATCATGAAGGACTATGAATGCATTATCCAATGGGATACTTATATTAATTCTGGGATTTGGGAACCACTATTGTTAGTTCCATTTTATAGAGGTGGATTGTGGTACAGAGAAAAGAAATCAATCAAGGTTACATGACCAGGAAGTAATTGAGATTTCTGATAAAGTTGGCTTTCAACTATACCATAAATGCCTACATTTGTAAAACATTTTGTTAGGCTTTTTTAATTCATATGTGTTATCTCAAAATAAACTTTGCTTTATATTTGGAGGTGGTTCTGTTAGAACCACATTTCTACTGGCTAGTATCTGTAACTTTGGGGACTTTATCTCTCTGACCTCAGTTTCCTTATATGTAAAATGAAATGGTAATGACATTTAAAGTTTCTTTTAGGGCAAAATATCATAGTCTAAGCCCTCTATTATTCTTTAAAACAACATTATATGATAAGAAGTTCAGGAAATAATAATATGTTATTGATTTTTTGGGGGAAAGGGCTTAGAAAAGTTTAAATTACTTATCCAAAGCCACTTGGAAATTAGTTATGTAGTTGGCTAATTAGTAATTTAGATAAGAATTCGTATTTTGACTAAATTGGCAGTGTAATTTTCAGTAACCTAGGAAGTTTGAAGCATTTGCCAGGAGTGTTTGTGAGTCATAGAATTCTCAAACTACAAAGTACTCTATATTTATAATAATAGTAACTTATATTTACCAAAACACTTTAATTTTTTTATTTATTTAAGGCAATGGGGTTAAATTACTTGCCCAAGGTCACATAGCTAGGCAATTATTAAGTGACTGAGGTCAAATTTGAACTCAGGTTCTCCTGACTCTAGGGCTGATGTTCTATCCACTATGTCACCTAACTGCCCCAAAAATACACTTTAAGGCTTTCAAAATGATTTACATGCATTAACTAATTTGAGCCTCAAGATCCTTATTCCCATTTTATAGATGAGAAAAATGAAAGGGTGAAAGATGTTAAATGTCTTGGAACATACTAATAAGTGTCCAAAATGGGAGCTGATCCAAGACTTCATAATTTCAAGTCTCTTTCTCTATCCATTACATACTTTTTCCTCATCTAGTTCAAGCAATTCATTCTACAGATAAGGAAAATGAAGTTCAAGATGGTTCAATGACCTCAAACAGAGGTGAAGTGAATTGAAGCACTAAGATATGAACTATTTTCGCATAAATCATTGCTCTCTATGTCATTATATCAAAGGGAAAGAAAAGAATAATTTTACAAATAGATATTAAGCTAAATACATCCTTGTAGAATTATTTTAAAAAGGACAAAAATATCCAAAACTCAATTTTCATTACTTCTTCCTAAAATTCAGGAATGTTCTTAAGCGAAATGAAATTGTAGCAGCCATTATCAAAGATGATAACAATGGTTCATCTGGTAAGCCTGATTTCTCAAGCATTTTCCTTTCTATAGCCCAGTAGGATAATTACTGGAAGGATCCACATTTTGCAGAATAGGAAAATGAGTCAAGGGAGGAGGAATCCCTTGACCAATGTCCCAGAACTGGATTTTTGAGTCCAGTTCTTGGAATTCCAAGCCTTTCCAAAGCTCTTAACACTATTCCATTCCATAGTCTTTCATGTCAAATTATCTTGATTTTTGCTTCTAATTGTACCTCCAGTGAGTACCTACAATTCATTTATGTTTGGAGCATAATAAGAACATAATAAATGTTTGTTGCTTTGCCTGGATCAAAATGAAATATTAGTAACTAGGCATTAAAGTAAACATAAAAAGCCAGTAGTGAAACAAAGTTTCTTATTGAGGCAGTATGCAATAAAGAAGATAATTCCAGGTACATAGCTTAAAATATAATTTTACATTTTTGGTGAATAAGAATGAAATCTAAATATGAATTTGGATATAATTAATGAGCAGCTATTGGGCAGAATAATGGTGAGTTGGGAGTCATTTTTTTAGTGTGCATACCAGACCTGGGAAATCTATCTCAGGTCATTAACATATCTTCGGAAACCAAATGAATATTTGTCATAAAGAATTATCTAGAAAGGAATTAGTAAGCTCAGTGTTGCATATCTTTGTGGATATTGCCACACCAAAATTAATTACATTTATTAATAGCTGTTTTCTCAAGGGATGTTTTTCTCAGTTATCCAAATAAGTCATCCTATATTCTGACAGAATGTTGTTTGTATTTCTTTAAATACTATTACATATTTTAAGGGGGGTTGAAAATGATAACTGCATTAGCAAATAATAAAAGTAAAAAGAAACTTGTAACTTAATTATTAAAAATTAGAATTATATGTAATGTATATATGGATAGTAACAAATTAAATTTGAAACAAAGAGCCCTACTATATCCTAGTTGGTCTTTGACAGAAGTTTTCCCTTAGAAGTTGCAATTATTTAAAAGTCCCATTAATATTAATGAGGGCTATCTGTTCAAATTAGAAAGAAAATAACCACCTTTAGAACAGAATTGTTAAATGATTATCTATCACAGATGGGCAAAACAGGTTGAATGAAGCATCATTACCCAGTGAAAATTTGGTTTCTTGAAAATTAAGCATATTTACTTCCCTATTTATTGTTCATTACATGGTAGGTGGTGCTATAACTTCTGGGATGAAAATTTCTTCAAAACATCTTCTGATCTGGTCTTGGGGCTTGCCATTTTCAATGTCCTTATCTGAATGTTTTCCAAATCAGTATTGTTCTTCTTAATGGTGGTGCCCAAGGCTCAACATGGTACTCCAGATGTGCTCTTAACAGGACCAATTAATTAACTGGGCAAGTGGATTGATCTCCTTTTTATTAAATTATTAACAACATATTTTAGAATATTTTGCTATTTCCAAGGATCTGTGAATTCCTTGATATGAATATTTTCTCTAAGAAATGAATCAGGTTTTGTGGTTGCACCCTAGGGAATCACTAATATTGAGCTTGCAAACCACTAAAATTCCTGAGTCTTTTCCATGAGAGCTATTCACAAGTCATTCTTCTACTATGTTATTCTCAAGTTGATTTTTTGAGCCCAAGTAATACTTTGTAACCATCATTTAATTTAATCTCATTTTATTTATTTTATGAGAAAGAGTAAGAGATATATTGCCTGGGAAAACAGTTTGGCTCTCATTTACTTGAAATTTTTTTGTAATCATTTTTCCCAATTTTATCTTCCTATTGAATGAGAAAGCTTTTCCATAACATTTTAAAGTTCACTTCTTTTATATATTCAGATGATTTTTAGACTCAATTATCCTGACTAGATTATGAATATCCTTAGTCTAAAGGCTATTCAGTTAGTTTCTGATTAATAATTATACTAAAATGTTACCTACAGTGCTGAGAGAAGGACTACAGGGCCCCAGGTGAGCTCTTAAATTCCTAAATCTCCTTCTCAAGAAACCTCACACTACCTAAAGAACTATTTGCAACAAAACCAGAAATGCTAGGGCTGCACCCTGCTGAAACTAATATGAAACTAAAAAAAAGAGAAGAAAAAAAACAACCACTTCATAGAAAAGCATTTATCTGACCTGTAGGTCAGAGTAAGAGGAGTGCTCTATAGGTGGTAGGATGCCAAATCCAAAGAAATCCATGACTATGTGGGCAGCATTCAACTTCAAGAGTATGTAATAGACCTCGGTGAACAATCTCTGTATTTGTTTTGATGATGTGCTTCCTTCCCAGAGTAAAGGCCTCGCCTGGGCAAAGTGACTATTTTGTCCATATGGCACTCCAAACTTGCTGAGAGGTGGGTTGGGCTAACCAGTATTCATTCCAATTCCCTGGGCTACAGGTTAGAATTTAGGCTATTATGAACCCACTGAGGTCAGTTTTCATCCCTGTGGTCATAGGAGATCAGAAAACTGGTCTTCATTTTCTTCCGTACTTGCAGAACTCAGACTACAAGTGAAAGTGGGAGGATGGATTTCTATCCTCGGTAGCCTTAGAAGATGCATTCTTGGCCTTTGAGAATCATAAAAGTAAAACTGGAATCATTCCAAGTAACCTTCAGGGGAATTTTTTTTCATTCTGTCTTTTATTGATTTAAAAATTCGGCTTGGATCTCCAGAAAAAAAAAAAAAAGACATTTTGCTTAACTAAAAACAAAAGGTCAGGGGAATATATACTCTGATTTATTTTATCCTTGGTAAGCTGAGTTTCTTCACAAGGAATTCAGGTAATTGCTGATGGGAGGAAGACATTAACACACCAGTGTGAATTATTGGATTGCTGAACTGCTTTATGACCAGCAGAACCTACTTTGGTTTATGACCATTAGAACCAGGAAATGGGACTTTCTGTATATCTTATCCATCTATCCATCCATCTATCTATCCACCCATCTATCCAAACTTTTTTTCTGTTTCATTTCTTTTTTTTGTTTCATTTCTTTGTTTCTGTCTGTCTGTCTGTCTGTCTATCTATCTATCTATCTATCTATCTATCTATCTATCTATCTATCTATCCAATATGTCCAATCCTAATTCATTGTTTCTGCTTAGGTGCAGAAGTAAAGTGTTCAGGATGAAGCAGGTATAAATCTTGCTAAATAGTCACACGTGCTTCAGTGCTTGTTGTTTAGGTAAGGACTAGGAGCAACAGAAAGCCTCTTTGGTGTGGTATAGCTGAAAAGTGTTTTGTAAATGCATAATACATATACACATACATGTATGTGCATAGCTGTATGAATGTATGCACCTATGTATCTGGGAAAGAATTATGGAAAGGATACTGACAGAAATTCTTAATCTGGTACTCATGTACTTAAAAGTTTTATAACTTATTGATTGTAAATTGTTTTCTTTGGAATTGTATGAATGGTATTAAATGGATTTAAAAGTAAAATATTGAGAAAAATCTATTTTCAAATACTTCACTTGACTGTGAAGGAGTCCAGGAACATTGACAGTTAAGAATTCCTGCACAAGAGGCACAAGGCATTGGTTCCAATCCTACTTCTAATATATTGGTACATCTGTAACTCTGAGAAAGTCATTTAATTTCTTTGGATATCAGTTTTCTTATCAATAAAATGATGAAATTGGACTACATCAGAATTAAGGAGCCTTTTATTTTTATGGCAAAGGTCATTTGATTAAACATTTAATTGATTCACCCTTAAAAAGCTACCAGATATATTGAATTTTGTACATCTTTTATGTTTTTCTTTCCTACTTATTCCACACCCCTTTCTAATTTCTCTTTCACAGCAGGACTAATATGGAATTATGTTAAACCCAATTGTACATGTACAGCTTTTACCAGGTTGTTCACAACTGTGGGTAGTGGGGAGGGAATGCAGGGTGGTAGAAAAATGTGGAATTCATAAATTTGCAAAAGAATGAAATTTGAAAACTACTTTTCATGTGATTGAAAAAATAAAATAAATTTTTAAGAATAATATTACAAAAATGACTGTCTAATACTATTTTATCTGTAATTGGAAAAAAATAAAATGTATATAGACAAAAGGGAAAAAAAAATAAACATTTTGATGTAGAAATTTCAACCAGATATTTGTATAATTAGGTAATTGACTAGATAAAAGAGAGAAATATTTTAATCAAATTAGAAGAAAGGATAAAGATGATAAGAACTTGTTCAAATAAGAGAACTACACATGGCCAATTCAAATAATCCATTGTTGAAAAAATAGAAATCTGAAAAAAAGATCAAAGCTTCTGATTTTGACCATCACTATCACTTGTAATCAAGATGAAGCAGTTATTAAAAAGAGGCCAAAAGAGTAAAGAAACAACCTCAGCAAGCTGACATTTGATTTTCTTGCTAAGAAGAGAAACATGTTAGTGTTAGTGATTCAAAAATCATTCCCTATACCTCATGGAATATAATGGGATATTAGAAGTTAAATTGCCTCATAATACAGCAAAAGATTTTGGAGTATAAATAAGTCTACAGATTTCTTGGCATGAGATATAGTTGACCAACCATCTATGAAGACGTGAAATTGGTAGGTTAAGAAAATGGATACAATAATGCAATCTAATAGACATTTATTAAGCAACTACCAAATTCTAGTATTGTCCTATATGTAGGGGATACACTTCCTAAAAAGAAAGATACTATCTGACATCAAAGAGCTTATAATCTAATGCTATATGGAACAGATTAGTCAATATTTCCAAACAGGATATGTTTTCATCATCAGATCTTAAAATGTCTGAATTTCACCATTCATACACAATGCCAACTCTTCTTAAGTTGATTCTTCCAGCTGCTTGAGTTTTAAACTTTAAGTTTACTTTATATCTAGCTATATTTCACTTTTATGTGTATATTTTGCCTCTGCTATTAGAATGTAAGCTCCTGTGGGCAGGAACCACTTGAGCATTCTTTGCATTTCTAATACTTTGCAAAATGCATGCCACATAATAAGTTCTACTATTTGTTAATTGACCAATGAAATTGCTTTAAAGAATGAACTACATGAACTTTGAATAAAATATTACCTGAGAACTAGCAGATTTACTCATATGAATAAATTTGTAGCAGTAACAAAATTGTCTGGGGACTGTTGAGAATACAAGGTACTATTTTATTCATAGGTGATTTAAAAAATACATTTATTTTAGTGGAAAATATGCAATCTTGAAGTCAACACTGTTTTTGCCCATGGGACTGCCCAAGGAGTGATTCTTCACCCCCATCTTTCCACTAACTATTTGTGGTCTTTTATGATTGTCCCTGGGTTTCTCCCTTGACATCCTGATTTACTACAACAAAAGCAGAACCACTACTGTTTAAGCACCAAGGCCTACCATTCTGTGTCCTCTGAATCCTGAGTCTTCTCAGGATCTCAAGAGTCAGTCTTAGACATAAACCTCAGGTCACTTATCTCTGTATTTAGAAACTCTTTTTAGATCATACTCACTTCACTTTGCCAGAACCTCCCTCTTGTCACAGATTCCCAAAGGTTGTAATTTTGCCAATTTCTACCTGATATGAGGGAAGGTTCTTGGTCTTCATAGAATTTAAAATCATCACCTGCCACAGGGGAGAATACTAAAGGAAGACTCTGAAAAACCTAATTACCTCTTAATGGATTTCTCTCTAGTCATTAATAATAAACCTAAGCTTATTTCTCAATTGTAAGAATGTCTCCTTCATCACAACCTTTATCATTCCAGTGATTCTGGACATTTGTCTATCATTTTTCAAGTCCTGTTCCCTACTCCCTTTGTCTATTCTCTTACCTCTTCCCCTCAACATAAGCCCCAACCTTTCCACTTAAATGTAACCAACCCTTCCACTTCACTCTTTTCCCTTTTTACTTTTTCATTCTTCTAACATTCAATGAGATCTGACTCATTCATAATGATACTATTTCCATGATAACCCTTTCCAGCAATAATGGTACTTTCTCCCAATACCCCACTCTCACTCCAAACTCAATGGTTGTAATAGAGAGTCAGAGACCTCATTTTGGGGACCACAACATGGTGGTGAATTAGAGTCAGGAACATCTGTATTAAAATTTGGTCTGACACTTTCTAGCTATGCAAACCTGTGCAAGTCATCTAACTTCTTTTTGACTCAATTTCTTATCAGTAAAATGGATATAATTATATCCTCTTCCTCTCAGGATTGTTGTGAAGATCAAATCAAAGAATGATTGTAAATTTAGTACAACAGTTCCTGACACTCAATAATTCTATACAAATGATAAATTATTGTTATAATTATTATTACCTATTATCACCTAATAAGATTCTGGTATAGCTATTTATCAAAGTACAACACCTTCTATTTCTTCCCTCAAAGGGTTCAATGCCTAAAACTATTTTCTTTCCTGACCTCACATCCCCATAGACATTTTGACTTTATTATGTCCAAAAAGAAATTCATTCATTTTCCTCCCAAATCCTCTTCTAATCTGAACTTTCTCATTTATATCCTCGGGAGAATTGTTGAACACAACATTCAATACTCTTAAGTATGAATAGAGCCAAATTACAATATAATTGGAAAATATTTAACAAAATAAATAAAAATACAATACAACATAGATAATATTAGAATATATATTTTGTGAAGTCAGTGTGTACCTACAGGGATCCTTAAGTATTGTTTAGTGACCCGTGTAACTGAGTTTTTCAACACTAGGGTAAAGCATCATCATTCTTTCTGTCATCAAGCTTGCAACCTATTTGTCACTCTTGACTCACTCTCATCTTGTCAAGGCTTTTTGATTCTGCTTTGCAATATAATTTGTCCATATTCCCTTCTCTCCTGTGTCTTTGATGTAACCTCAAAGTGGACTTTTAATTTTGACTGTTATAGTGGCCTTCTCATTATTCTCCCTTCCTCAAATCTCTCCTCACTCCAATCAATTCTCTTCTCCCTTGCCAAAACAATTGTCCTGAAGCACAAATGTGACCAGTCCCCTAGTCAACAAGTTCTAGTGCCTCTTACCTTCATGAGCAAATACAAAACCATCATTTGTTTTTAAAAGACTCAAAATTTCATTTCTTCAACTCTTTCTAGCCTTCTCACATTTTACTACACTCCAAGTACTCTAAGATCCAGTGATAATGACCTTGATGTTCCATGAACAAGTAACTACAACTCTTAACTCTGGCCATTTTCCCTAACTCCCTTTCCTTGGCATTCTCTTTTGACTTCTCTATTTTTTAAGTCCTAGCTAAAATCTTACCTTATACAAGAAATGTTTCCCAATTTCCTTTAATGCTACTGTTTCTTTTCGGTGATTGGTTGCAATTTACTTTGAATATTTCTCTTATGTACATATTTTGCCTTTGGTCCTACTCAGTAGAATGTGAGCTTTTTGAGGGAAACAATTGCTTTTTTCCCCTCTCTTTATGTCTCCTGCATTTAGTGAATAGACTGACATAGAATAAATATTTCAAAAATGCTGAGTGATTTCACTTGACACCCCTCTTACAAAGAATTTCTCTTGCTTCTATTATGATCATTCAGAATTTTTTATAAATCCCACTATAGGAAAAATTCAGAAACATTCCTATAATTTTATAGCATTTTAAATTTTCCTAAGTGATAACCATACATTATCTCATGGAAGCTTCATTATAACCCTGTAATACAGGTGTTAGAGATTAATATAAAGATATTATTATCCCCATTTTACTGATGAGAAATCTCAAAATTGGAGATATTACATGACTTCCCCAGACAATAATAGCTAGTCACGGTCAGAGATGAAATGAAAACCCAGGTCTTTCCATGTGTAATTCTACCACTCCTTTCATTTGACACCATCAAGCTGTTTATGCAAATGCTTTTAAAAATGTTGATAGTACCAAGACTCTGAACATTATAGGCTACCTAAGTTAAAATTGCAATTACTGAAAAGATATCTAAGAATTCATGCAGAAAACCCAATAGATGAAATTTTCTCTTTTCTGGAATCTGCCATTCATCTTGAGTGGCCATATGGTACTTAAATATCCATCTGGAACAAGCATGCTGATTGGACAATGCCCTCACTTAGACATGAAGGAATTGACCAAGAGTTAAAAATGCGTAATGATCTTTCTATTACATCTTGAGAAGGAAGAGAGAAAAATCATAATTTTAAAGGTAATGGGGTTCTCAGAATCATTGTGGCTGAATTCATACCTGAATAAGAATCCTGATCACTGACATGTGTACATGTGTTCATTCTGTCTGAGACTACCTTTGATTCACATTCACCTGAGGTAATTGATTGTAACAATGAAACTTTTCTCCCCTTAAAAGACTGCCCTCCCAGAATCTTCTCATTTTGTTTTCTGTGGTCAAATGAAAGAAATTTTGTCCCTTTTCCCCACATGACAGTCCTTCAAATACTTGATGGCAGATATCTCATCTGCCTTAAACATTTATTCACACTTATCTTGGTTTCTTTCAAGTCCAAATCACTGTTTTCCATTGTACCCACATAGACACTCCCTTCCACTGAAGACATTGAAGAGAGTATGGGAAGTTAGGAATTAATTGGTGCAGTGAATAGAGTAGTGACTCTAGAGTCAGACAGACCTGGGTTCAAATCTAACCTCAAATACTTATTAGTTGCATTAATTTGGACAAGTCTTTTGATCTATCTTTACCTCAGGTTTCTCATCTATAAAAATTATAGTATTAACATCTATCATCAGGATTTTTGTGAAGATCAAATAAAATATTTTTATGAAATGTTTTAAACTTAAACTATATAAATTCTAGTTTTTAAAATAATTTTAACATTCTTATAGAGAATTTGATGGGTTTCTGAGCAAGGATCTCTAATACATGTATTACCACAAAGTAGGCAGGAAGATAGAAGAGTGGGGGGGGACCTAGGAAAACTTTTCAAATCTTTGAAATATTTCCTTTTTTTCACACGAAGTCCCTATAAATGAAGTGCAGGCAATCACTATCTCAGTCAGTCAACAAATATTTATTAAATGCTTACAATGTTCCTGGTCCTGTGTTAAGTTTTGGGCATATTAAAAAATTCAAAAAACAATCTATGATATTTTTTGGAGGTAGAGTCAAGATGTTGGAGTACAGTCCAATACTCTCAAGACTCCCCTCAAAGCAACAAAAATCAAATATTGGAGGGGCAAAACAAAGAAAATTATTAGAGGGAGGATTTTTTTTACCATTAGACAATTTAGGAGGTCTGCATAAGGACTCTGTAATACTGGGGTAGGCACAGCAGAGGCATGAGTGGTGGCATTTGAAACTCCACAGCAGCAGCAGAAGCAGATGCAGAAACTCTCAGTCCGGAGACAATTGGTTGGAATAGCATGCTTTGTAGTCATTGGATGCAATAAGTTTTTACTTATTGGCAATTCTGTTGCCCATAAGCAGTTTTGGGTTGCAGTTCCAGGTCAGAGAGGAATACCTGTGAACAATAACAAGGGAACAAGGGCTCTGGTCCTCTTCAGGGCTAAGAGGAGTGATAGCACTTGAGGCTGTAGGAAAGCAAGGACCCTTCCTGGGTAAAAACTACAGACCTGACCAGGATAGCAGTGACCATACATTGTGATATCACCACTTTGGAAATATTAATGTGTTGTTGGTTAGTGAAATGGTTCTCTCATTTTGGTGAACAAACTGGAATTTTCTTCTTTCCTTCCTTTCTTCATATCTTTCCTTTTTCCTTCCTTCCCTCCTCCCATCCTTTCCTCCTTCTTCCTTCCTTTCTTCATACCTTCCATTTTTCCTTCCTTCCTTCCTTCCTTCCTTCCTTCCTTCCTTCCTTCCTTCCTTCCTTCCTTCCTTCCTTCCTTCCTTCTTTCACACCTTCCTTTCTTACCATATATGACTAATATGGAAATGATCTGCATGATTTTACATGTAAATCTAACCTCTTATTATTGGCCTTTTCAGAGAATCGGGAGGAGGAGGAGGAAGGGAGAGAAATTGGTGCCTAAAATTTAAAACAAAATAATGTTTTGGGTTTTTTTTAGGTTTTTGCAAGGAAAATGGGGTTAAGTGGCTTGCCCAAGGCCACACAGCTAGGCAATTGTTATTAAGTGTCTGAGGGCAGATTTGAACTCAGGTACTCCTGACTCCAGGGCTGGTGCTCTATCCACTGTGCCACCTAGCCACCCAAAACAAAAGAATGTTTAAGTAAGTAAAGTAAAGTAAGTAAAAATAATTTCTATAATGTATAAATAAATAAATGAAATTTTAAAATAGTGTGTTCTTTCAAAAAAGTTCACATTCTAATGAGTAAGTCATTATGCAAATAACTATGGAAGGAATTTCAAATGGGAGAAATCAAATTGTTGGGGGATGAGAAAATCCTGTTGAAGATGGAATTTGAAATGAAGTAAGTCATGAAATAAGCCATGGAAGTTAGGAGTCAAAGATGAGGAGACAGAGTATATCAGACATGGAAAATATCCAAAGTAATGCCCTAAAGCTAGAGATGGATCATCACATATCAGTAATTGCTGATAGGTTAGTTTAGCTGAATCCTAGTATTCTTGGAAGGGAATAAATATAAGAGATGGGAAAGGCAGGGGGAAAAAAATTCAGATCTGTGCTTTAAGACATTTTAAGACTTTTGGCAGTAGAAGATGAACTGGAAGAGATGGGAGAGATGGGTGAGAAAAATGAACCAGAAGATTATTACAGTAGCCCAGGTTAGATTTTATGAAGGCCTGCATGAGAATAATAGATGTGAGCGAAAATAATTGACCCATGAGGACCAATGAGATCAACAAGAAAGTTAGCATAGAGGAAGCACAAAGAGTACCTAAGACAGAAATTTCAGGAGCACTCATAGTTAGTGAACAAGACCTGAATCCCTTAATCCAATGCTCCAAGATTATTGGATACTTATGGTCATAATTTTTGAACTGGAAGAGACCTTACAGGTCATTGGAGTCAACCCCTTCACATAAAAGATGTGGAACTAGGTCAAGAGAGGACAAATTATTTTTCCAGAATGTTCCACTTAGGGAATGTCTGAGTGGGTTTTGAATCTAGATGATGTCATTCATCACAGCTGATGTCAATTACATTATGAAGAATGGCAATGACATCACAATTCTATCTCTCCCCTTCTCTACTATGCTGGTGAAACCCTAGAAAGTTTTGTGGCAGATAAAGACGGTCATACTTCTTTAACCCTTGATGAGAATGGAGTTCATAAACTGGCGAAGAATGGTATTTGAACCACATGACAATGTGATATATTCACAGGAATAATTTTTATTTTTAATGGTCCTACTATTAATGATTGTTGAAGGTTGAAGTTTGAAAATTCATGGAGTTAATCGTTTTGCTTGTTTTAACTATTGCAAACTTCTAAGAGATCCTCATGCTTAGATTGAGAAGTCATGACTATTGGCTCATTTTATACACAGAAACATGCACACACATGCACACAGATATACACACACAACCCCTCCCCCCATATATACACTTTTTCCCAGACGAGGAAAGCATTACCTATAGGATAAAATTATCTATAATTGCTGTTGTTGTTTAGTCATTTTCAGCTGTGCCTGATTTTGTGACTCCCAATGGGCCATATGACACCAGCTCCATCTATCTTCTATATCTCTTGAAGTCTGTCCAAGTTTATTTTCATTGTTTTCATAATACTATTAATTCATCTTATTCTTTGTCATATTCTTTTCCTTTTCCAATCTTTTCCAAATCAGTATCTTTTTCAGATAAATTCATCTGCTCATTATATGACCAATGCTAAGGTTTTAGTTTTTTTAATCTTCCAATAAGTAGCCTGAATTAATTTCTTTAAGTGTTGATTATTTTGACATCTTTCCTGTCTAAGTTATTTTCAAAAGTCTTATTCAGCATCAGTTTGAAAGTGTTGATTCTATGGAGCTGAAATTTCATTGTGGTTCAACAATCTTAACCATATATAGATAGTGGAAAAAACAGAGCAATTACCTCTTTGGGGTTTTCTTGGCAAAGATATTGGAGAGTTTGCCATTCTCTTCTCCAGTTAATTTTACCAATGAGGAAACTGAGGCAAACAAGGTTAAGTAATTTGTTCAGGGTCACACAGCTAGTAAATATCTGAGGCCAGATTTATATTGAAGTCTCCTTGACTCTAGGACTGGCATTTCATCCACATTGCAACTTAACTGCCCTTGTGGAAACATGCATACAGATAAAAGAGAATTTTTTCATCTCCATCACTTTTAAAATGTAACATTTGAAACAAAATAGAGGGTAATAGAGGATTAGGTACAGAAAAAAAAACACTCTACACACACACACAAAAAAAAAACCCAAATCTTATTTTTGCAGGGTTTTAACCAGGAATCATTCAGACAAATTTCTACTAGTGTGTAGGTAGCTGTCCATGATTATCAGCTGTTGCTGGGCAGATGTCCTTGCAAAGAGAATTTTTTTTTTTTGTGTGTTTGATGAGGAGTTGACCATCTGCTCCGGCCTCATCTCCTTTGATTTAATAGAGTTGAATTTGCCTATGTTTTGGTAGGTTGCTCCATTCCATTTAATAGAGTTGCATTTGCCCATTTTTTGGTAACCTGCTCCACAGGTATGTTAAAACAATTCACTATCTGTTCCATGGTTTTGTTATTGGCTGAAATAATGACCACATTTTGGCAATACTTTGGCCTATCATTTGTTACCATAAAAACCTTGTTGCTAGTATTGTGACATTTGGTGGTTTTTTTCAGGGACAGTGAATTGAGGGGAATAAGTTAGTAATTATTGTTTTTGTGAAGTGTCTGACTCTTCATGACTTAGGAATTTCTTGGTGAAGATAGTGGAGTGATTAATCTTTTCTTTCTCTTGTTCATTTTATAGAGATGAAACTGAGGCAGACAAGGTTAAGTAATCTTCCTAGAGTGACTGCAACTAATAAACATTTGAACCAACATTTGAACTTATCTTTCTGACTCATTTTCTGTCAGATAGAGTTGAAACTCAGAAAGATTTCCTCTAACCTTCACCATTCCATAAATGCAGTTTAAAAACTCTCTGCTGTTCTTTTTCAAGAGGCTATTCCTAGCAATTAATTATTATAGTGCTGGTTTTCTCCAGGATTA
The DNA here is from genome assembly GCF_037893015.1 of Macrotis lagotis. NCBI lineage: Eukaryota > Metazoa > Chordata > Mammalia > Peramelemorphia > Peramelidae > Macrotis > Macrotis lagotis. Next base: position 200,106,786 of record NC_133660.1, read on the forward strand.
TCTCAGGGATTCCTTCATCACTAAGAACAAGTGCTAGTCTTTTAGGGTCATCTGTCTCATGTATGGAGAGCTGAAATTTGCTGATGAAGTTAAAAATGATCTCAACCACTTTTCTGTTTTTTTTTCCTACTGTAACTTGAGCATAATCAAGTCTGGATGATGTCAGTCATCGAGGCTGATGTCAATTACATTATGATGGATGGCAATGACATACCCATTCTGCCATTCAGAACTGAATAGCATTTTTGACTTCTTCAAGTTCCACACTCTATCCACTGTGCAGTCTCTTCTTTCTTGTACAGAGGCTTACACCTTAGACCCTTCCAATTATATCTCTGGGACTCAATTTCATTATCAATTAAATGAAAAAAGGTTTAACTTGTTGAATTCTAAGTTCCCTTCCTACACTAATTCTATATTCCAATGGTATTATGATACTACTCCAAATGCTAACTGATGGAGACCTCTAGTATTCCAATTCAAGTACACTTATGTGACTCATATTCTCTGTCTCTCATTTATACCACTCTTCTCCATGCCACCTCAATAACTCTAACCACATATGTTCTTTTCAAGCACTTAAGACCTAAGTTCAACTATCATCCCCAACAATTAGAGAATGCCATATTATTCATTAAATACATCTAAGTAGTAACTGGCAGTTGTAATTATATGCCTCTACACTTTGTGGCACATATTTGAATCCCTTTTCCAGCAATCTGACCCTCTAAAACCAACTTATTTTCTTCTTCCAATAAAAATACTTTGAACAATTCTTGTATATCATGGTATTTGTCATTTTAAATGCCCTTTCATGAAAATATTTCATCTTGTCAATGCCTCTACTGAAATGTAGCACACACACAAACTAGATCCAATATTCCAAATGAATTTTAAGTAGTGAAGCATTTGATGGGGATATTTACCCTCATTATACTGGATTTTATACTTCTCAGTGCAGCCTCAGATTGACTTCATGTTTTTACCTACTATGTTGAATGATTAACTCATATTGGGTTTTCATTCCTCCACAAGTCTCATTTGTACCTCATTCTTATAGTATAAATATAATTTCTTGAATACCAATAAAGAACTTTAATTTCCCTATTATATTTCATCTTATCTGATATGACCCATCATTAAAACTGCTGACCTTTTTTGTGGTCCTGCCATTCTTCCGTTCCTGACACCAATTATTCCTTCTGTGTTTTAGTCATTTAATTTTTATTCTATTTGCTTATGTTATAGGAAGAATATCTATATTAATGTTATTTTAATCCTTTAGTTATATGTCAAATCACTGGTCATTGGATAAAAATCTCACATTTAAAATGTCAATACCTAAATTAATATTTATTCAGTGTTTAAAGGCTATGATTCTTAGCATGCTTTATCCCTTTTAGATCATTTTTGGAATGGAAGGGACTCAGAACTAGGTCATTTGCATTTTTTGCCTCATGGGATGCCAAGGCTAAAGAATACATCATCTAGGAGAATGGTTCTTAATGTGTTTTTGTGTGTATCGTAAATCCCCTTGTAGTCTGATAAAACCTATCTTTTCTTCTTAGAATAATGGTCTAAAATTTTAAAATAAAATAGCTAGGACTACAAAGGAAATCAATTACATGGAAATGTAGTTATTAAAGCATTACAAATATTCATAGACTAGGTAAAGAAACTTTGAAGTTAAGTTAAAAATAGTATCTTTGTTTCTCTAAGTTGGATTTAGAAGAATAGACTCTTGTGGAGTGGCTATGTTACTAACTCCATTGTCCTCTCAAATGGAATTTATGACAGCAAGATAAATCTTAGAATGTAGTCCTGAATTTCCTTACTATAGGGTTGCCTTGAGAGTCAGGGATATTTGCTATTGATTATTATACACAGTTGTTCAGTCATTTCAGATGTGTCACATGGACTTTGGGGTTTTCTTGGCAAAGATAATGGAATGGTTTACCTTTTCCTTCTCTAGTTCCTTTTACAGATGAAGAAATACAACAAGCAGGTGTAAGTAACTTGTTCAGAGTTGCACAACGAGTTAGTGTCTGAGGTCATATTTGAACTCATAAGGTGAGTCTTCCTGATTCCAAGCTCAGTGCTCTATTTATTGCAAGACCTCTCTAGTAATTTTTAGCTATGTGACCTTAGACAAGTCAGATATAATCTGAAAAATTTAAATTCTTCTTCTGTAGAATGGGGATAATGATATTTGTAGGTTATACTTATAAAAATCATTAAAAGTCTATATAAATCATATAAAATTCTATATAAATTATTATTAATATTAGTTTGTTATTTGCATGACTAATGCTAGCATTATCAACTAAAAAGGGGAGCTGAAATCATTTGGGGTCAAATAGTGACAGATTTCTCTGTAGGAAAAAAAATGATAAATTGAAGGCTGAGTGAAGCAGTATAAAGATTTAGTGTTTATTCTCTTAAAGCCCATCCTGCCACATTTGAAATCATTCATGGGGCTGCTGTTGGGCTTCATCAAATTACTACCGATAGAGCACACTGAGAAATGATGAAATGTGACATTCTAACATCCAGTAACACAAATCATAGTGTGGTTGACATTTAGAATCATGGTTGATACTATTATTTATTCTTAACACAGGCAGTATACTTAGCACTTACTGTAATTGACTTTCACAATTTTGGACGATGTGTGATCCAACAAATTTAATTTTGTTGCATTTCTTTTCAAAAATTTTATGCCCACAGTAAAGTTTAATTATTGTGAGTTTATTACACTAAACATGAATGTCGCCCTGGAGACAATGCATTCAGGATTTGATTTCCCTTTCTTTATTTTTTTAAAACAAAGTCATTATTTATAAATATATTTTTCAATATCATGGTTTCTTATCTGTAAAGCAAGTGACATCAAATTTCAAGGAAATTATTTTACAAAAAAAATGCTGCAATTCAAGATCATATTCCCTAGTGAATATGAAATAAATTTCATCTTAATATATGGAGTTATTTTTTGATAAAGCCTAACACTACTGATGGGACCTGCTCATGAAGATAATATAGGTAACAGGTAATATTAAAAGCTTTCATTTTTACTGACCAATAAATTAAGCTGTATTGGCAATGATATATATATATATATATATATATGTATATATATATATATATATATATATATATATGTTCTTAATAAGATGGATTTTTGTAAAGGATGATATGAAATAAAGATGCTCAGTATGATACATAGTCAGCAGCAATTGAGGGAAATTGTATTAATGTGATTTATTTATTATTATTATTATTATTTATTAGGATATGGTACCTTATTAGATGCTTTTGGTGCTGGAATTACAGTGACTTCTGGCACCAGACTTGCACTCCAATATTGTATTGTTTTTTTAAAATTATTTATTTATTTTTGAATTCTACAATTGTCCCCTATTCTCACTTCCCTCCCCCTCCACAGAAAGCAGTCTGATAGTCTTTACATTGTTCCATGCAATACATTGATCTAAATTGAATATATTGAGATACATATCATATCCTTAAGGAAAAAAATAAGATATAGAAGATGGCAAAATTGCATCATAAGATAACTGTTTTTAATTAAAGGTAATAATCTTTGGTCTTTGTTCATACTTCATGATTCTTCCTCTGGATACAGATGGTATTCTCCATCACATATATCCCCAAATTGTCCCTGATTGTTGCACTGATGGAATGAGCAAGTTGATTAAGATTGACCATCACTCCCATGTTGCTGTTATTATGTACAGTGTTCTTCTGGTTCTGCTTATCTCACTCAGCATCAGTTTATGTAAAGCCTTCCAGGCTTCTCTGAATTCCCATTCCTCCTGTTTTCTAATAGAACAATATTGTTCCATAATGTACATACACCACAATTTGTTCAGCCATTCTCCAATTGATGGACATTCATTCAATTTCCAATTTTTTTGCCACCACAAGCAGAGCTTCTATGAATAATTTTGTATATATGATATTTTTACAATTTTTCATGATCTCTTTACACAGACCCAGTAGTGGTATTTCTGGATCAAAGGGTATGCACATTTCGATTGCCCTTTGGGCATAATTCCAAATTTCTTTCCAGAAAAGATGCATGAGTTCACAGCTCCACCAATAATGTATTAGTATCTCAGATTTCCCACATCCCTTCCAACATTGATCAGTGTCCTTTTTAGTCATATTAGCTAGTCTGAGAGATTCTCTAATAAGTAATGATTTAGAGCAATTTCTCATATGATTATGGATCGCTTATGCCTGTATTGTTGAGTCCTGTATTGTTATTTTAAAAACTCATGTTTGTATCTTCAGGTCTAGCTGCTGATTTGCCATTGGGTGAAGCACTGCCTCTTCTAGTCCTGCCTATTATCACCCACTGAATGCTCTTTTCCAAGTGTCCCCCAAGTTCCAAGTGTTTACTTTGAAAAAAAATGAGTATTCAAAGCAAGCTCAAGTCTCCTGGATACCCTAGCTAAAAATAATGAGATAGGATCCCAGTTCTATATTGTTGGTTTTCTCAAATGGGTCCATGATTAAGAGGGATATTTAGTATTGTTGATATTGTACTGTTCGAGGTGAAATTCTTTGACCTGCACAAGATGGACAAGAGGGAAAACATTTGTCAAGAATATTTTCATTAATCACGAATGAAATTCAGAGATTTAAAGATGATCAGATACCACTGTAGATCCAGTCATAAACAATGCCAACTAGTAATCTGGAGGGATTATTCCCAAGATATTGTCAGTCTCTTTCCAGGAAAACAAAGTCTTTGGGTTCTGGGTAGGAGGGAGATGATTGAAAATATGAGAGTAAAGGTCACATTGACAATTAACCCAAGAGAGTGAAGTTTGAATGTACCAAGTTGTTATACCCTGACATTGCTAAAACTTGTGGTGCCTTGCTGATGCATGAGGAAAAGATCATATAGATGACTACTCCATCGATAATAAAAGCTTGAATATACAGGGGTGAGGCCATTATGTCTCCAGAAATAATATTCTTCTGCTTTTCCAGACTCTTAATGAGCAAAAGGGACCTCAGTGATATGAGAGAGGAAATCATATGAATGCCAAGAGACGCCCAAGGCATTCAGACCATCACACAAAGTCCTGTTTCCTGTAAAATCAGAACATGGGATGAGATGGTCCTGCAAAAGGAGAGTGAGAAGGATGTCTTTTGCACTTACTATAAAACTACATAATGTATAAATCATGCCAGTATTAACATGGTTAGCATGTTTGTCTTCAAAAATCAACAGACAGTCATTATTATAGTGTAACTTTTCTTTATTTTTAATTTTATTGTTTTCAAATTACATGCAGAGTGTTCTTTTGTAATCTTATGAGTTTCACACTTTTCCACCACCTTCCCTCCTCCTCCCCATATTAGTGCCCAATATGATATAGGTTGTACATGTAGAATTATATTTAACATATTTCTGTTTTAGTCATTTGTGAAAGAAGAATTAGAACTAAGTGGGAAAAAATCTTAAGAAAAAAACATAAAATGAATTTTAATAAGTGTACATTGTATACTTTACTCTGCATTTACACTCCATAGTTTTATCTCTGGATATGGATGGCATTTTTCATAACAGGTTTCTCAGGATTTTCCTGGATCACTGAACTGTTGAGAGAATCTGTGTAGATCATGGTTGATTATCTCATAAGGTTGCTATTGATGTGTACAAGGTTCTCCTAGTTCTGCTCAGCTCATTTAACATCAATTCATTCAAATATTTTCAGGCTTTTCTGAAATTAACTTGCTCATAGTTTCTTTTAGAAAAATAGTACTGGGGGCAGCTAGGTAGCACAGAAGATAGAGTATAGGTCCTGGAATCAGGAGAATCTGAGTTCAAATCTGGTCAAAGATACTTAATATTTATTAGTTGTGTGTTCTTCATTAAGTTTTATAATGTCCTATAAAAAATGAACAATAGTACTCATCACATTCATATACTATAACTTGTTCAGTCATTTCCCAGTAGATAGACATTCCATCAATTTACAATTCTTTATCTTTACATAAAGTTCACCTATAAATAATTTTTACATGTAGGTCTTTCCTCCCTTTTTATGCTTTATTTGGTATATAGATCTAGTAGTGGAATTACTGGATCAAAGGGTATGCCATTTTTTGCCTTTTCAACATTGTTCCAAATTTCTCTCCAGAATGTTCTCCAGATAAGTTCACAATTTCACCAACAGAGCATTAGTGTTCTAGTTTTCCACCTCCTCTCAAATATTGCTTATTTTCCTTTTTTTGTATGATTTTTATCCATTCTGATAGCTATGAGGAGGTAGCTCAGAGTGCTTTTAATTTGCATTTCAATAATCAAAAATTATTTGGAGCATTTTTTATATGACTATAGATAGCTTTAATTTCTTCACCTGAAAATTTCCTTGTTCATATCCTTTGACCAAATTTTTTGCTTGATTTTCAAAGGTTCTGAAGTATATCATCATATCTTCTCTAAAGACTGAATGTTTTGTTTCCTCATTATTCTAATTGCTTCATTTTCTTTTTTTCTCATCATTAAAAATTAAAATTTCAAATACAATATTGAATAGTAGTGGTGATAATGGGAATTCTTGTTTCACCCCTAATCTTACTGGGAATGCTTCTAGTTTATCCTCATTACATATAATGCTTGCTGATAGTTTTAGATAATATTGTTAATATTGTAAGTAAATTTTCATTTATTCCTCTGTTCTCTTGTGTTTTTAAATAGTCATGGGGGTTGTATTTTTTGAAAGATTTTATTTATTTTTAATTTTACAATTTTCACCCCCAATCTTGCTTCCCTCCCCCCACACCCTTCAAAAGGTAGTCTGTTAGTCTTTTTATTGTTTCCATGGTATGCATTGATCTAAGTTAAATGTGATGAGAAAGAAATCATATACTTAAGGAAGAAACAAAAAAAAATATGAGATATAGCAGAATTACATAATAATATAACTTTTTTAAAATTAAAGATAATAGTCTTTGGTTTTTGTTTAAGCTCCACAATTCTTTCTCAGGACACAGATTGCATTCTCCATCACAGATAACCCTAAATTGTACCTAATTGTTGCCCTACTGGTATGAGCAAGTCCATTAAGAAGGATCATCAACCCCATCTTGCTGTTAGGGTGTACAATGTTCTTCTGGTTCTGCTCATCTTGCTCAGCATCAGTATATGCAAATATTTCCAGGTTTCCCTGAATTCCCATCCCTCCTGATTTCTAACTCAGCAACAGTGTTCCATCATATACATATACCACAGTATATTAAGCCATTCCCCAACTGATGGACAGTCACACAATTTCCTGTTGTTTGCCACCTCAAACAGAGCTGCTAGGAATATTTTTGTACAGGTGATGTTTTTACCCTTTTTTCATAATCACTTCAGGATATAGCTCTAATATCAAAGGGTATGCACATTTTGTAGCCATTTGGACATAATTCCAAATTGCTCTCCAGAAAGGTTGGATGAATTCACAGCTCCAGCAAAAATGTATTAGTGTCCCTTCCAACATTGATCATTGTCCTTTCTTGTCATATTGGCCAGTCTGAGAAGTTTGAGGTGGTACCTCAGAGATGTTTTAATTTGTATTTCTCTAAAGGTTAGTAATTTAGAGGAATTGTTCATATGACTGGATCATTTTGATTTCCTCATCTGTAAATTGCCTTTGCATATCCTTTGACAATTTGTCAATTGGGGAATGACTTTCCTTTATTTTAAAAATTTATCTCAGTTCTCTGTATATTTTAGAAATGAGTCCTTTGTCAGAAATACTATTTGTAAAAATTGTTTCCCAACTTATTATATTTCTTTTGATGTTGGTTACAGTGGTTTTGTCTGTGCAAAAACTTTTAAATTTAATGTAATCAAAATTGTCTAGTTTATTTTTAATGGTGTTTCTATATCTTCCTTGGTCATAAACTGTTTCCCTTTCCATATATTTGAGAAGTAAACTATTCTTTGATTGCCTAGCTGGCTTATAATATTGTCTTTTTATGTCTAGATTCTGTATTTAGATCATTTTTGAACTTATCTTGGTATAGGGTATGAGGTGTTGGTTTAAGCCAAATTTCTGCCATCCTAACTTCCAATTTTTCTTCCAGTTTTATCGAAGAGTGAGTTTTTACACAATAACTGAAATCTTTGGGTTTAGCAAACAGCAGATTACTATAATCAGTTACTGGTAGTACACCTTGTCTATTCCACTTGTCCACTACTCTGTTTCTAGGACAATACCAGATAGTTTTGATGACTCATGCTTTATAATATAATTTTAGATCTGGTAGGGCTAAGTCACCTTCTTTTGAACTTTTTTTCATTAACTCCCTGGAGATTCCCGACTATTTATTTCTCCATATAAATTTACTTGCAATTTTTTCTATCATTAAAGAATTCCTTTTGGAATTTTGCTTGGTAGAGCACTAAACAAGTAGTTTAATTTTGGCAGAATTATCATTTTTATTGTTATTTTCCTGGCCTATCCTCGAGCAGTTGATATTTGCCTAGTTGTTGAAATCTGATTTTATTTGTGTGAGAAGTGTTTTGCAATTGTTTTCAAAAAGTTTCTGATTCTGCCTTGGCAGGTTAGACTCCCAGGTATTTTATATTGCCTGAATTTACTTTGAATGGGATTTCTCTTTCTAGCTCTTTCTGCTGCATCTTATTAATCATATATAGAAATATTGAGTATTTATGAGGCTTTGTTTTATATCCTAAGACCTTGCTATAGTTTCTAATTATTTCTAGTAGTTTTTAGAGGTTTTTAGATGATTTTTTCGTATTCTCTAGGTATACCTTCATGTCATCTGTAAAGAATGAGCATTTTGTCTCTTCCTTCCCTATTCTAATTCCTTCAATTACTTTTTCTTCTCTTATTGCTGAATCTAACATGTCTAATATGATTTTGAATAGTAGTGGTGATGATGGGCATCATTGTTTCACCGTTGTTCTTATTGGGATTACCTCTAGCCTATCCCCATTGCATATAATGCTTGTTGATGTTTTCAGATAGATACTGCTTATTATTCTAAGGAACAATGCGTTTATTCCTTTTCTCTCGAGTGTTTTTAGTAGGATGGGTGCGGTTTTTTTGTCAAAAGCTTTTTCAACATCTACTGATATATAATCATATAATTTCTGATAGGTTTGTTATTGATATAATTCATTATACTGACAGTTTTCCTAATATTGAACCAACCCTGCATTCCTGGTATAAATCCTACTTGGTCATAGTGTATTATCCTAGTGACAATTTGTAATCATTTTGCTAAGATTTTATTTAAGATTTTTGCATCTATATTCATGAGAGAGATAGGCCTATTATTTTCTTTCTCTGTTTTAGCTCTTTCTGGTTTAGTTATGAGTACCATATTGGTGTCATAGAAAGAATTAGTCAGAGTTTCGTCTTCACCTATTTTTTCAAAGAGTTTATATAGAATTGGAACCAATTGTTCCTTAAATGTTTGATGTAATTAACTTATGAATCCATCTGGTCCTGGAGATTTTTTCTTAGAGAGATTAATTATGGCTTGTTGAATTTGTTTTTCTATGATATGGTTATTTAGGTATTTAATTTCCTCTTCATTTGACCTGGGTGACATATTTTTGCAAATATTTATCCATTTCATTGAGATTATCAAATTTATTGGCATAGAGTTGGGCAAAATAATTCCAAATCATTATTTTAATTTCTTCCTCGATGGTGGTGAGCTCACTTTTCTCTTTTATATACTAGCAATTTGGTTTTCTTCTTTCTTTTTTAAATCAAATTGACTGGAGGCTCATCAATTTTATTGGTTTTTTCATAAAACTAATTGTTGGTTTTATTTATTAGTTCAAAACTTTTCTTGCTTTTGATTTTATTAATTTCTCCTCTAATTTTTAAAATTTCTAATTGGTATTTAACTGGGGGTTTTTAATTTGTTCTTTCTCTAATCTTTTTTAGTTGCATATATAGTTCATTGATTTACTGTTTCTCTAATTTATTCATATAAGCATTTAAAGAAATAATATATCCTCTGACAGCCACCTTAAGTCTATCCCATAGGTTTGGGTATGCTGTTTCTTTATTGTCATTATCTAGAATAAAATAATTAATTCTTTTTATAATTTGTTGTTTGATCCACTCATTCTTTAAACTGAGGTTATTCAGTTTCCAATTAGTTCTGGGTCTATATCTCCCTGGCCCAATATTGCATATGACTTTTATTGCATTGGATCTGAGAAAGATGTATTCAGCATTTCTGCCTTTCTGCAGTTGATGATTAGGTTTTTATGCCCTAGTACATGGTCAATTTTTGTGTAAGTGCCATGTACTGCAGAAAAGAAAGTATATTCCTTCCTATCCCCATTCAGTTTCCTCCATAAGTCTATCATATCTAGGTTTTCTAACAATCGCTTTACCTCCTTAACTTCCTTCTTGTTTATTTTAAGGTTATGTTTATCTAAATCTGAGAGCAGGAATTTGAAGTTGCCCACTAGTAGAATTTTGCTGTCTATAAGTAAGTCCTTCAACTTCTGCTCTAAAAATTGGCATGCTATACCATTGGGTGCATACATATTTAGTACTGAAATTACTTTACTGTAGGGCGGCTAGGTAGCACAGTGGATAAAGCATCAGTCCTGGAGTCAGGAGTACCTGGGTTCAAATATGGTCTCAGACACTTAATAATTACCTAGCTGTGTGGCCTTGGGAAAGCCACTTAACCCCATTTGTCTTGCAAAAGCCTAAAAAAAAAGAAATTACTTTGCTGTCTTTGGTAACTTTAAGGAGGATACAGTTTCCTTCCTTTTAATGTTAATTTTTTTGCAGCTGTTTTGTCTGAGATAAGGATTGCTACCCCTACTTTTTTCACTTCAGCTGAAGCAAAATATATTTTGCTCCAACCTCTTACTTTTACTCTATATGTATTTCTCTGCTTCAAATGAGTTTCTTGCAGCCGCATATTATAGGATTCTGGTTTTTAATCTACTCTGCTATTTACTTATGTTTTAAAGGAGAATTCATCCCATTCACATTCAAATTTATATTTATTAACTTTATTTCCCTCCATGTTATCTTCCATCTGTTTGTATTTTCCTCCTTTTGTCCCCTTTATCTAGGTTCCCTGGTATTTTGTTCCTGAATACCATCATGTTCAGTGTGTTTGCCCTCCTATATCCAAACCCCCTCCCCTTTTTTTACTCTTTTCCTTTGCCCCTTCTTCCTTCTCTTTTTCTGTTGGCTCCTCCTTTCCTCCTGTTCCCCCTTTCCTCCTGATCCCCATTTCTCCTTTTAACACTTTAAAGTTAAGATAAGTTTCTTAACTGAGTGTATGTATGTTAATTTTAAGCCAATCTGATGAGAGTTAGATTCAGGTGGTTCTCACCTCCTCCTTCCTTCCCCTCTATTGCAATAGAGCCTTTGTAACTCTTAATGTAATGAGATTTACCCCATTCAATCTCCTCCATCATCCCATCTCTTTACTGTCCCACTTTTTAAGAAGTATTGTTTTTTAAATCATTCTATTTGAATTACAGAAAGGTCATGAGTTTGCATCACTTCTGGCAAAGTATAGTCTCTCTAATAGAGTTATAATTATTGAAAGTAATTAAATCTTTCTCCTAGGTAGGGATATAGCCAACTTCATCTTATTGGATAGTATTTTTCTCAAATAAATCATGATTGTCCATCACTTCTGGCTAAATATATTGTCTCTAATAGAGTTACAATTCCTGGGCACACCTACAATTCCTAAAGAGAGATCTTGAGGTAGGTGTTCTAGATTCTTTCTGGATTTTGTTGATCGACTTTTTTTTTTGCAAGGCAAATGGGGTTAAGTGGCTTGCCCAAGGCCACACAGCTAGGTAATTATTAAGTGTCTGAGACCAAATTTGAACCCAGATACTCCTGATTCCAAGGCCGGTGCTTTATTCACTACACCACCTAGCCGCCCCTCGACTTTCTATTAAAATCTTTGTTTCATATTATATATGAAGGAAGATCAGGAGACCTTAACACAAGGCCTGGCTTCTCTCCACCATCTTGACCAGAAGTTGAATGGGTATTGTATTTTATCTAAGACTTTTTTAGCATCCATTGGGATCATCATATGATTTCTGTTAGTTTTGTTACTGATATGGTCATTTATGCTAATTATTTTCCTAATATTTAGCCATCCCTGCATGCCTGGTATTAATCCAATCTCATTACATTGTATTATCTTAATGATAGCTTGCTATAATATCTTTCAAAAATTTTATCAAAAAATTGAATCAATATTCATTAGAAGTTTGGTCTATAATTTTCTTTGCATTGGTTCTTCCTCATTTAGGGATCATTATCATGTTTGTGTCATAAAAGGAACTTGGTATAACTCATTATTCTTCTATAATTTCAAATAGGTTAATATATAATTGGAATTAATTGCTCTTTAAATGTTTGGCATAATTCACTGGCAAATCAATCTGTCCTTGGCGAATTTTTCTTAGAGAGCTTATTGATGACTTACTCAATTTCTTTTTGTGACATGGAGATATTTATGTATTTTATTTCTTCTATTATTCTGGATAGTTTATATTTCTTTGTAAATATTTATCCATTTTCCTTATATTGTCAGATTTGTTGCCATACATTTATACAAATTAGCTCTGAATTTTTATTTCACTTTCTTCTCTTTGATGATGAGTTCACTCTTTCTATTTTTTATCTTAGTCATTTTATTTTCTTCTTTTACTTTTTAAAATCAGATCAACCTGTTTTCTCTATTTTATCATTTTTATAAGAAAACATAGTTTTATTTATAAGTTCAATAATTTTCTAATTTTATTTTATTTCTAATTTCCATTGTATCAACTTTTCCTTTTATTTTTCAGAATTTTAATTTGGCATTTAATTTAGTATTTTTGATTTGATCTTTTTCTAGTTCTTTTAGCTGCATGCCCAATTTATGGATTGGTATTTCACAAATAATATTCCATTGTTTTATTCTTATAAGCATTTTGAGATATACAATTTTCCATAATGATTTGGTTTCATTCCATAAGTGTTGATATGATGTTTCCTCATTGTCATTGTCTTGAAAAAAATTCTTATTTATTTCTATAATTTGTTATTTGATCAACTTATTCTTTAAAATCAAATTAATTAGATCCCCATTGATTTTCAGTTTCTGTTTCAATGGTCCTTTGCTACATTTTTATTGCATCATGATCTAAAAAAATGCACTTAAAATTTCTGCTTTTTTGCATTTGATTGTGAAGTCTTTATACCTAATATATTATCAATATTTGTGTAGCAGTCATATAATGCTAAGAAAAATGTTTAATCTTTCCATCCCCATTGAGTTTTCTGCAGTGCTCTATCATATCTAATTTTTCTAAAATTCTATTCACCTCTTTAACTTCCTTCTTACTTGTTTTGTGGTTAGATTTTTCTATTTATGGAAGAATGAGACTGAGGTGCACCTACTGTACAGTTTTGTTTTCTCTGTCTCCCTGTAACTTGTTTAACATCAAAGAATTGGATGCTACACCACTAGGTGCATTTACGTTTAATACTGGTATCAATTACTTCACTTTCTTTGGTGCCTTTTAGGAAAATGAAATTTCCTTCTTTATCCCTAATTAGATTTTTTTCTCTTTCTTTGTCTGATAAAAGTATTTCTAACCCATGTTTTAAACTCTGGCTAAAGTAAACTATATTCTGCTCCAGTACCTTTAGCCAATGTTAAATGTTATCCTCTGTGTGTGTGTGTATTTATCTTTCTGCTGGAAATGTGTTTCTTGCAAACAACACTTTTAATAATTCTGTTCTTTAATCCACTATGCTATTCACTTCAGTTTTATGGGAGGTCATTGCATTCACATTCACAGTTATGATTGCTAGCTATATTTCCTTCCAATCAACCTTCCCCCAAGTTTGTACTTCTCTCTCTCTCTCTCTCTCTCTCTCTCTCTCTCTCTCTCTCTCTCTCTCTCTCCTTTCCCCTTATCCCTCCTAACCAATATTTCATTTCTGATTGTTGCCTCCCTCAATTTACCTTCCTTTCTGCCAGCTTCCTTCCCTTTTCTTCTCTCTTTCTCTTTTACTTTTCCTCCTCCCTTTAAACTGCCCCTCCTTCATCTTTCTTTCTCCTTTCTTCTCCTAATTCCCTATATGATAAAATAAATGTTTAAATCGAATTTGGCATGTATATTATTTCCTCTTTGAGCAAAATCTTCTGAGAACAAGATTAACTCAGTACTCACACTTTCCCATTTTCCCTTCTACTATAATAGGTTTTTTACGTAAGTGGTGCTATTTATCCTCTAATCTGACACCTTCTTTTCCCAGAGAGAGTTTCAATGCCAGCAATTCTATATATTGATGAGAAATAACTCTGAACTAACCAAATAAAGAAAAAAATAAAATAACAATTATGCCTCAATGGGGAACATGTTAAGAATTTATTATCTGATATCTAGGTTACAGCCATAGCTGAATTAAGCAGAAATGAATTGCAGGATAGCTACCCAGGGATGTGTTTGTGTGCATAGATGTGCACATGTGCATAAATGTATGTGCTTGTGGGGGAGGGTGTGAGGAAGTATACTTGAAGAGGATTGTGGCAATTGGGGTGGAAATGAAAGGAATTCAAGTGGAAAGTTTGGGAGATTCAAGAGAGAGAAATGTCCAAGAGAGGACATTGGTTGGAGATACATGAAAGTATCAATGATACACTTCAATGGCTTCACATTACTTTTAATTGCAGCCTGAAACTTAAAAAAGTCAAATGAAAAGAGAGGAATTAATTTTTTTAAAATAGAGCTTTTTGGTCATGGAATAAAAGTCCAAATGTATCTCACATTCCACATGGAGATTAATTTCACTTTAACTCGAAAGACCTTTTTAATTGAGTCTACAAATGTGCATTCGTTTTTTTAAAGGCTTTCTTAATTTAATCTTGTCTGTTGCAGGTGGTTTGTGATGTCTTTCCACATTCTTTAGCAACAGATTAATTTTCCATTTGTACCTTCCTTTCCTCAATGGGTAAAATGCAATTTTTTTTGCCTGAAAAAGTCATGTGAAGGGAAAGAATCTATTCTGCATCCACAAAGAAAGGTAAAGCTGAATAGAATCCCATCAATTATTCACATTCCTCAAGAAAAAAGAGCAGATTGCCTGTCCACTAAATGATTTCTACCTTAGTTCGGAACCAAAGAATTGCTCCTCAAGGGGTCTATTGCACTGCATTCTCCTGGCAGATGATACACCATTGTTGAAAAAAATGAACAAAAAGCTCATGTTTTCTAACGATCTTAATGAAGGCCAGATATGTGATCTGTCAATGCAATGTTATTCAGTGAAAAATATTGATAGCATCAGTGTTATTTGGATCACCTACTGACATAAATTATTTCCCCAAATATACAACCTCAGATTGGGATGAATTATCTGGACATTGGTTATTTAATGCATTAAGACAGTTGGACTGAATTTGTTTTTAGTTAGCTCTGCCTAATAACACTTCTTTTCCCTTGTGAGACTGAAGGGAAACATTTTCAGCTCCCATATATAACAATTCACATTTGCGCTGTGCTTTGAAAAGCATAAAAGATGGCAACATGTAAAGGACCTTGGAAGCCATCTAAGTCCATTCCCCTCATTTTCCAGTTGAAACATTGAAGTTCTGAATGCGGAAGTGGTAAAAGAAGTAGAAAGCGACAGAGTCTGGATACTAATCAGGTCTTCTGCAAGTGGTTAAATTCTGTGCCCTTTCCATCATTATTTGATCCCTCTAATATCTTTTTAAGGCATTTCACATGAATATCATAATTTCCATTTTACAGATGAGAAAATTGAAACAGAGAGAAAATCAAATGCTATCCTGAGGACCATGAAATGTTTCAGCAAGGAGTTTATACAACCAAAGGGTTTCTAGTTTTTGTTCTCAGAACACCTGGATTAAACTCCAGTCTTTGATGCTTATTTTCTGTGTAACCTTGGACAATGCTTCAGTTTTCTTCACTGACAAATTAAGCATGTTGGAACACATGAACACCCAATATCTTTTCCAGTATTATATCAAAGATCCTATGACTTGAACCATGGCTTTGTGACTGTAGAGTCAGGACCCCTTCTGCCTAAAGAGAACTCAAAAAAGTTTCAAGAGGATACTCACTTTTGGATTTTTCATTTAAAAACTTCTCTTTAAGGATATTTTAAAAAATGACACACTGTACACACGTATTAAAACCCAGGTTGGTCAAATGAAGCATATTTCCACAAACTCTCAGTGATGAATTGGGATAGGGGTTCTTTGGGTTTGGAAATGAAACAGGAAAACAAATCTGCATGAGGAAGTGAAAGCCAAGAATTATGATTTTCCCAGGAAAGCTGTTGGACTTTAAGACCGGAGGCAGGCTTATACTGTTGAAGTCAGTTTATAAGTCTCCCATATGAGACTTAGAATGATTGCAAAACTCTATGATGTACAGGATGTTTCTATTATATTCCATAAATTTGCATTAGCATTTCAGAGTAACATAAATAATACATGATAAGTTCCATCAAAAAATTTCTGGATATGCTTAGTACATGACTGAATGCAGGAAGCTGAGGGCCTTTTGGAATGTTATATGCTTGAATGAACATATCATTCTTGGTAGTCATCAAAGTTGGTGAAACATACATATCAGTGAATATTGAATTAAAAATTAAGAAAATGAATTTAAAACTTTAAACACTGAATTAAAGTATGAAAAGACAAAAGGAGGGAATAGTCCAAATCAGTTTAGCACAAAATGTACATGAAGGCTTGCTTTTCTAGTATCTTTACTTACTCATCAAATCTTTAAATAATGTATAATTTCATTAGTATAGATACTCCTAATTCCCAGCTAAATAGCAATTTTCCTAGGAAGCATCCAATTTCCTGGAAGTCTTTCTCTAGTTCTTTCAATATCATGGAGATGCCACAGTGACTTTTTGACTGTCTATCTTTTGACTCCCATTCCTCCTGTACGCTTAAGCCACCTCAGGTTTATCCTCAGTAATGCTATTGATGCAGTTTTTTTGTCATTCAATTACACTGTGGTATAATAGAGAACTGTACCTATGAAGACTTGAGTTCAAGTCTCTTTAATAATAATTGGCTATGAGATCCCAGGAATATTACTATTGCCTTCTGGTTGTTCTTCTTGCCATAAATCTCTCATCACTCTAATTCAGTCTACATTTAAATACCAAAGTGATTTTTCCTAAAGTGTACATCCAACCATTAAACCTCCCCTACTTAATAAACTTCAGTGACTCCCAGTTATCTACGAGATCAAATACAATATTCTGTGCT
The DNA here is from genome assembly GCF_037893015.1 of Macrotis lagotis. Classification (NCBI taxonomy): domain Eukaryota; kingdom Metazoa; phylum Chordata; class Mammalia; order Peramelemorphia; family Peramelidae; genus Macrotis; species Macrotis lagotis. The sequence continues at coordinate 200,124,105 of NC_133660.1, forward strand.
TGGTATTTAAGAAATTTCCTAAATTTCCCCACTTCACTTTTCTAGTCTTCTTATTCTGTAGTTTCTACTACATAATCTGATCAAGTGACATTGGTCAACTTGAGGTTCACAAGCAGAGACAACACACCTCTTGCTTCTGGGCATTTTCTCTAGTTGTTTCCCATTCCAGGGTAGTTAGGTGCCAGGTCGATAGAATACAAGGCTTAGAGTCAGTAAGACCTGAATTCAAAGATGACCAGACACTTGTTAATTACATGACTCTGGGTAAATCATTTATCTTCTGTTTTACTCAGTTTCCTCAACTTGAATATGAGAATAATAATATCATATTTTTCCAGTGTTATTGTGAGGATTAACAAAAATCCTTAGCACCATGCCCAGCATATATGATGATGATAATGAAGCCTGTTCTCCCTCTTCTCTGTTTCTTGGTTTCCCCAGGTTTCTAAAAGTTTGAGCTAAAATATCATCATCTACAGAAAACCTTTCTTAATTCCTCTTAATTGTAGTGTCCTCTCTTTTAATTATTTTTTATTTATCCTCTATATAGTTTGTCTGTACATATGTTTTTTCATTGTCTGCATGTAAGATTATGAACTCGCTGTGGACAAAGATTATATTTTCCCCTCTTTTTATGTGCCCACCACTTAGGATACCTTTAGTATTTAATGACTGTCTGACAACTTCTCAATGTTCTAGATACATTACTAGAAATTTAAAAGCAGCTGTTAATCTGAATTGGAAAATAAGATTTTCCTCATTAGGAATTTCTAAATACTAATGAACTCATGGTTCACTATCTATTTCTATAGCAATAGTACTATGCTGAAAGCTGCCAACATGTCTATTGCATGTCTTTCCATTGCTTCTCAGGAATATGATTTTGATTTTATTAACATTTTTCAATTAGATGATTTTTTGAAATTAGTTTTATCAGAATACTTTTGTTAGAAATTGTGACTATTGCAATATTGAAAGCAAAGTGGGATCACTGAAAGTTCTACACCATTGATCAAAAGACATTTGACCTGGTATGTTTTCATTGCTTTACTATGACTTTGGGTCATCATTGGTCATCTAAAATTTCTGGTGGACATAGACTTGATGATGGACCTCTTTTCCATATGTATATGGTAATTTAGGCAACAAAGAATATTCAGGTAATTTATTTCTCCCATGTGAATGGAAGAAAGATTTTATTTTTTTAATTTCTTCTGTATATTTTCAATAATATGCTGTCAATTCTTGATTTCATACTATTTGCCAATTTCTCAACCCTGTCAAATTCTCACATTTTTCAATATTATCAAGGTTGCAAAATGCAAATTAGAAATTTCATTATTTTGATTGGATTGGTGAAATTGGATCACCAAATAAAATAATAGCCTAACATCCATTTCATTTATGCTTGTTGTCTTCCTTCTAAATTCATGCTTCCAGGATTAATTTTTAAAATATATTCATATTTTTATTTTTGTACAAATTATGTTTTTATACATTACTAAAATATTCTTGTTTAAGAGAAAACATAATAAATCCTCTCCCCTAAAATATAGACCCTCATGAGCAATAAAGTAAAGAGAAAAAACAAAAAGAAATAAAAAAATGTGCTTCATTATATGTTCCAATACCACCAGCTTTGTCGTGGGCGGATCACATTCTTTATGATAAGTCCATCATAAAAGCTACTTCCATATTTTTTCACCATTGTCATCGCTGATCACAGCTCCCTCCTTTCATACCTCCCCATGACTATATACTATATTTTCTTTCTCCTTTCACTCTGTCCCTTTTCTTAAATGTGATGTAGGGTAGCTGAGTGGTGCAGCAGACTGATCACCAGCCCTGGATCCAAGAGGCCCTGAGCCCACATACCACCCCTGAGGTCCAGCAACCACCCAGCCCTGTGGTCCTGGACAGGCCATCCAATCCCAGCCCCTTGCAAAAAGTAAAAAAGGAAAATGCCTTATATATGAACACTCTCCCCCATGATCCACCCTCTCCTCAATCACTCACAAACCCCTTTCTCCCTGTTCCCCCTTCTCTCTTTACTTTAGATGTCTATACCCCATTGAGTATATATATATATATATATATATATATATATATATATATATATATATATATATATATATATCAGAAGTGGCTCGGAGAGGAAACAGCACATATATATAGTGCTATATATATATATGTGCTGTTTCCTCTCCGAGCCACTTCTGATGAAAGCAAAGGTTTCCTCATTGCCCCTTGCTTTCCCTCCTTCCATATTATTACAATAACTCATTGCAATAAAAAATCTTATTATATGAATTACCTTAGCCTATTCCACCTCTCCTTTGACTTACTCCCATTACATTTCCCATTTAAACATTGACTCCATTTTTACAATATATTATATCTTCAAATTCAGCTCTCTCCTGTACTTCATCTATAAAAGCTCCTTCTACCTGCTCTATTAAATGAGAGTATTAAATATGAGTATTATCAGTATCATTTTTCTATTCAGGAACACATGCAGTTCATCATCATTATGTCCCTCATATTTTATCCTTCTCTGTCACTCTCTGTGCTTCACCTGAGTCCTGTATTTGAAGATCAAACTTTCTGTTCAATTTTGGTTGCTTCAACAGGAACAAGTGAAATTCCCCTGCTTCATTGAAAGTCTATCTTTTCCCATGGAAGAGGATGTTCAATATTGCTGGTTAGTTGATTCTCGGTTGCATTCAGAGCTCTTTTGCCTTCTGGAATATTATATTCCAAGCCCTACGAACCCTTAATGTAGTTGCTGCTAAGTCCTATGTGATCCTGACTGCAGCTTCATGATATTTGAATTGTGTCCTTCTGGCTGCTTGTAGTATTTTCTCTTTGACTTGGGAGTTCTGGAACTTTACTATAACATTCCTGGGGCTTGGTTTATTTATCTCTTTCTCGGGGAGATCAGTGGATTCTCACAATTTCTATTTTACCCTCTGCTTCTAGGATATCAGGCCAATTTTCCTGTAGGAATTCTTTAAAAATGAGGTCAGAGCTCTTTTCCTGATCATGACTTTCAGGTATCCCAATAATTTTTAAATTATCTTTCCTGAATCTGTTTTCCAGATCAGTTGTTTTTTTCAGTGAGATGTTTCACATTTTCTTCTAATTTTTTTATTCTTTTGGTGTTGAAGTATTGTGTCTTGACTTCTCCTATAGTCAACAGCTTCCTTTAGCTCCATTTGAAGGATTTGTTTTCCTCAGAGAGCTTTCTTATCTTTTTTTTTACATCTGGACAATTCTGCTTTTTAGGTCATTCTTCTCCTCAATAACTTTTTGAACTGCTTTATGCATTTGACCTAGCTGGTTTTTAAAATGTTATTTTCTTCAGCATTTTTTGGATCTCCTTGACTAAGCTGCTGACTTCATTTTCATGGTTTTCCTGCATCTCTGTCATTTCTTTTCCCAATTTTTCTTCTATCTCCCTTACTTTATTTTCAAACTCTTTTTTGAGCTCTGCCATACACTGAGCCCAATTTCCATTTTACTTGGAGTCTTTAGATGCAGGAGCTTGTACAGCCTCCCCTTCAAATTGAATATTTTGATCCTTCTTGGGATCACAGACAATGTATTTCTCAATGGTGTTCCTCTTTTTTCTCTTTTTCCTCATTTCCCCCAGCCTGTGCCTGGTTTGGGGGTTCTTCCTGAGCTTTTGAGTATTATTGGGACACCCATCCCAAGGATCTCAATGTGTGAAATTCTGTCTTCCCTTCTGGTCTGTGAATGACCACAAGTGTACCCCTCTGCAATGTGGCTGAGGTTGTGGGGAGCCCTGCTGTTCTGTGGGGGGCATAGACTGTTATCAGGATCTGAATGTGGTCAGGGAGCCAGAGTCCTGTTCCAGGTACAGGGGACAGACCTAGGAAGTCTCTCTACACTCCTCTACCTTGGGTGGGATGAGTGCCCTGAGGGCTGGGCTTCACAAGCTTGCTCTGGAAGAGGTCCCCCTGCTGAGTTGTGCCAAGTTGTGCCTGGTGCTCCCAGGGGTGTAGATGAGGAAACTTCCATGCTGCCATGAACCCCAGCTCTCTCAGATGCCCTGGGGCTGCCTCCGGAGGCTGAATTTCCTTCACTCTGGCTGGCCGCCTCTCTAACCCCAAGTAGCGGAGCCTTTCCACTATTTTCCAGGTTACTTTGGTCTGGAGAATGGCTTCACTGGATCCCTCTGTGAGTTCTATCTCTCAAAAATTTAGTTAGAGTCAGAATTTTATGATTTTTGAAATATTATGGAGAGAACACCTAGGAGAGGCTCTCCTCATGTCATCATCTTGACTCTGCCCTTCCAGGATTATTTGATTCAGCCCAGTCTTATGTCAAGTTGTCTGAAAATTCACTTTTTTATAATTTTTTCTGAACTAATACTCTATTTTATCATCCTGTCCTCTATTAAGCAATAATAGGAAGAGAAAATAGGAAAGATTTCTGACTGGGTAAAGGAATTAATGGCAAGATTAGAAGCCTAAGAATGAGATATTTGTGCATTATTTTAACAACTCTTTATTATAGTAGGTATTATAATAGGTCTCAGACATTGAAGCAGAGGTAGGTTTGAGATACAAAGTTCAATATTACCCTGCTTTGCTAAAGAATTTTGAACTTTTATAAGAACATTGTCATAATACATACCTATCTTTTAACATAAATGCTACACTTTTTTCTCTCATTTTGATCCCAATAGTAAAAGTAATAAGGAAATTTTTTAAGAACAGTTGATGCAAAGTACATATTTTTAACATTACAAAACTGAAACCTCAAATATAATTCCAAATAATCAATTTCTTTTTTTTAACATTTTAACATTTTATTTGTTTTCCAATTATATACAATAGTAATATGTACCCATCATTTTTTGCAAGGTTCTGAATTCTACAATTTTCCCCCTCCTCCCTTCCCTCCCCCCAAGAAGGCTGTCTGAGAGTCTCTACATTGTTTCCATGCCATACATTGATGTAAATTGAATGTTATAAGAGTAAACATAAGAATAACCAAAAACCCCTCCCCCACAAGAAGATGAGAATCCTCAAGAATAGATAGAGATAAAAAACATGTACTTCTTTCTGTGTTCAGATTTAAATGACTTTGTCTCTGGGGTGAGTTGCTTTCTTTATCATAAGTCCACCAGAGAATTTTCTTCAATATTTTTCCCTCAGTTGCTATTACTAGCTGTACCTCCACTCTATTTCTCCCCACTCTCATTTATTCTGTTCTCTCTCTCCTTTCATCTTGGCCCTATCCAAAAGTATGCTGAATTTGAGTACCTTCTGCCTCCATCTTCCCTCTCTTCTATCACCTATTCCCCCCTATCCCGTCCCTTTCCTCCCATCCTCCTCTAGGGCAAGACAGATTTCCTCACCCTATTAAGTGTGTATGTCCTTTCCTCCCTGAGATATTTCTGATGAGAATGAAGGCTCACTCAATCCCCCTTGCCTTCCCCCCTCCACTCCATTGAAAAAGTTTTTCTTGACTCTTATGTGAAATCTCTCAGCTTCTTCTTCATTTCCTTTTCCTTCCTCTCAATACTTTCACCTATTTCCCATTGACTCCATCCCTTTACCACATCATACCATTATATTCCACTGCTTCCCATGTCATGTCTATATATGGTCCTTCTAACAGCTATTATAAATGAGAAAGTTCATAAGAGTTATCAATATCTTCTTCCCATGTAGGAATACAAACATTTAAAGTTTATCAAGTTCCTCACAGTTAGTCCCTCTCTTCCAATCCATCTATGGTTCAGCAGAGTCCTGTACGTGGAGATCAAATATTTTGTTCAGCTCTGGTCTTCTCAATAGGAAAGTTTGAAAGTCCCCTGTTTCATTGAAAGTCCATCTTTTCCCCTGAAAGAGGATGTTCAGTTTTGTTGCAGAGTTGATTCTCACTTATATACCAAGATCTTTTTACCTTCTAGATTATCATATTCCAATCCCTACGAGCCTTTAATGCAGATGCTGCCAGATCCTCTGTAATCCTGACTATGGAGCCTTGGTAGTTGAATTGTTTATTTCTGGCAGGTTTTAGAATTTTCTCTTTGATTTGGGAGTTTTGGAATTCAGCTATAATATTCCTGGAAGTTTGTCTTTTGGGATCCCTTTCAGGGGGGGGTACTGGTGAATTCTCTTGATTTCTATTTTACCCTCAGCTTCTAGGATCTCAGGGCAATGTTGCTGTATTATTTCTAGAAAAATGAAGTCTAGGCTCTTCTCCTGGTTGTGGCTTTCAGATAGCCCAATAATTTTTAAATTATTTCTTCTGGATCTGTTTTCAAGATCAGTTTTTTTCCCCAATGAGATACTTCACATTTTCTTCTAATTTTTGGCTTTTTTGGAAGAGTTTTATTTCTTCCTGATTTCTTGCAAAGTCATCAGTTTCCTTTAGTTCCATTTTGCATTTGAAGGAGTTATTTTCTTCAGAGAGCTTTTTTTTATCTCCTTTTCCAGTTGGCCAATTCTGCTTTTTAAGTTATTCTTCTCCTCATTTGTCTTTTGTTTTGCTTTCTCCATTAGACCTAAACTGGTTTTCAACATTATTTTCTTCAATATATTCTGTATACCTTTTACCAAGCTTTTGATTTGGTTTTCATGATTTTTTTGCATTGCTCTCATTTCTCCTCCCAATTTTTCCTCCACCTCCCTTAAATGCTTTTCAAAGTCTATTTTGAGCTTATCCATAGTCTGAGCCCATTTTCTATTTCTCTTGGAGGTGTTGGATATGGAAGCTTCGATTTTGTCATCATCTGAGTATGTGTTTTGATCTTTCATGGGACTAAAGTAATTCTCTATGTTCAGATTCTTCTTCTTCTGTTGTTTACTCATTTCCTCAGCCCAAGGCTAATTTACAGCACTTCTAAGGCTTTGGGATTTTTTTTGGGGGGGACATACCACTGGGACCTTATTCCTCCAAGGTCTTATGCTCTCTAGCATGTGCTTTGATATGTAGATGGCCCAGTACTCCCCTCTGCCCTGGGGCTATAAGGAGGGATCTAGCTATCATAGTATGGAAGCTCAAATTGCAATATGTGAGTGTAGGCAGACAGCAGAGTCCTACCCCAGGGAGAGCAGAGAAATCTCTGTAGAGTTCCCTTACTGTCTCTGGGGGTTCAGGCTGCTTTCTCCTGATTCTCACTGCATATTCTGCAGCTGTGCTCCTCACTCCACACTCACCCAGGTGCAGCAGAGTTCTCTCAGAACCCCTTCAAGCTGTTCTGGGTTATTTCTGGGCTGTGCTGCGCTGAGCTGGACTGGACTGTGGCATGGCTTTTTTTCCCAACCCCCCAGTCATAGTGAAACACACTTTCCCCACAGAACTTCTAAGTTATTTTGGACTGGGAAAATGAATCACTGTCTTTCTGTGGGTTCTGCTCCTCTAAATTTTGGCTGGAGCCATCCTTTGTTTTTTGGGGGTTCGGGAGATTGACATTCTCAGGAAATGCTTCCTTCATGCCACCATCTTGGCTCTGCCCCCCTCAAATAATCAATTTCATGTGTACTGGTATGAGATATTATTTAAGGTCCACTGAAGATTTATTGGAAGATGACAGCACATGTACTAAAATTTCAGGATACATTTAAAAAGGTGTGAAATGGAAATATCAATTTCTTAAAGCTTATTTTATAAAACTGATTGAATTAAGCAATCAATATTCATTAGGGAGGTATGCTTAAATAAGACAAGGTCACTAATTAGAAATATTTAACTTGGGCTAATGTAGACAAGTTTCCAGAACACACAGTGATTACACCCCCCAAAAAAAATTTCCTTTTAAATGATTTTTTTTTAAAAGAGAAGAAACAGAAATGTGTGAACTAGACTGGTTCTCTTTGTGAATATAGACCCCTTTTAAACTTCTCTAACTGACATGAGAACTGCTTTAAAAGAATAATAAATATTGATTAAATAACAGAAAAGAATGCCTCATTAAGGCATCAAAGATAAATAGTTATAATTTTGCTTTCCAAGGCTTAAAGGAAGTCTCCTAGCCAAGGGTCTTTTGTAATTTTATATCCAACTCTATTTAAAACAGTAAATATTATTTCATCAGGTATGGTCAAGTAAAGGCAGATTTGTTTCCATCTTAGAAAATTATTAAAGACACAGATGTGCTTCATAGAACAATGGAAGTTATAATCAATTGATATCTAATCTGGAGCTCAAATTAAAGCTTTGACCAAATGGGAAAAATCTCTTCCAAAACTATAATAACTAGTCTGTAAGTGATTGTAATCATTCCATGAAAAGACATCCCCCCTTTTTTTCTTTTCTTGACCCTGGGGAAAAACAATTTAATTCTTTATGATGGTTCCCATTGACACCAGACGGATTTTCTGGCATGGATGAAAAATGATAAGCCGTGTTCAAATTTTATGCCTGAGAAGGAAAAACAGGCAGTTTCCATGAAATTATTCATCATGGAGGAAAGAAACTCTAACCCTTAACCTCTTCCACCTGTCCCAGGTTTCTCGATTTTTAAACTGTCTACACAGAGTAGAATCAGTTATCCCATGCCTAAAGTTACCTGAAGAATCAGAGAACTGCAAAATCTCAGAAGTAAAGGGAACCTCAGGGATAAACTTGCCCTTTCCCAAAACATTATATATATGATATAAACTAGTGTTCACCCAATGTATGCTTTCAGACTTCCAGCAAGCAGTTGTCTATTATTTCTCATCATTAAGAATGTGTTTTGTGGGGCAGCTGGGTAGTGCAATGGATACAGCATCAGCCCTGGATTTAGGAGGACCCAAGTTCAAATCTAGCCTCAGACACTTAATAATTATCTAGCTGTGTGACCTTGGGAAAGTCACTTAGGCCCATTGCCTTACAAAATTAAAAAAAAATGTGTTTTGTTCTGATACTCAATCAAATTCTTCTTTGCTGCAATTTTTATTCTGGTTTTGCTCTCTAGTGACAAGCAGTATGATTTGATCCCATTTCTACAAAATAGTCCTTTTTTTAAAAGATGAAAATAGTGTGCTTTGATTTGTATTCAGTTTCCATAATTTTTTCCCCTCTGGATATGGATGGCATTTTCCATTATATGTCTTCTAGAATTTTCTTTGATCATTGTGTTGCAAAGAGGATGAGTATACCATATTTGATCATAATATAACATTTCTCTTAGGGTGTACAATGATTGCTTCACTCAGCATCAGTTCTTGAAAGCCTATCCAGGTTTTCTGAAATCAGTCTACTCACCATTTCTTATAGATCATTAGTATTACATTCTATTCATATACCACAATGTGTTCAGCTATTCTCCAATTGATGGCTATCACCTCAATTTCCAATTCTTTATCACCACAAGAAGAGCTTCTATGAATATTCATATACATGTGGGTCTTTCCCCCTTTTGACATACAGACTATTGGATTAAAGGATATGCCCATTTTTATTGCCCTTTGGGCATAGTTCCAAATTTCTCTCCCAAATATTTGAATAAATTCATAACTTCACCACTAGTGTATTAGAATGACAGTCCTTCAAGTCCTTGAAGACAGCCTTCATGTACCCACAATGTTTCTCTTTTCTCAACTATCTCTATGCCCTTCAATATATCTTTGTATGTGTCCCTTATCTCGCTTCCCTGGTTAACTTCCCCTAGGTAAGTTCTAGATATTAAGAAAATATTATAGATGTGCTCTAACCAGGGCAAAAGGGAGAGCAAAATAGAGCAGGCCTTTCATTTCCTTCAAGGTAACATAATTCTATTAATAAAGCCTGTGATCATCTTTGCTTTATCACCCTGTCCTTTCATATCCTGGACTCATGTTAATTTATAGTTTACAAAAATTCCAAACTTTTTTTTGAATGTTATATAAATTGTTCCTGAGTCACTTTCCCCATCCTGTTTTTGAATATGTCCTTGACTTCTGCTCCTATCCCTTCTTTCTCTGGAATCTTTGCACTAATTACAGGAGATGGATGATAAACTCCGAGGGTCACCTAGCTCCGTGAAACTGAAGAACTTCGTTGAAAATATTGCTGACAATTGGAATTCCTGCATTTTTTCAGAAACTTTGAAGAGAAGAGGGTCTATTCACTGTCTTCAGAGGAATACATTCTATTTTGGGAAAGCTTATATTGCTAAAAATATGATTTCCATACATCAAGTCTTTATGGGAATTTACTTACAGTTGCCACTAAAATTTACATCATTTCTTTAAATTTTCCTTATAAAATGTCTTTAAATTTCTCTTAATGATGTCCTCTGAGGCAAAATTGAACATATCTAATCCCTTTGAAGATAACCTTTCATATACTTGAAACTTGAAGATATTTATCACATGCAAGCTAAGGAAAAGAAACTCTCATATTCTAAATTATTCTAAAATATTTGCATGTCCTTCAATTGATTCTCAGATGTCTGTGATTTCTATTTATCTAAGTATCTACTCACCTTCTCTTAGAAACATGACAGGTTGTCATCATGCTACCAAACTCTATTTTCCAGAAGCAGACAAAATATTCCAATGTGTGCTAACAAGGCGGTTGATCTCTCTTGTTCCAGAAACTATACCTCACAAACTATTCTTTTAAATAATATAAGATTTTTAAAAATCTTCCATATTATATTATTGACTCCTATAGAGTTTGAAATCCATTGAATTTCCCTACAATTCATAAGAATGCTTGTTTACCTTTTTGTCCATCTTGTTACAGTAAAGTTGACTTTTGTAATTCATATGTTTGTAGGGCTGCATCTTAAACTATTATAAGTCATCACAGTGGATAAAACATGAAATGTGGACAGGAGGACTACAGTTCAAGTATGCCCTCTGTAAGACATTAAATCCTCTTTGCTTTAGTTTCTTCATCTGTAAAATCTGGACCATAATATTACTTCTCTCTCAAGGTTGCTGTGAGGATAAAAATGAGCAAATTAATAGTAAAGCAGTTGTCATTGCAACTACCACATAGTAGGTATAATATCTAAAATTGTTGTTATTATTGTTGCTGTTGTTGTTGTTGCTATATCTCACTGAATTCATTCTGTTGTTTTAGCCTATGATTTGTTGTATCCAAACTCTGTCTTCTTTATCTGCTTTAACTATTATTCTCCACTTCAAAACACCTAAAATGTGCTCCATTTATCACCTATGCTTTCACCTACATAATTAATAATAATGTTAAATAATACAGAGTAAAGGGCAGATTCATGAGGGATTCTATTTGAAATTTCTTTCCAGTATGAGTTGGATCCACTCAGGACCCCTTTGCCCAGGTCTTCTTGTTATCTTCTACAAGAACACATAAGTGTTTTGATGGCTCAACAATCTTGCCAATGAGAATAATTCATCAAACTCTCTTATCATTTGTAATCGCTTTGCATGTCTTCCCTTAAGTAATCCTTAGAAGATCTATCTATAGCTTTTGGACATTTTTCCTCCAGTTTCTTTTTTTCTTTACTTTGCACTTCATTGGTACTTGTGCAGAAATTGGGCTGACCATCTTTTCTCTTCCTTTCTTTTTTATTAGATTAGCCAAATTGTCTTTCTATTTTCAAAATCCAAATTGATCACTGAACATCTTGTTCATCCACATCAGTTTCTTTAGAACACCTTTCTTTTTGCACCTTTCATTTTCATTAGAATTTTTCTGTTGTGTATTTAGGAGAGTATTTGAGTACCTGTCACCTTTCCTGTGCCCAATGCATTATAGCATAACAATAATTAACAATGGCAAAAAATTTCTGTAGTGTTAACATTTGCAAAATACTTTAGTTACATAAACTCATTTCCTCTTCAAAACAATGGTAAAGTATGTCATTCCAATTTGCATATGGGTAAAATGAGGGTTAGAGAGGTTAAAAGATTTCACTAGGTTCACATAGTCATAAAGTATCTGAGGCAAGTTGTAAAATCAGATCTTTCTGATACAAAATCCTATATTGTATTAAAACCATGGTGTCAAGACTAATTGTCCTTTCTCTGAACCCTTTGAAATATTTTTTTCTTTATTTTATTTATCATGAATACTAAGATGAAAGTTATTCCCCCCCTCAATATTCCCTAGCATTTCTACTTCAATAGTGTTTCTCTTTTTGATCAGAACAATGTCCAGAATAGCAGTTTTCTTTGTATTGTTCACCTTTTGAAGAATACAATTATTGTTAAGACTAGCCAAGAATTTATCAACTGCTCTTGTTTTGGCAAAGAGATAGTTCCAACAGATGTCTTGATAATTGAAGTTTTACTTTGTACAAAATCGTGCTTCCGTGCCAGGTTTGTGATCTCTTTCCCAAACACTATTTGTTTCTTCTATCAAGGTTGTCTGTAGTATGTTCCAATGACAAAATTGCTTCTGTTTCTCCTTCTATTGATCTTTACCCAAATGTTCTCCATCATGCTTTCCTTCTCTAGTTACTGGATTTCCTCACAAGAATACATTTTCTTTATAGACAATGCTATTTTACCCTTTTTAGGTATTCAGCATTTTTTTGAATAAATTATAAGTCCCAGAATCACACTTCATCATTTCTCCCAACTCTTCCAACTCACAGAGATATCCATCTTGTTGAATTTCCTTCCATGAATCAGTACTTTGGGTTCTAACTTTGGTTGTTTTCCATACTTTCTTCATTTGTATGTGTATAGATCGTGGAATTCATTTCTTATTTTCTTCTTGGTCCTATGAATTGCTAGGTCTCTCCTTTATATTTTTTTCTTTTTCCTTATACTATATCTGCAACTCTTTATGATATCTGACTTGGCAACTAGATGAAGATAATTTTCTCTCCTCTTGTATTTCAGTTTAACGTCTTCTTGATTGAATGTAGGGCTATACGTAACATTTTATTATCCCTCATTAAATATGTTTCATCTCTGAACAATATAATTTCTCATTCCTCTATCTTATACTATGATTCAAATATCAGAAACATCCTCTTCCACCGTTTTGTTAGCTGCTTCAATTGCTATTTCTGTTTTTACTCTTTTAATGTATTTTTGCTGAATTAGTAGCAGTGATGCAAAGACTATCTATAGCTATAAGGGTTTCATGTTCTTCTCCAGGATGCCATATTCCTTAGTAATTTGATTATATGTTTATCTTCTAGTGTTATTTTCCTACTTGTTTACCACCAGAAATTGTGGAGTCTAGAACCACACATTCTAGGCAGATCACTACAGTCTTCTTGACTTTTATACCTTGGAAGTTAGATTTTCATTTATGAGTCATTTTTAGTGGTGCTAAACTGCAATGATAAATTATTGCATAACTGGATTCAGTCGATTTTTTTATATTTTCCTATTTTAGGTTTTAAGAGACTGACAACTGATACAAATGGGGGTTAAACAGAGCAGACATATGCATATTTATGTAAATAGCCACTTAAATGCAGTTAGCTAATATTTCATATAACTTGGGCTATCCAACTTTTTTTTCCCTTCTTCAATATTAGCCACATTTTTATTTCTGTTTTTTTTACAAGCAGCCTCTTATTTCCTTGTTTTTCTACTGGTCATAATTTAGCACATGGCTTACTATTCTAACTGCATTTTGTTCTAATAAAGTGTCCTCTTTGCATATGAATTCAAGATTCCTTTTGTCCTTCATATTGTCTCAAAGTTAGATATTTGGTACTTTTCTGTTTTTATTGGTGATTTCATAGTCAAGTCTCATGATGAGCTGCCATAGCTAACTGCCTATTCATCTCATCACGGTTCAACAAATAGGGGGTGGGGAGTTAAGGAAATTTTTATTCATGTCCTTAAATCAAAGATCTTCATGACTTCTCTGTTGACATGATTATTCAGATAAGTGAATTTGATTGGTAATTTCCAATGTCATGTCAAAGTCCCAGAGCAAATAGCAACTATCCTATTCTCTGTGAGGGAATTGGCATTTTTGTATAATACTTTTTCCCCAGTTACATGTAAAAACTATTTTACCATTGATTTTTAAAACTTTGAATTCTAGATTCTCTTCCTTCATCCCTCACTACACCAATGATATGAGAAGGCTCGCAATTCTATATAAGTTATAGATATGTAGTCAAGCAAAACATTTCCATAATAGTCATGTTGTGAAGAAAAACACATACATTTTTAAAAATAAGAAAAATACAGGAAACAAAAAAGTATGCTTAAAATTATATTCAGATATTTTTTCTGGGCATGGATAGCATTTTTGATCTTAAGTCCCTCAGTCTTGGATCAGTATATTGTTGAGAATTACCAAATCATTCACAAATGATCACCTTATTATGTAGTTGCTACTTTGTAAATAATACATTTCACTTTGTATCAGCTCCTATATGTATTATGATGTTTTTCTGAGACCACCTTGCTCATCATTTTTCATAGCAAAATAGTATTCCAATACAATCGCATTTGACAGTTTGTTCAGCCATTTCCAATGGGTATCAACTCAATTTCCAATTCTTTGCCACTAGAAAAGAACTCCTAAAATACTTTTTTTGTTCATATAGTTCATTTCCTTTTTTTGTTTCTTTATTTTTTGGGGGATACAGGTCTAGTGGTGACAATATTGGTCAAAAATGTATAAATAGTTTCCTAACCTTTTGAGGAGAGTTCAGAATTGCTTTACAGAATGGTTGAATCTATTTAAAACTCCACTAATAGGGCATTATTTTTTCCACATCTTATTTTTTCCACATCTTTTTGTTATTTTCTTTTTCTGGCCTATTAGTCAGTTTTGGTAGGTATGAGGTAGTAAATGAGAATTATTTTAATTTGCATTTCTCTAAATCACTAGTGACCCAGGGAACTTTTTTCACATGGATATAGATAGACTTGTTTAATCCTCTGCAGGGGAAAAGATGAATATACAATGAAATAAGGGAATTTCAAATGTTCCTATTGAAATAGTCATAGCTGAACAGAAAGTTTGATCTTCAAGTACAGGACACAGGTGAAGCATAGAGAGAAAGAATGGGAGGGGCAAATCATGAGGGATTTAATGATGCTGAACTGTTTGTAATTCTGCATGGGAAGATGATACTGATAATATTCATATGAACTTTCTCATTTATTAGGGCAGTTAGAAGGAGTCTATAGATAAAGAATAGGAGGCAGCTGAATGTGAAGGTATAATACATTATAAAAATATAGTTAATGTGTGAAAAGGGAATGTATTGGGGAGAAAGGAAAAAGACAGGTACAATTGGCTAAGATATTTAATGTAAAACAGTCAGGAAAAAGTTTTTTTCCAATGGAGTGAAATGAGGGAAAGTGAGGGGAAATGAGTGAACCCTCATTCTCATTGGAAATGTCTCAGAGAGGAAATAACATACAAATTTAAGAGGGTATAGAAATCTGGAGGGAAAAGTAAAGGAAAGGGATGGGGGAAAGGGGACAGGGGGAGCAGAGGGGGAATGTAGTTTAGAGTGCAGAGGGTAGATCATGAGGGGAGATAGTCCTATAGAACACATTAAAAAACTTTTTTTTTTTTGCAAGGTACTGGGATTGGGTGATCTGTTGGCAAACAAAGGATTAGTACTGGGAGGTTGTTGCATCTCTGTGATGGCATGTAGACTTGGGCTCTCCTGGACGCTGGACCCATACTGGGTTCCCTGTGCCACTTGGCTGCCCCATAGCACACATTTGATTAGGGACAGACTGAAAGGAGAGAGAAAAATGGTAGTGGGGATGGATGGAGGGAATTACCATTAGCAACAGCAATTGTGGAAGAATATTGAAGTAACTTCTCTGATGGATTTATCATAAAGAATGCAATCCACCCCAGAGATTGTCAAGGGTCAGCTCCTGAGGGTACTTTACACAAATTTTTGATGACCTTTGCCACCAGAAATAAGTATGTATTTTTGCTCATTAGATGGATTTGTTGGCTCTCCAGTGAACTCTGATCTTGGACATTCTGTGGCATCTGGAGATGTTTTTAGGAGGCTTTTCTGATAAGGAAATTTGCAGATTTCTAAGGACAAATATTGTAAATTAACCCAGGAAATTAGGTAGTAGAGTCTCTTTTAACCTATCATACCTGACATAAGCTTTTTTTTTATAAAAGTCTGAGTATTCAGGAATAAAGCAGTAGAGTTTGTATCATGAACTTGTGTACATCTCTATTAGACCTGACTCTAGTTAATGTTTAGAAACATATCAGAACTATTGCTGGCAATAAGAGACAGCATTGATGGTATCTGAACACAGACTGAAGCACATTTTTTTCTCTTTCTTTCTCGTGAGATTTTTTTTTATTTTTGTCAGGAAAAGGGGAATTATGTTTACTCTTACAACAAGAGTATTTTAGTAATGTATAAATAAATAAAAATGTAAATTTAAATTTTATTAAAAATTTATCTTTTTTAGATAACCTCATTTCATATTCAACTCTTATGAGCTACAAGTTTCACCTTCCAATTTAGGAATGTAAATTGTTTAATCTTATTAAATCACTTATTTCTCTTTCCTATTTACCTTTTTATGTTTCTCTTGAACGTTCCAGTTCAAATATTGTACCCAGCTCTGATCTTTTCATCAAGAAAGTTTGAAAAATCTACTTCATTGAATATCAATCTTTTCCCCTGAAAGACTAGGCTCAGTTTTGCTGGGTAGATGATTCTTGAGTGTCATCCAAATTCTTTTGCCCTCTGGAACTTATTCCAATCCTCTGACCTGTTATTGTTGAAGATGCCAAATCTTGTGTTAACTGGATCATGGCTTCACAATACTTGAACTGTTTCTTTCTGGTGACTTACAATGTTTTCTCTTAGACCTGGGAACTGTTGAATTTGGCTGTAATATTATTGGGGATTTTCATTTTGGGATCTCTTTCAGGAAGTGAATGAAGGAGTCTCAATTTTTGTTTTACCCTTTGATTCTAGAATATCACTGTTAAAAGATGGTGTCTAGGTTTTTATTTTATTTATTTTTTTGATTATGGCTTTCAGGGGGTTCAATAATTTTGAATGATCTTTCTGGGATCTATTTTCCAGGTCAATTGTTTTCCCAAGGAAATAATTTCATTATCTTCTATTCTTTTTGTTGTCTTGGTACTTGATTTGTCATAAATTCTTAAGCTTCTATTTCTTCAATTCTAATTTTTATGGAATTTTTTTCAGTGTACCTCCCTTTTCATTTGACTAGTTCTACTTTTTAGGAAGGTTTGTTTCATTGTCTTTTGTTCCTTTTTTACCCTTAGACCTAGTATGTTTTCTAAGGTACTATTTTCTTCAGTAGTTTTTATGTCTCCTTACCAAGCTGCTGATTTTTTTTATCACTCCTATTCCTCTTCTCAATTTTTCCTTTACCTCTTTCTTACTTGATATTTAAACTCTTTTTTGACATAAGCCAGATTGATATTTTGCTTAGAATCTTTGGAAGTAGGAATTTTGACTTTGTTATCTTATTCTGAATATATATTTTGATCTTTTTTGTCACCACAGAAAATTTCTATGGTCAGAATTTTTTTCTGTTCACTTATTTCCCCAGACTATTACTTGACTTTTAACTCTTCCAGAGTGGAAGGCACAATGTCCTAATTTTTGCATTGCTGTCTTCAGTGATATTTCTAAGGATCTATAGGTTTTTAGTTCTTCCAAGGTAGTATAGAAATAATGCTTCATGACCTTTCTAACTTAACATCCTGGAACTGGAAAATTGTTTTACTCTGTCTTTTTGTGGGTTTTTGCCTCTCTAATTTTCTAAGAGTCAATATTTAAAAAAATTTGAAGGAGTTTGGAGGAGAGTTCAGATGAGTCATTGCCTTTGCTCCACCATCACTCTATGAAGGAGTCTTGAGAAGAGTTCAACTTACAAGTATTTCTCCTCCATCTTCTTTTTTTCTTTTTAAAATTAATTTTAATAGAAAACTTATCAAAGACATTTTAATATCCAAAGAAAGATAAATGAGTTTTATTTACTCAACTGTGAACTATTATATATACTTTGTTATTTAAGAGACATTCATACTTTTAATTTAGCAAAGTGAAGCAAATTAACTCTACTTCCTTGTTTCATCTTCTGCATTTTTGTATGAATAGAAAATTATTTATTCATTCAGAATTTAAAAGTGTTTTCTACTCATTCAGATCTATGCCTCTCCACTTATATATCTCTTCCCCATGTCTCTACCCCAATATAGAAAACATCTTTATAACTAACATGCACAGGACCTCTTCTATATTTTTTACTCATCAGATCTTATACATTTATTCTAGTTTCACTGCTCATTTTCTAGGAAATTCTTTCCCTTCTACTGATTATATGCCCTTATTCATTGTCTATCCATCTACACAAACCAAAAAGAAAAATTTCCACTAAAGGTTCAATGCAATATAAGATAATAATTGAAAATGATTGAATAAGCAGAGGGCAGTCTCCCCTAGGTCTCTCCCCAGCTATTCCTTTGTCCTATCCTATTCAATATTGTTCTTAGATAACGGTTTAGGTAGCATTTATAGTTGACATGAACAAGGGAGGAAAACTTAATGAAATCAGATGACAGATTTAGGATCCAAAAATATCCTGAAAGGCTAGAAAAATTTATCAAGCTCAACTGATCCCTAGTTCAAGCAATTGTCACTTTTTATTGAAGATTTTATTTATTTTGAGTTTTACAATTTTTCCCCTAATATTATTTCCCTCCCCCCACTCCCCAGAGAAGATAATTGGCCAGTCTTTACATTCTTTCCAAGGTATACATTGATTCAAATTGAATGTGATGAGAGAGAAATCATATCCTTAAGGAAGAAGCATAATGTATAAGAGATAGCAAGATCAGAGAATATCAGATTTTCCCCCCTAAATTAAAGGTAATAGTCTTTGTTCTTTGTTCAAACTCCACAGTTCTTTCTCTGGAAACAGATGGTATTCTCCATCTCAGACAGCCCCAAATTTTACATGATTGTTGCACTCATGGAAGGAGCAAGTCCATCAAGTTTGATCATCACCCCCATTTTGCTCTTAGGTTGTACAATGTTTTTGGGTTCTGCTTGTCTTGCTCAGCATCTATTCATGCAAAAACCTCCAGGCTTGCCTGAATTCCAATCCCTCCTGTTTTCTAATAGAATAATATTGCTTCATACATACGTATACCACAGCTTGTTAAGCCAGTCCCCAATTGAAGGACATTTACTTGATTTCCAATTCTTTGCTCACAAACAGGACTGCTATGAATATTTTTGTACAAGAGATGGTTTTACCCTTTTTCATCATCTCTTCAGGTTCTGGACCCAGTAGTGGTATTGCAAGATCAATGGGTAAGCACATTTTTGTTGTCCTTTGGGCATAATTCCAAATTTCTCTCCAGAAATTTGAATGAGTTCATAGCTCCACCAAAAATATATTAGTGTCCCAGATTACCTATAACCCTTCCAAAAATGATTACTGTCCGTTCTGGTCATATTGGCCAGTTTGAGGGGTGTCAGTTGGTGGATCAGAGATGCTTTAATTTGCATTTCTGTAATAAGTATTGATTTAGAGCAATTTTTCATATGATTATGGATCACTTTGATCTCCTCATCTGTAAATTGCCTTTGCATATCCTTTGACCATTTGTCAATTGGGGAATGGATTTTTTTTAAAAAATTTGACTCAGGTGTCTGTATATTTTAGAAATGAATCCTTTGTCAGACATACTAGTTGTATAGATTGTTTCCCAGTTTCCTACATTTCTTTTTATCTTGGTCACAGTGGTTTTGTCTGTACAAAAGCTTTTTAATTTAATGTAATCAAAATCATGTAGTTTGCTTTAATGATGTTATCCAACTCTTCCTTAGTCATAAACTACTTCCCTTCCCATATATCTGACAGTTAAACTATGCTTTGATCTTCTAGTTTGCTTATGATATTGTTTTTATGACTAAATCCTGTATCCATTTTGATCCTGTCTTGGTATAGGGTGTGAGGTATTGATCTAATCTAAGTTTCTTCCACATTGACTTCCAGTTTTCCCAGTAGTTTTTTTTTTCAAAAAGAGAATTTTTATCACAATTGCTGCACTCTTTGGGTTTATCAAATAGATTATTATAATAATTTCTGGCTATTGCATCTAGTCTATTACATTGGACTATTACTCTATTTCTTAGCCAATACCAGACAGTTTTGATGACTGAAATTTTATAATATAATTTTAGATCTGGTAGGGCTAAGCCACCTTCTTTTGCACTTTTTTCATTGAATACCTATAAATTCTTTACTTTTTATTTTTCCATATAAATTTACTTACAACTTCTTCTAATTCATTAAGGTAATTCTTTATTTTGGAATTTTCATTGATAGGGCACTAATGAGGTAGTTTAGTTTTGGTAGAATTGTCATTTTTATCATATTAGCTCGACCCATCCATGAGCAGTTGGTGTATGCCCAGTTATTTAAATCAGATTTTTTTGTGTGTGAGAAGTGTTTTGTAATTGTTTTCAAAAAGTTTCTGAGTCTGCCTGGGCAAATAGAAACCCAGGCATTTTATGTTGTCTGAAATTACTTTGAAAGGGATTTCTCTTTCTAGTTCTTCCTGCTGTATCTTGTTAGTCATATGTAGAAAAGTTGAGGATTTATGAGTGTTTATTTTATATCCTGCAAATTTGTTAAAGTTGTTAATTGGTTCCAGTAGATTTTTGGATGATTTCTTGGGATTCTTTAGGTATAACATCATGTCATCTGCAAAGTGTGAGAGTTTTGTTTCCTTCCCAATTTTAATTCCTTCAATTTCTTTTTCCTTTCTTATTGTGGTAGCTAACATTTATAATATGATATTGAATAGTAGTGCTGATAATAGGCATCCTTGCTTCACACCTGATCTTATTGGGAACACCTCTAACCTCTCCCCATTGCATATAATGCTTGTTGATGGTTTCAGACAGATACTGCTTATTATTCTAAGGAACAATCCATTTATTCCCTATACTCTCTAGTGCTTTTAGTAGGAATGGGTGCTGTATTTTGTCACAAGCTTTTTCAGAATCTATTGATATAATCATGTGATTTCTGATAGGTTTTTTATTGATATAATGAAATATACTGACAATTCTCCTAATATTGAACCAACCCTGCATTCCTGGGATAAATCCTACTTGGTCATAGTGTATTATCCTAGTGATAACTACTTGTAATCATGTTGCTAAGATTTTATTTTAGATTTTTGCAGCTATATCCATCAGGGAGATAGGCCTATAATTTTGTTTTTTCTGTTTGAACTCTTCCTGGTCTAGGTATCAGCACCATATTGGTGTCATAGAAAGAGTTAGGCAGATTTTCGTCTCCATCTATTTTTCCAAAGAGTTTATATAAGGGGCAGCTAGGTAGCACAGTGAATAGAGCACCAGCCCTGGAGTCAGGATTACCTGAGTTCAAATTCAGCCTCAGACACTTAATAAATACTTGGCCATGGGTCCTTGGGCAAGCCACGTAACCCCATTGCCTTGTAAAAACTAAAAAAAAAAAGAGTTTATATAGAATTGGAACCAATTTGTCCTTCAGTGTTTGATATAATTCACTTGTGAATCCATCTGGCCCTGGAGAATTTTTCTTAGGGAGTTCAATAAAGGCATCTTAGATTTCTTTTTTCTGAGATAGGGTTGTTTAGGCATTTAATTTTCTCTTCATTTAACATGGGAAAGTTATATTTTTGTAAGTATTCATCCATTTCATTGAGATTGTCAAATTCATTGACTTTGAGTTGTGCAAAATAATTCCTGAATTATTACTTTAATTTCCTCCCCATTGGTGGTGATTTCACCTTTTTCATTTTTGATACTAGCCATTTGGATTTCTTCTTTCTTTTTTTGAATCCAAATTCCTTTCTGTACCTCCTTTGTTAAGGAAGAAGTGTTTTTGAATCATTCTATTTGAGTTATAGGAATTCTGAGTATCCATCACTTCTGGCTAAGTATATTCTTGATAATAGAGTTGCAATTCTAGAGTTATTAGAGTTTTTGCTCTGTTTGAGTTACATTTCTCAAGAATTATGAGAATTTTTTCCCATGCTGGGATATAGTCAGTTCCATCTTATTGGATAGCAGTATTTTTTCTTTACACCTCTTTTTATTACCTTTTCATTGGTCTCTTGAACCTCCTGCTTGATGTCTAAATTTTCTATTTAGTTCTTGTCTTTTCTTCAGGAATTGTTGGAATTATTTCATTTTCTTAATTGTCCATCTTTTTCACTGGAAGAAAAGTCTCAGCTTTTTTGAGTAGTAGATTCTTAGCTGCATTCCAAGCTCCTTTGCTCTTCAGTATATTGCATTCCAGGTCCTTAGATCCCTTAATGTTGATGCAGCCAGGTCTTGAATAATCCTTACTGTGGCTCCTTGGTATTTAAATTGTTTCTTTGTGGCTGCTTGCAGGATTTTCTCTTTTATCTGATAGTTCTGTAATTTGGCCACAACATTCCTTGGTGTTTGCATTTTAGGATCTCTTTCCAGAGGGGAATGATGTATTCCTTCAATAACTATTTTGCCCTCTGGTTCCATGATATCAGGGCAATTTTCCATCACTAAATCTTGTAATACTAAGCTCAGGCTTTTATTTCAATGTTTTTAGGAAGACCTATAATTTTCAGGTTGTCCCTTTTTTATCTATTCTTGAGGTCAGTGGTTTTGCTGATGAGTTATTTTATATTTTCTTCTATTTTTTTATTTCATTTAACAGAGTCTTGGTGTCTCATGAAGTCATTAGTTTCCACAGACTCCATTCTTTTTTTAAGAGAAGAATTTTCTTCCTTTACCTTTTGCAACTCCTTTTCCAATTGGTCAATTCTATTTTTGTAAGAGTTTTCTATTTGACCAATTGAAATTTTGACAGGCTTGTTTGCTCATTTCAAGGTGTTCATTTTCTCTCCCAAGTTTTCCAATTGATTTTTAAACTCATTCCTTATTTCTTCAAGGTTTTGTGCTAGAGAATAGGTCATATTCTCCTCAGAGTTTCTAGGTCTCTCTGAGTTAAGTGTCTTTTCAGAATTTTTCTATGGACCCTACTTTGCACTGGTCTTTCTTCATCCTCCTAAGACCTTGTGTTCGGGCAGGGCTTTTTCACAGAGGTTTTGTGTTGGTCCATAGAGGTTTTACTCACTGAGTGTAGTATCTCCTGCTGGCCAGTAGGTGGTGATAGAGGTTTTGCTCGCTGAGTGTAATGTATCAATCTGGCCAGTAGGTGGTGCTGGTTGCTTTCTCTGGCGTGTTTATGACCTTGATTGAGACACTCTCCCTTGGCCTAGAGGTAGTGTTTGAAGCTGTTAAATACTCTTGTCTTTGATCAATGGTGGGCTCTCAGCTGAGATGGTTCTGCTGCTCACATACCTGCTCCTGGGGCAGAAGTAGTTTGTAATTGTGTTTGTTCAGGGAAGAGGCTTCAGTTGAAATGGAGGTGTGGACTCTGAGCTCCTCCTGACCAGAGCGGCTCAGGGATCAGTGTCTGCAGCTATCTTGCACAGGAACTCTCCATCCAGTCCTGCTGGCATGCTCCAGACAGTCAGGGCCAGCACCAATGCCTCTGCTCCCTAGTTGACCCAAGCCCCCACTGCTGATCAACCTGGTTTGGGTTCTCAGGCCCTCAGGTTCCCAGACTCCATCCCTGCCACTAGTCAGGCTAATCCATGGCTAATCCAGGCTCCCAAGCTCTCACTGATCCCAAGCTTCTGGCAGAGTCTGCCCTATGCGCTTGGAATAACCCACAATCTCAGAAGACAAAACCTGAGGTAGATGTACTTCTCCTGGCTTTTCTTTCTGGGTTTTGTTGATCAGATTTCTGTTAAGAGGTTTATTTCATATTATTTATGAGGGAAGATCACAAGACGTTAGAACTGTGCCTGTCTTCTCTCTGCCATCTTGGCCGGAAGTCCCACTTCTCACTTTTGTCTATACTGCTGAAGTGGTCTTTTGATTTGGTTTTCTTCCTTTTAGCCCATCTCTCCTCCATTCTATCTTCAACTCCCTGCCAAAATGATCTTCCTAAAGTCAAATCTATGTATGTAACCATTCAGAACTCTTTGGTATCTCCAATCTAACTTTAGTCAATGAAATGTAGTACAATATTTAGTGTAGGCTTCAGTATTATTATCTCTAATGTGGGGGATAATAATAGCATTTATAGGGTTGCTGTAAGCATAAAATGAGATAATATAAAATAATTTGTAAAACTTAAAGCACTATAATAAATGTTGACTATCTTCATTATAATCA
The DNA here is from genome assembly GCF_037893015.1 of Macrotis lagotis. NCBI lineage: Eukaryota > Metazoa > Chordata > Mammalia > Peramelemorphia > Peramelidae > Macrotis > Macrotis lagotis. Next base: position 200,148,235 of record NC_133660.1, read on the forward strand.
TCATTGTTACTTTCTGCTCCTACACTTTCATGCAAAAATTACAGCAGGGAGGCATTCTGAGATCTTAGAGATGGTTCACTAGTAAAATTCCTTGTAAAAAGGAGGTTTATTCTCTGCAATGTTCTGAGAATACAGAAATTGGCTTTATGTCATGGAGAAGGGATTGAAATTTGCTATAGCTTTTACTATTATAGTGGTTGCTGCTGGTATTACTATGCATCATACTAAGTAAAGAGTTTTGCATTCATATCTATGGAGAGGCCATCTAGTACAATAGAAAGGATACTAGATTGGGAGTCTAAGATACTCTATTCAAATCCTGACTGTCACTTATTTTGTTAGTTTGGTTAAATCACTGTCTCAGTCTGTTTTCTCATCTGTAAAATTTAAAATCTTGGATTGTAAGACATGAAAAGTCCTCACCAGTTCTAAATCTATAATGATATGATATGAAGAGTGTTGAAGTGATTTAATAGCAAAATATTGGATCTAATAGTATTGAAACCTATGAGAAGGTCCTGAATATGGTAGTTACAGTAAAGGGGAATTAATAATAAATTTCAGGACAATTCTACAGTGAAAAAAATTATTTTTCTAAACAAAAATTTAAAAAAAGAATGTCACAAAACTATCATTGTAAAGTATGCACAAAATTCTAAGTTTTATCAAGATGCTAGAAATGTAGGTTGCTAGAAGGCTCTTATGTAAGTTGAATATAAGTGAGTTCCAAGGAACAGCAAATCATGATTACATTGATCCAGGGCATCATCAAAAATCCTACAAATGTAGGGAGCAGAAAAATAGGCTTTGAAATTGTCCTTCTTATACCTGTGATTTTAAAAATTCAATTATTTTGTTTTTCCTTTCATAAGATCAACAAATACTTCAGCTGAACAGGGAGACCATTGAAACAGTCACTATGGAAAAAGAAAACAAAACAAATAAAACAAATCATTACTTACTACTTGGACACATTTTCATCCATTTACCATTGATTGACATTTCAAAAAAATATTTTCTATTTAAGTAGGTATTTTTGTAATGCTCTCCCACTATTATGTGTTCCTGTATGTGTATGAGTATGCATATGTATATGTATGTGTTTTCTATGATAATTCCATGGAGACCTGTTGTGATGGCATGAAGAAAAACATTAGAAAGTGGTGGAAATTCCTTTTTTTGTATTTATGGTATAGAAATATGCATTATTGTAATTAATCAAAGCATAAATACTATCAACAGAAGTTTTAAGGATCAACTGAGGTTGCAGTATTTATTGGATAGGATGAATTGATAATTTCTTCATAAACCACTAAAAACATAGCGATGAGGATTGTTTATTAAAGAGGAATGGAATAATAATTGTTCTTATTATCATTACCATTTATCACTATCACCATTACTATGGATAAGATATCAAAGGATCAGCAATTGCCCACAGAGAGTCTAAGTTTTTACTAATGGAAAAAGTAGGGAGTCATAAGTCCAAGATCATCATTTTGCCTATTTGACATATCTGGATTTATATTGTGAAGGGGGAAATGATAAAACTGATTATGAAATAATAAAAGGGTTGAGATGTTAGGTAATCACTTTGTGATAAAGAAAAATCAGATTTATTTAATATCTTAATTCTGGTTTTGTGTGCCTGTGTATGTGCATATATAAACTATTTATGAACTAAGTAAAATTTGAGTCCAAATCTTGCAGATTGTGAGAAGTTTCAAAGAGTCAGAAGGTTCCAGTAATGCTGTCATGTGTCAGCTGCGTGTCCTAGAGCAAATCCCTTAATCTTTCTCATATTCGAGTTCATTATCTATAAAATAGGAAAGCAATGTCTTTTAAAAAGCATGCTGACCTGTGAGTCAGATATTTGCCTTTGAAATATTTGCCTTAGTGTGACCAAGAGCCATACACTTTACCTCTTAGTATGGTGGTACAGTAGTAGATAGAGGTCTGGTCCTGGACTCAAGAAGATTTGATTTCAAATTTAATCTCAGACAATATATGTGACCCTGAGGCACATCCTTTGTTTTTCTTAGTGACCTCAATTCTTAAGTGAGCATAATAATAGGACCTACCTTCTAGAGCTGTTGTGAGCCTTACATGAGGTAATATCTGTAAAGTGTTTATCACAATGCCTGAGATATGGTAGTTACTTTACAAATGCTTATTTTCTTCCTTTCCCTTTGGGTTTCATTATCTATATATAATATTGGGAGGGCTAGATGATTTCCAAGGTCACTTGCAGATTTAAGATTTTATGATTTTTAATATATGTATTCTGTAAATCACAAAGGATTGAGATAAATGTGAAGATAAAAATAGCTAATGTACATAATATAGATTGTAACCACAAAGGAGTTATTCTTGTTGTTTGGCAGTTTTTGTACTACCCAAAAGGGTGAGTTCCCTTGAGAGGATAAACATTTTAGTAATAACTGATGTTCAGATAGCTTTAGCTTTGAAACTTGAAATGTGATTTTCACCATTATTTTACTGGATCCTAAAAATCATTTTCTAACTTAAATCTTACTGGAATTACCATCTTTACTTCACAATGGAAGAACCTGAGGGTCATTGAAACTTTGTCCTTGGTAACAGAACTTAACAGATTCTGTCAGTATTGAAATCTTGCCTCCAAATTCATTACATTTCCCATTAAATCAAAGAGGGATGCATGGAGTTGAGCACAAGAATGGCTCAATGGGACCATGTACAAACTGATAGATGACTTGTCAAGTACTACTCAACAGAGCATCATCAACAGCACATGTAGTAAGTCTTGATTTGACTACATTAATGACAGTTAAAGTAATAGTCTTGATGGAAGCTTATGTGTGAATTGACGAAACAGATTGGTGGTTCATTGGATAGAGCCTGGACTTGGAGTCAGGAAGAACTGATTTCAAATCCCATCCCAGAAACTTTCTAGTTGTAAGATCTGAGATAAATTATTTAACTTAGATCTTCCTATATTTCCTCCCAGGTTTGTTCTAAAGGTCAAGCAAGATAATGCATGTAAAGGGTTGGTTTTTCATCTTTCATCTTCAAAGCATTCAATAGAATCATGGTGTGGTCTTGACTAGCTTGTGAACTGGATTTTAGCAAGGCAGCCTAATATAAAGTTGCCTGCTTTATTCTTTCTTCCAGAGTGATCAAAGTCCAGTGGCAAGAAAAAAAATCAAGCAAGCAATGGCACAGGATGACTTTGGTGTCTTTGATGTCTGTCAAAATTCTAATCACTCAACAGAGTCTGTTCCAGATACCTGCATGGCTTTTGGAACACAATGTTCTTCTCCCACTCATTTCAACAACATAAGTCTTCACATGTTTGGCAGAGATATGCCTAACTCACTGATGGGTTTTTAACTGGTTGGTTATCCTCAAACTGGTTAGCCCAACTATTGAGATGGATATAGTTGGAGCCTAACAAATACTTATTCCCTTCCTTCTTCCCTCAGGATCTGGGTGATGCTGTAAAAGTTAATGATTAAAAAGATTAATCATGAATGAATCATAAAGACACCCTGAATTAACCTGGCTATTGTATTCTATTTCCAGTTTTGGTCACATAGTTATGATTCATCATTCCTAGCTTCATAGGGAATAGTGGAACAACTTTTTTAAAAATAATTTATGTTTTATTGTATACCCTAACAGCAACATGGGGGTGATGATCAAGCTTAATGGACTTGCTCATTCCATCAGTGCAACAATTGGGCACAATTTTGGGCTGTCTACGATGAAGAATATCATCTGTATCCAGAGAAAGAATTGTGGAATTTGAACAAAGACCCAAGACTTACTTTTAATTTAAAAAAGTTATCTTATTATGTAATTTTACCATATCTTATACTTTATTTTCCTTCCTTAAGGACATGATTTCTCTCTCATCACATTCAACTTAGATCAATGTATACCATGGAAACAGTGTAAAGACTAATAGACTGCCTTCTCTGGGGCGTGGGGGGAAGGAAGAAGATTAGGGGGACAATTGTAAAATTCAAAATAAATAAAATCTTTCTTTTATTTAAAAAATAAATAAATAGTTTATATTTTGTTGGACTTTTCAGTTTCTCATTCAGTATACTGGAACCTATAAAATTTATTTAGAAACCAAGAGGAAGACCTCAAGTAAATCGTGTTAGATTATTTATGAAAGATTAAGCAGAGAACAGAAACAAGAATTATACTAGATGGTAATATACATGATTCATAGTTACAACAAATACAATTTTAAAAATATTATTCAAAGTTCAAATTTATTTTTTAAATTAATAAATTTTATGGAAAAGGCAATTAAAAATGAAACTCATTAATGTGATTTATTTATGTATTTTAAAAGAAACATCTAGGATTAT